>NC_140594.1:929970830-930375830 GCF_964204655.1 Triturus cristatus | reverse complement strand
TGAGACTTACCCTCACTAGGAAACTTTTCACAAGCAGCCTTATCAGGAACCAATGATGCTGGTTCGTATTGCCCTTGTTACAGACCTCAGTGTGATGCTCCAGGATTATTGTAAGAGATTACTTGAAAAGGAAGCTGCACCACAAAACAGCTACAAATTTGGATAGCCCCAGCTGGTATTTCGCATGGTCTCATGGGATAACAACGCAACAAAGGAGCCCAGCTGCCCAGCAGAGACATTCCACAACCAAAACAGACCTAATTACTATTACGATGATTATGTGGATCAGGGCAATGATGAAGAACCTGAAGAAGGTGAAATACCCCATGATCAGGCAACAAATACAAGAAGTAAATGAGACGTTTATGTTGAACCAATACTGGTCCCTCCTAAGCATCCAGCGGCTAGTTTGCCACCAGATGATTTCTGCTGCCTCCATTCTCTCTTTGAAAGAGCTGCCAAAATGTTAGATTTGTTAGTATCTGTTCAACAAACCGATTGTTTTGTGTATGACTTCAAAGAAACAACCAGGAAATCTGTGAGCTCGATGCCCATTGTGGAGTATATTTGGCAGAAGGCCTTATGGTAATGAAAAACCCTGCTACAATGTCAGAAGTAAAACCCAGACTCAACAAGATATACAAGGCCTTAGACAACTCCACAGCTTGTCTAATAGGTCATCTGAAACCAGATTTGGTGGTTATGCCGATGGCAGTGTCGGTCAAAAAATCCAACAGCGCCATGTTCAGCTCCTCCTGATAAGGAAAGTAGGGGGTTGGATAATATTAGATAGGGCTTTTCTGCTATGGCAGCGATGTCTATAAGGTCATCCAATGCATTAACCATAGTGGGCAGGTATGACGTCAAATGTGGCCAGATTTAACACAACTTATCGATTATTTGCCCCAGGACAAAAATCAGGAAGCAAAATCTATTCTTCAAGAGTAAGAAAAGACGTTGTCAGAGATTATAGATACTGCGATGAATGTGACATTGACTGGATTTAAACAAATGGCTAGAGCAGCAGTTTTAAGAATACAAGACTTGTTAAAAGTTGCATTGTTTATACCTGAAGCACAATAATTTTTTAGATATACCAGGTAATGGATGGCAAACGGTTTGTGAACACGGGAGCTGCTGTAGCTTGGATTGATTCCTGAAACGATTCATTCGTAATTTATACTCTACGAATTGTTTATTGTAGAGATTGGTGAGCCTAAAGAGACTGGATTGTTAGATACAAAGAATAAAAAGAGAAGTGTTGAAAACAAAGCAACGCTGTGGATGGTCTTATGGATCTGACTGACCAACTAAAGACCAAAACGTCGACTTTCTTACACCCGTCTTGTATAGGTTTGTCAGATTTGGCGTGACATTTACTTGTATGTAATTGTTGTAACTATTCTAAGTTGTTGAGTGACAAATACTTGCAAACTGTGACTCAGCTATGTTTACAAGATGGGGTTGCACTGCTATTGAAATGTAAAAGAATTTTAGTAGGGACAGTGTTGCTAGATAGTTGATTGAATAATCGGTCTTTTTCTAGCCATCCTGTGGCAAATCCTTGTTTGGCAGGTGGAGAAGAGGCTGTGGGGCTTTTGGGTACTCCTGCCCCGCCTTCCTTGGAAGATGCTTGGCTGACTGATCTGCGAGGTGCGAGTGGCCTGCAGTCCTCTCCTCCTTCAGATTTGCTTTCACCTCCAGGCATTGCAGTGGAGGACAGTTCCTCTTTATTAAAGGTTGTGAAAAGGGCAATTGCAATTCTGATTTGCCAATTTCCTTATGTGCAGTTATCCACAGACTCCTTGATGCAAGTTCTCCATCAAGGTGCGACGGGAGTTCAAGACAGTCAGTCAAGAATGCTTTATTCGACAACTCAATGTCATAAAAGACATATCATACAACAGCACATTTCATAAACACATTTGAAAAAATGCAAAATTTTAAAAAGCATCCCTAATATCCCTAATATCAACCAGGTAACCAAGGCTTAAAATACGTACGAAAAAGAAATATTTTTATAAATACAAAATGCATATGGGCGAACATGATCAAGTGCAAATAGTCTCTGCTTATGATGTTCCTGTAATCAACCAGGAAAACGAACCCTGGGATGCCTGTAGTCCAGGGACATATTTTAAAGTGCAAAATGCAGAAAAAAGCAAACTAAAAATAAAATAATCCACAATTGTGACATTCCTAGTATCAGTCAGAGAACCAAGGACCGCTATACATACAGTACAAAAACATTGTATTAAGTGCAATAGGGCAAACTCGATCATATAAGATAGTTCCCGTTTATGACAACATAGTGGGCCTCGGAATAAAACCCTTTAAAAACATAATGACAATTAAAAAAACAATTTTTTTCCTGCACCTAATGGCTCCTGTTAAGAAACTTGCAACCCCAAAACAGACCATGGGGGAAGATAGCATTTGAAGGTACCGTAAGGTTGGCCTAGTGACAATCTCTGAGTAAAGGTAGTATACATTTCTTACGTAAGGAAACCTAAAAGTCACAAAAGATAATAAAATGGAGAGTATCCTGTTCAGAGAAATTGTTGCAAGGACAGGGTTCTAAGGTGCCAGGTTTAAAAAAGCCCTGAGGAACTGACGAGCCAGGGAGCCATTTGCAGACAAAATCTTGTTAAAACAAAGCGATGAAAGGGGTTACTAACAGTTAATAAGTAAGGTTGGACTTGGTTATGTATGGATAATGTAACATGGAATCTTACCGTTGGTTTAAGCAACTCCTTTTCTTCTCTTTGTCCCTGACAGGCGCTGTGTTATTCTCGTGAATAGCGTGTAAGAAATCCACAAGCTCTGGTTCGAGACCCATATCACTTAAAATGGACCACAACTTTGATCTATTAACACAGTCAAAGGCTTGTCAGGTCCATAAACGCCAAATGTATTATACCCTTTTTGGCGATAGTGTACTTCCCTACCGATAAATGCAAATTTAAACATTGGTCCAGGGTCCCTTTACCTGGCCTAAAACCATATTGCAGGTTGGAGATAATATTCCGAACATCCAGCCATGTCGTTAATCGATTAAGTACAACTTTTCCCATAATTTTGGATGGAGTCTAAAAGTGAGATCGGCCTATAACATATAGGCTCATCCCTTGCCCCCTTTTTAAAAATGGGAACAATAACTGCCATCCCCCAGGATATTGGTTATCCATATAAACATGTGGCATTAAAAACATTTGTCCAGATGCTATCCCATACATTTGGATCTGCTTTGTATGGATCGGCCGGAACCCCGTCTGGGCCCGGGGCCTGTGGCCTTTCCGCCAGATGTAGTTGTGATTGCTTCCTAAACCCCCTCTACACTAAAGTGAAGTGGTGTGCTAGTTTGTCCCCCTGCCCTGTGCTCCTTTGTTTCTCTGTGCATCACTAAAAATATTCCCAAAGTGCGATCTGCTGGAATTAAACAGTCAATGTTGGAATTAGGGATATCAGGGAGGAAGGGACTGTTGACTACCCGCCAGAAATCTGAGCTGACTTTCAGCATGCTAGCCTGTTGTAGGGAATCACATACTTGTTCCCTTAACTCCTTCTTCCTTTTATGGACTGCTATTTTATAGGCCTTTCTTTTGTCTCTAATTTCTGTTTGATCTCTAGGGATATTTTTAGGGCCTGTATAAGCTCTGTGTGAGTAGCTGAACATGTTCCATTAAACCATCTTACAGCCTTCTGTCGTCTGGTCCCACCAATGATTGTGAGGTCAGATTGAATTTGTTTAGTTAATTTCCCGAAGGCTGTTAAGATAGAGCTGTCCTGTATGTCGGGGTGTAGGCAGGACTCCATTTCCGGGGCGCAAGCTGTATGCAAATGTTTTAAAAAGTTATCTGGAGCTATCATTTCCCACTTTATCCTACGAGCCTGCTCTTTAGTGCAAATATTTGCATTTGCCAGACAAGTTTCAGATTCTCCGTTTTCAATAGCAGAGAAACATTAGTATAGCAACAGTAAGTGGATTATGGCCACTAAAACCTGACCAAGTAACCAATAAATCCTCGGTAAATAAAGCTAACGGAGCAGACAATAAAATATAATCAATAATGCTAGATCTTCCATCACGTAAGTGGGTACTGGCACCACGTTGTGCGTTTGTTGGAGGCAGCATAGATTTTGATTTGAAAGAATACTCTCAAGCAAAATACCTGAGGGTGTATGCTCGAAATTATTTAATGAAGAGAGAAATTCCCCCTGGTCCTGGTTTATAAAACAATTTAAATGACATTGATGAATATTAAAATTCCCTAGGATTATTACTTCATAGTAAAATTGTTTAGACTCCTCATAATGTTCTAAGAGCTCCTTTAAATCTTGTAGATGTTTCAGCTCATGCCCTCTAGAAAAAGAATTATAAAAATGTATCACTAAATTGGTGGCACGATTCTTAAGACAATTCTACTGCTAAAACATTCAGAGATTTACAATCAACCAAGCGTGTCTTACAAGAGAGCTTTAGTGAGAATATTAGCAATAATCCCCCTCTGGCTCTACCCATATTCTATGGAACAGCACATTTGTGAAACGAAATAAACCCATCTAGATAAAAACAATCGTTTACTTCCCAAGTTTCCTGAAGGGCTATAATATGATGCAATGAAATGAAAGTTTTCCCACAATGAGTTTCCTCTTTTAGACCTTAATCCCGCTTTGTTCCATGAGAGGATCTTTTCATGCTTGAGCACAGTGGGAATTGGGATTGAGAGAGGTTCTGGGATTGTAGTGGCTATTTCAACATGACCCGGGTGCGACGGGAGTTGTTTTGTCACTCCCCTGCAACTAATCCCTCTTTGATATATTGGGGGCTTGAGCACAAACTGTCAAGGGCCCCCTGTTGACTGGGCTGTTGGGCATAGGCACTGTCCTGCCCCAGGGGATCCTCCCTGACTTTTACGCCACCCTACCACTAAAGGGCTGGTAGTGCAGGCTGCTATGTCAGCAGACCTTATTGCACTTCCCGTAGTTCATGGCAGGGACTCCAGGTGGTTGGATAATTATGGTCAGAGTGTCTTCTCTTCCACTAGTGCAGCCTGGAGATCTTTAAATACTTCCTCTATCTTAGGGAGAATGTCTCTTGTCCTATGGGACTCTGTTGCACAGTGTCTACCCTCTCTGTCGGAGGAAGCCAGGCAGGAGCTTCTTCAGGTGGTACAGGATGACCCAGAAGCGGCTAAATTTACCACTAAATGCAGTATGTACAGTACTGATTCTGTCTGTAAGAGTTTGTTTACGGCTGTTGCCTTGCACAGGCATACGTGGCAGTGGTGGTCGGGGTTTTCGAAACTCGTCAGACACTTCAGAATATCCTTTGTGATGGTGTCCATCTGTTTGGGGAGCAAACTGATTCAACTTGTGAAGGCTAGCCGATCTGATTAAACCACCTACTAGGTATTCCTAGTGGGGTTTTGGGGCCAGCCTCAGGGACGAGTTTCTGCAGGTTCTAGCCGATATGATGCAGCCACCTAATAGGTACTCTCAGTGGTGTTTTGGTTCTGGCCTTAGGGCCGCGTTTTTGCAGGTCTGAGTTTCAACCTGTTTTTCATCTGGTGTTGTGGTAAATAATTTAATTACCGGTACTTAATTTGATGCGGAAAATTAATAAGAATAGCTCAGTAAAATAAGAGGCAGAATCCGTGGTATTAGAGGTTCGGAACGGGCTTTATTCCAATAACAATTCGAATTGTGGACTCCATATTCCATCACCACGAAGGTTCAGGAAGTGAAGAACTCTACTTTATTGACAGGTAATCATTTTTATAGAAGAGGCATTATAGTGAAACAGATGCAGGAGGCGTAACAGTTGATAACAGAGATAAAAACATACATGCGTAACTAAAATGGGTGTAACTAGGCGTAACTAAAGAACGTCATTAGGTATGATGTCACAAATGGGTGGTTCCATGAAAGAATTTCGCAATGTCAGCAGAAATACTTGGCAGAGATGCGCGCGCAGCAGCATGACGTGTGATTGACGTGCAACTAGGGGGTGAAGGGGACTTGACATTTAGCTCTACATGTGGAGACAGAAGTCTGGGGGGTCAAGTCAACCTAATCCCAAATCATATCTAACATCCTATGTTTAAAGAACTATGTTATCCAAAAGGAAAGGTCTCTCGAACAAAATCTATTCTATACTGACTGTGAGTGCGTGTACAAGCGTCTAAGTGTCTACATGAGATGCAAGGGCAGAAATCTTCCATAGTAACAGGGCTATGAATTACTTGCATAAAGACAGAGAAGCCGGGCCTTTTGCTCGGTAGCTGGAAGAATGTTTACTTAAGTTACTAGACAGGAATGCATTGGATGAGGAGCGGAGCAGAGCAGATAATCTTGAAGGTGAAATACAGTTTTTGGCAGGCAGACAGGCCGAGTCAGGCACCGTTAGCCGCGCAGGGAGTAGGACAAAGTTCATGGATACAGATGCGAGCTCAGACTGGAGCTTTCAGAGGCAGAAGGCAGGAAAAGGCTTGGTGACAGAATTCGGGCCTACTCGCCTGGACTGTAAAATGGGATAAATGAACCATATAAAGCCGGTGGCCTTTCATACTTAGGAATAGAATATCTGACCCATTCATGGTGGATCTGAAAGAGGACATGTTGACGGTGGACGCACATGTGTTTGCGTCTTCATAACTGGAACTGGAGGGAACATACATGTACTTGTGACTTATACATGAAACCGTTGGGGTCCAAGATAGGGGACATAACTGACCATAAAAATCCATATTCCCACATTCCCTCCTTGTCCCCTACTGGCCCTTAGGAGATATCAATCTTCATCAATCCATCGATCTGTTCATATAACATCATTTGTTCTTCTTTCTTCTTCCGGGATGAATGAAATCTTGGTGGTGGAATACACGATGTGGCACACAGACCACAAATCGCTGGTCCACATTGTAGGCATAAGCAGCAACTGAATAGTATGACAAAGCCAATACCTAGGAAGGATAGGACCCTCCATCCCCAGGCTGACAATACACTCCAAAACCAACCGGACCAAGTCCAGGTGCCTGGATTCTGGTGTATCTGGCTTACAATCTTATGAAGGCGAGTTATGGCTTTATATACTGATGGCGAATTTTCTGGTATGAAAATGCAACAACTTGATCCGATGACCCTACAAGCTCCGCCCCTATCGGCCAGGATGACGTCAAGGACAAGACGATTTTGAAGCACAACAATCCGCATAGCAGACTGCTCTTCTGTTAAATTGCCTAAGGCGGAAATAGTTTCGTTCACTACTGCTTCAAGGGTTCTGGTTAATCTACGTATCAGCTTACTATTGGTAACTGTACCTATATAGGGAAAGAGACCTTTATTGAAATCTGTATACTTTTCCCATGCCGTCTCAGTGTAATCGACAATTGGGAGATCTCTCCGTTCTCTATTGTGTACTAAATGAGTATTTCTGTGATAATCAGGAGGAGCTAGGAAAACAGGTGGCAAAAGGAATCCGATGTAGCAGGTACCATCCCAATCTAGAGGCAAACGTATATATGCAGTCTGACCATATACGAAGTAGGAATGGCGAGAAGCTCTAAATGTAGACTTGCCTTGATCACTGAATTCTATTACAGTGGTGCATTTACTATGGCCCATATGTATGGAACCATTCTTTCTTACACACAATTCACCTTTAACTGGAAATACTGACATAGCGGGCAAAATTGGTGCAGCTTCGGATTCGACATTCAGTATCATGAGATTAAGCGTGAAATTACCTAATCCATATACTTCATTTTCTAGATCAGTTCCTGTTCTTTTGGGAAGTCCCTCCTTGTTAGGGTAGCAGACTTTAAGCAAAACTAAGTTCAGGTTTCCCCATACCCAGTTGTCTTGATAAACTGCGGAATTCGAATCTAGGGAATTGATCAAACTAAACCATGCTCCACAGGAGCCATTGTGTGTGAACGGATATGGAAAGAGAGGCAGAATTCCCTTATAGTTCTGATAGGGAGGGAGTCGGCCACATATCCAACAATTTGTAGCATTGCTAGTCTGATGGGAATGATGTAACATACTAATAAAAGTGTTATTGCGCAGCGCAAATCTATAGGACAACTCATGCGGGGGTAATTCACTAAAAGAATGTTCAGCAGTAACATTGTAAACATGTTTAGAAATAGGATAATATATGTGCAACAATATACTTGCAGCTATTATTAAAAGACTTAAGAAAAACAAAATTAGTAACGTCACTGTGCAATGACTACGCAGTGATTTACAGTACGCATGTTTTTTCAACTGCATCTTTCGGTTTCTTTCTCTATACAGGTCTAGGGGATACATGTCAGAGACAAATTCGACCGATTCACCTTGGAGAGGACTTAAACAATCAAATTGTCTGACTTATTAGACCGTAATTTTAGTTTGTATAGTTCCTTGTCACTCTGTTCAACCAAAGGAAGCTTTGAGTCAATCGGTGAAGACACGCGAGGTGTATCGTTTACATCAGACGGTAGTCCATGAAATTTCTTGATATGACTTGAATGTATCCATCCCTTGCGACCTTCGATCTTCACGGCTGTCCTCGTGGTGAGTAGTACAAGTTGAGGCGATTTCCACCTAGGATCCAGCTGAGTCTTCCGGTCAAAATTCCGCACTAACACCAGGTCCCCGGGAACTACGTCATGGGGTTTCACCTCGGTGTTGTCGGGAAAGGCTGCAGCTACCTGTGAACGACAAGATTGTAGTGCAGACATCAAGGAAGCCAGGTAATCTGTCAGCATATTACAGTCAACATCAGTTATTTTGCATGGTATAGGCGTCCCCCACATATTTGGTGGTCTGCCAAAGATCACCTCATAAGGGGATAGCCCTGTTCGAGAGTGCGCTACCATTCTCATGTAAAAGAGTGCAACTGGTAAGGCTACTACCCAATCGACACCTTTCTCCCTACATATTTTGGACAATCTAATTTTCAGAGTTTGATTATGTCGTTCCACGAGACCTGCTGCCTCGGGGTGTCGGACACAGTGAAACTTCCATTGATAGCCTAACAAAAGTGAAACGTGTTTCATTAGTTCGGATGAGAACGGCTGGCCGTTATCTGAGTAGACAACACGTGGTAAACCGTACCGTGGGAAGAATTCTCGAACCAACTGTTTGGCAGTAGTCGGAGCAGTGTAATCTGAAACCGGGTATGCCTCTGTCCAACGGGAAAGAGCACAGACAACTACAAGAACATATTTGAATCCTCGACATCGTTCCATCTGGATATAATCCATCTGGAGGACTTCAAAAGGGTGATCAGGAGGCTGAATTCCACCCTGTTCTACGGGAATGCTTTTACCTGGGTTAAACTGACAACAGATCATACAGGTACGAACTTTTTGTTTAGCTGCTGCTCGTAAATGTTTGTTGAACCAAATGTGTTGAATGCTGTCTAGCATAGCTTTTTCTCCTAGGTGCGCTGGACTATGTATTGTGTTAATGATGACTTGGACCATTGAGTCGGGAAGAAACCATATAGATTTTTCCTTCGTCATCCATCCTTGATCTGTTTGGATCCCTCCTAATTCAGTCCATTTCTTTATTTCTTCTGGTGTAGCATGTGTCTGTATGTCAATTACATCAAGGGCGGGATCCTTAACCGTCATGCAATGTGTTGGTGTCGGAACTATTGTCTTTGTCATGTCAGTTGTGTGAGTCTGATTCTGAGCAGTCTGTTTAGCTGTTCTGTCAGCTAGATCATTGCCTTGGGAAATGATATCAGTAACTTTCGTATGAGCTTTACATTTCATAATTGATATTGCAGTGGGTAGATGTATTGCATCTAATAAGGCATGAATGAGGGGTCCGTGCTGAATGTGGGCACCGTGAGAAGTTAAATAACCTCTCTCTCGCCACAGCACGCCGAAGTCATGTACAACTCCGAATGCATAACGTGAATCAGTGTATATGTTGACTTTCTTATTTGTGGCTTGAATACAGGCTTGTGTCAGAGCGATGAGCTCTGCTGCTTGAGCTGACAAGGTATTTATGCAATTTGTTTCAATGACTTCAGTGTCCGTTGTGACTGCATACGCGGCCACTAGCTCTCCTGTAGTTGTTCTCATACATGAACCATCTACATACAACGTCAGGTCTGGATCTGACAATGGGACGTCTGTCAAGTCTTGTCTGGGTTTCGTCGTGATAGTAATAACTTCAATACAATCATGTGCTAGTGGGTCTGTTCCGTCTACTGGTAACAGTGTGGCAGGATTTAACGTATTACAACGTCTGATTTCTATGTGTGGCTGAAACAATGTTAATTCGTAACCGGTAAGTCTTGCTATAGTCAAGTGTTGTGTTTGCGTTCGGTTCACAAGAACCTCTACTGCGTGTGGTACTTGTACTGTCAATGGATGTCCTAACACTATGGCATCGCTTTGTCTGATTGCTAAAGCTGTCGCTGCCACTGATTTCAGGCACGCAGGCAGAGCCTGAGCTACGGGATCTAATGTATTAGAAAAATAAGCACATGGTTTGTGTGATCCTGCTTGTTCCTGAGTGAGTACTGACAAGGCAGTACCTTCGCGTTCTGTAACAAAGAGTGTAAACTGTTTATTGTAACATGGTGTTGCTAAAACAGGTGCTTGACATAAAGCTTTCTTTAGGCTTTCAAAAGCTTGTGTATGTTCCTGAGTCCAAGGGAGAACAGTCGATGTGGCTGCCTCCTGTGTTGTCAACTGAATGAGTGGTTTTGCTAGAAATGCATACTGAGGGATCCACTGCCTACAATATGAAGTGAGGCCTATGAAAGCCCGCACCTCCTTTTGTGTCTTGGGTATTGGCATGTTAGCAATTAACTGGATGAGATCGGGTGTAAGCTGCCTTCCCTCCTTGGACAGCGAGTGCCCAAGGTAAACAACTCGCTGGACACAGAATTGCAGCTTAGAAGGGGACACCTTGTGCCCCTTTTCGGCCAAAAATTGTAAAACCGTCAGTGAGGCTTTTTCACATTCATGTTCGCTTCTAGCGGTGATCAGCAGATCATCGACATATTGAAGCAGGGCAGTGTTGACTGGCATGTGGATACTGTCAAGTTCTCGTTTCAGTGCTTGGCTATAGATGCTGGGGCTTTCTGTGAATCCTTGAGGTGCGCGTGTGAATTTAAAGCTTCGTCCATTTAAACTAAATCCGAACAAGTATTGGCTTTCCGGATCTATTGGGACGCTGAAAAAGGCATTCTTGAGATCAATTACAGTAAAGAATGTTGCTTCGGAATCAATGGCTGTCAGTAATGAAGAAATATCTGGGACTACGGGGTATTGTGGTACAATACATTTATTTAATTCGCGCAGATCAATAACCAATCGATATACTGGCGGGGCTTTTGGATCAGTTCGTTTAAGAATCGGAATTATCGGGGAATTACATACATTGGAGTTGGTTTCCACAACCACTCCTTGGGTAATAAGCTCGTCAATGATTTGCAGTAAAGCCACTACAGCATCTGGGGGTAACTTGTATTGTCGCATTCGTGGTAGTACCACTCCTGTCTTTAGTGTGACTCGATATGGTGTAATGTTCATGCAACCAACATCTGTAGGGCCTTGTGCCCATAAATGTGTGGGTAAAGTCTGCAGTCGGTGATCCATGTCTCGGGACACATAGTGCCCTTTGAAATCACGTAAAAACAATCTTACTCCTTCTGGAGAACAACATATTATAGCTCCTAGAGCTTTCAATGTTTTTATACCTAACAGGTTTTCTGGACATGATTTAGTAAGCAATAAATCTGTAGTTCGTGTCAAGGGACCAATCGTAAGTGGAAGAGGCTGTGATACTTCGTTAATGATAGGTTTTCCTGAAAAACCAAGGGAAATATTCTGTGAGCCTGAGAGGGGTGCCCCTGGAACTTCACTACGTTTTATGGTTGTTCGGCTTGCCCCTGTATCAAGTAAAAATTTTCTATCTTGGCCTAATAGTTCACTGTGTACATAAGGTCCTTCTTGATCTACAGGGACCTCGATAAGGGGTAAGCCAACTTCCCTCTCTAGGCTGTTTCATGAGTATCGTTGATAATCAGGATAGTCATACTGTGCGGTCTGGTACATCTGTCGTGTCGTTGTTTGTGTGGCAGCAATAGGCTGCGGTGGTGGAGCTGGCATAGACTGTTGCGGAGCTGGCATGGACTGTGCATGCTGCGGGGCTCCTTGTTGGTTCTGATCCGGTCTAAGTGGCCGTGGTCTTTCTTTTGTATTACCTATGGCGATATTATGTTTTAAAACTGGACAATCGTGTACATAATGACCTGGCTGTTTACAATAGTTGCATGTCCCTTTTACAGAACCTGCTGAAACACTGGACTGTGTCATACCCTTTTTATGACCGTCAGCTGGAACTGTCTGGGAAACTAGCATTTTCATTTTCGTGTCTTTCATGCGTCTTTGTTCATGTTCTTGTTCCTCTCTAATTCTATTGTGATGGTACTGTAGCATTTGTAACATTTGTGACGGAGTGTTACCTTGCCAGGTACTCTCGAATTTCAATACTCTATTCTTAACTTGGGGCAAGGCATTTTCAACTAATTTTGTCACAAACAGATGTGGATACGATTCGCTACTTGCTTTTATTCCACTATTTATACCAAAACATTTTTCGAATCGGGCATAGAAATCACTAGTGTCTTCATCTTGCTTTTGTTTACAGGCTGAGATTGCACCCCAGTCTTCCTTTTTCGTAGTTAATAAACGTGGCAGTACCTGTACTAGTAAACCTGGTAGTGTTTTGGTCTTTTCCCCAAGCCCTGAACCTGGACCTCGAGCTGTTTCTTCGTTTTCTAATGCTGTCCATTCTATCTTTTGGTCTCCCACCTCCCAATCCTTTTCTTTGAGTTTTTCGTAAATGCCCGCAGGCATTAATACCTTTAATATTTTCATAATGTCGGGATAGGTATACTCTCCCATGAGCAACATGTCTTTAATTTCACGGTGGAAACCCGCTGGGTCTTTGTCATGACTGGGTACCACTTTCTTCATTTCTAATAGTTCTATTTTAGATATGGGTGTGTATACAAACACACGTTTAAACTGATTGTCATCACCTTTTATCGGGTGCACTTCGCGTAAGGGATTCTGTCTATCCATATAATACCTCGTTCTTTCCTTGATGGGCAGTGAGACATGTTCGGGGCATACAAAAAGAATGTACTGCTTTCTGGATTCTAGTATTTCTCTAATTAACTCAGTACCTGAACCTCTCCATTTATTCGTGAGTAATTCAGTCAATATATCAGGTAAGGGACCAGGATCGGAGTGTTGGCTTTTATATAATATAAGGAGTTGTTGAATCATGTAGATACCAGCTAAACGCTGTTCATCTGGGGTGAGGTTCAAAAACGTGTGCGCTAGTGTATCATCACTATATTTTCCGGGACTATCAACCCAGTGAACGGCTGACCTGGCTAATTCTTGTTCGTCCATAGAATCGAGTATATCGTTCTCGGAGTAATTTGTCAGCGGCTTGGAACGAATGTTCGGGGGACCTTATATTTATTATAGGGGTTTGGAAATTTCTGTTATTACCTGGACGTATCGGACGTATCGGATCAGTAAAGCATCTAGTATTATTGCAAGATCTTCCTCTACCTACATAGGCCATGGTTTCTAACTGTCCTGTGGGCAGTCCTAATTCTTCCTCCTCCTCGTTTTGTTCAGGCTGGTCTACCGCTAATCTTTCTTCGTGTATTCGTTCTACTTCTTTGCGGATCTTTCGGCACATAGCTACTATACTTAATAGTTTATCATGTCTCCCCTCCGATATATTCCGACTCCATGTGGTAAGAATTCGCATTTCTTCCGGATTTACCCCTGGTCGGTCTTGATTTCTGATCACACAATTTATGAGGAAACGTAACAGTTCCCCCTGTATCTCCACTTTCTGGTACTCCATGGCTCTATTAATACTCTCAGAATCTCGCCCTGACTGGACAAAGTGATATATATTTTCTAAATGTGTAATCATTCCTGGTAGCCTCCCTAAATATATTGCAGCTCGTCGGATACGTAATGATGCCAGCAGCATTTCGTCCTCTTTGCCGGGCACAGGGTCATATCTACAATCTACTAGAAGTTCCTTAAGCATGTCGGGAGTTACTAGTTTGGGCGTACGTTGGTGGGCTAATTCTTGAAAGGAAAGTTTATTTACTCTGGGTGGCGTGGAAAAAATGTTTGTTGTACCTCCTGTAGCACCGCCTGGGGTGCTGGATGTGAAAGGATTCGTTGAACGTGATATAGCAACCATAGGTGTGGGTACAGCTGTAGAAACAGATGTGCTTGCCGGAACTTGTGTCGGAGTTTGTTGTTGCGGAGGTACAGACGGAGGGTCTTGGCGTTGAACCCCCTCGGCAGGCGGTCTATGTGGCGCAGTATTAGCATACTCGGGTGCTGCGTCGTCTAAATAAGAGGAAAGGAAAACATCTTCTGCGGTTCTGGGATGCCCTTTGGGATGTGCTTTTATCGGAAACAATGGAGGTGGCAAGTCTTTTGGTATCTCCGGGGTAGCCTTAGGTAACCCTTCGGCCAGAAGAGGATACATACCATTCATAAGGGCATTTCTTTGTCTGTCTACTTGTTCTGATTTTACTCAGGTACCTTCTTCAATTAATAAATTTTCTCGGACTTTATTTGAATTCTCCTTACTTTTCTCTTCCTGTCTGAGTGCTTTTTCTGTACGTCTATATGATTCTTTACGCCATAATTCAATGGCATCTTTCTGTGATTGTCTAACTTTCTTTTTCCATAATTCTTCCTCTATTTTCATGATGCAATCTGCATCCCAGGTCCCAGCTGCGGGCCACCTCTGACTTTCTGGTAATTCCTTGGTGTAGTCTACCCATAAATCAAGAAATAATATGGCGTCTAGGCCATGTTTATGATACATGAAGTACCCTGGAGTGTCCCTAGGAGGAATGGGAACAGCTTCTTCGAGTACCCCTTTTCTAGTTTTGATCTGTCTTAATTTCGAAAAGAGCGGCATATTGAGAACTGATCTGATACCTAATTTTGAACACGTTTTATACAACAAAACACAATAATGAACAGTCATTCACACCACAATATGCAGAACGTATTTAAAACATTTAACATTTAACATTTAATGAACAACAATGATGGCCATTTAGGGAACTAGTCACTAAGCATAATACTCGGCACTAACTAGGTAATTCTGAATTATATACTAGACATACTAGATATACTGCTGAACAGTACAGATACACTGCTGAAACAGTGCAGACCGGATTTGTGTACCCAAACCCGTCTTGACCGGCACAACCTATGTGCACGTCAGAACGCCTCCCCGGCAATGGTACTCACCGGGTAGCTCGGAACGGAAGGCCTCGGAACTGAACTGAACTGGACTTGAACCGGACTGGACTCGACTCGAAACTTCGGAACCTCGGAAACTGGTGGGCCTCTGTATACCTCGGATCTTGCTCTCTCAGCTAGGCTCTGGTCGGGATACTTCGCACTTCTCACCGCCTCGTCTGGGTGTTGATCGCAGCCTCAGTTACCCCCGCTCGGCAGGAGGGGAGATACAGGAAATCCTGTGGGTACGCGTTGTTGTCCGTCCAGCTGTGGCAGGAGACCGGGCCTGCAACGCACCTCCGGCGCGTGAGATGAGAAAGTGTCCCTGTTCGGGCGCCATATATGTGGTAAATAATTTAATTACCGGTACTTAATTTGATGCGGAAAATTAATAAGAATAGCTCAGTAAAATAAGAGGCAGAATCCGTGGTATTAGAGGTTCGGAACGGGCTTTATTCCAATAACAATTCGAATTGTGGACTCCATATTCCATCACCACGAAGGTTCAGGAAGTGAAGAACTCTACTTTATTGACAGGTAATCATTTTTATAGAAGAGGCATTATAGTGAAACAGATGCAGGAGGCGTAACAGTTGATAACAGAGATAAAAACATACATGCGTAACTAAAATGGGTGTAACTAGGCGTAACTAAAGAACGTCATTAGGTATGATGTCACAAATGGGTGGTTCCATGAAAGAATTTCGCAATGTCAGCAGAAATACTTGGCAGAGATGCGTGCGCAGCAGCATGACGTGTGATTGACGTGCAACTAGGGGGTGAAGGGGACTTGACATTTAGCTCTACATGTGGAGACAGAAGTCTGGGGGGTCAAGTCAACCTAATCCCAAATCATATCTAACATCCTATGTTTAAAGAACTATGTTATCCAAAAGGAAAGGTCTCTCGAACAAAATCTATTCTATACTGACTGTGAGTGCGTGTACAAGCGTCTAAGTGTCTACATGAGATGCAAGGGCAGAAATCTTCCATAGTAACAGGGCTATGAATTACTTGCATAAAGACAGAGAAGCCGGGCCTTTTGCTCGGTAGCTGGAAGAATGTTTACTTAAGTTACTAGACAGGAATGCATTGGATGAGGAGCGGAGCAGAGCAGATAATCTTGAAGGTGAAATACAGTTTTTGGCAGGCAGACAGGCCGAGTCAGGCACCGTTAGCCGCGCAGGGAGTAGGACAAAGTTCATGGATACAGATGCGAGCTCAGACTGGAGCTTTCAGAGGCAGAAGGCAGGAAAAGGCTTGGTGACAGAATTCGGGCCTACTCGCCTGGACTGTAAAATGGTATAAATGAACCATATAAAGCCGGTGGCCTTTCATACTTAGGAATAGAATATCTGACCCATTCATGGTGGATCTGAAAGAGGACATGTTGACGGTGGACGCACATGTGTTTGCGTCTTCATAACTGGAACTGGAGGGAACATACATGTACTTGTGACTTATACATGAAACCGTTGGGGTCCAAGATAGGGGACATAACTGACCATAAAAATCCATATTTCCACAGTGTCACCAGCACTTTTTCTTATATGAAGTAAGTCTATTTCTGTTTCATATTGTCTTGCGTCCCTTTCATGGGGTTAACTTCATTTCACTGCCGATGTTCCAGTGGGTGTCGCACAATTAGGTCCATTTTTCTTTTCTATGCTGTGTGCAGAATTGCTTCTTAAGTTTGTTGGCAGCAGATATAGCTGCTTATTCGGACAGTGTTTCCTTACGTCATGTTGACCTGTTTTCAGGATTGGTATATACTGTACACTATGTGGGGTATCTCTAGTACGCTTTCATTAGCGTTTTCATCTAAAC
This sequence comes from Triturus cristatus, assembly GCF_964204655.1. NCBI lineage: Eukaryota > Metazoa > Chordata > Amphibia > Caudata > Salamandridae > Triturus > Triturus cristatus. Next base: position 930,358,680 of record NC_140594.1, on the reverse strand, counting down.
CTGTACACATTTTTGTATGTTTTCTCTACATCTGTTTATACGTAGATATGCAGGTTACTCTGCATCTGTGTATATATATATATATATATATATATATATATATACACACACACACTCAGAAGTATGTATGTATATATATATATATATATATATATATGAATATATATGAATGTATGTCTGTGTATATGTAGCTATGTGTGTGTGTGTATGTAGCTATACATTTGTGTGTATGTGTATATAGACAAAAAAAAGGTAACCTCGTGGCCGGCACTCTCAGGTAGGTAAGTTCATATGTCTTGCAAGGCTGTTGTGATCACCAGCTGCGCCCCCACCAACACGCTGATCCGACGCGTTTCCGATGTTAACCCTTCATCATGGATCTTTCAGGGAACAAACTGGCATACAAATGGTCTACTCAAAATGCCCTCTTTTATTTCAGTGGAACAGGAAGTGAACCCCACTGCATCATGGGACAGGTAGTCTGAAAAATTAAATCCCAATTGGGACGCATGCCGATAATGCGCCTTGAGGAAAAGTTCTTTTTGGGAAGGAGGAGCCTGCGAACACCACTCCGCCATCAACAAGGCAGCCTCAAAGCCACCCGCACCGCCATCCTGCCAAGTGGAAAACCGGGGCGGATCTTCAAGGATGATGAAGCTGTGCAATGTCGTGGCCGGGTAAGCCACATATTACTGACAAAAAAAAGTTACCCATGTGGCTGGCACTCTCAGGTAGGCAAGTTCATATGTCTTGCAAGGCTGTGGTGATCACCAGCTGCTCCCCCCACCAAAGCGCTGATCCGACGCGTTTCCGGTGTTAACCCTTCATCATTGATCTTTCAGGGAACAAACCGGCATACAAATGGTCTACTCAAAATGCCCTCTTTTATTTCAGTGGAACGGGAAGTGAACCCCACTGCATCATGGGACAGGTAGTCCGGAAAATTAAATCCCAATTGGGACGCATGCCGATAATGCGCCTTGAGGAAAACTGCTTTTTGGGAAGGAGGAACCTGCAAACACCACTCCGCCATCAACAAGGCAGCCTCAAAGCCACCCGCACCGCCATCCTGCCAAGTGGAAAACAGGGGCGGATCTTCAAGGATATTGAAGCGGTGCCATGCCATGGCCAGTTTGGCCACGGCATGGCACTATTGTGTATTCTCGTACCGTCCTGACCTACAATCTCAACCACCCATCTGTTGGCTGTATCCCGTTTGTATAGCCAGGCTAGTAATCTGCTCGCCTTGTTGCCGATACCATATATGGGATGCTGGGTAGTCCGGTGTTGGGCCCTTCCTGCATCTTCAGCAATATTTCTATACTCTTGTTGTTTCATGAGCAATTTGTGTTTGGTGCCTGGAGTGTCCGACGCCACTAGACCATGCTCTAGAAGGGCAATCTCACCCTCTATGGTCTGTAAGTGTTTTCTCTTCTCTCCCTGTGCCCTGCTATTGCTGCCACCCTGCTACCTCTCACCACCGTCTTGTATGCCTCCCACAATACGTTGTCTGAATCTACCGATCCCTCATTTTCAAGAAAGTATTGGGTGGCCGTCTCAATAAGTTTATCTCCAATTGCCGTATCTTAAGGTACCAAGGGTTGAGAACCATGTTGTGGCATGTGGGGGAAGGGGCGCTGCCATAGATCGCTACCAACGGGGAATGATCAGAGATGCCCCTGGGGAGAAAGGAGACATCTCTAAACCTGGGAAGCTGAGTGACTTTGCAGAAGATATAATCGATTCGGGACATACTACCGTGGACTCCAGAAAGGAAAGTGTACTGTCTGGCCGAGGGGTGACACACCCTCCAGATATCTTTCAGACCCATCGCCCGAGGAAATCCATTCGCATCTTCCCGGGCGCTTCGCCCCGTCTAGGTGGCTGCCTATCTAGGTCACCATTAAGTGCTGCATTACAATCCCCACCCAGGAGTAAGTCACCCTCGGGCATATTCAATATGTGGGAGCCGAGAGCGGGCAGTGTCGTAGAGTGCAATCTAGGAGGGACATACAGTGAGGTTATATTAAGGGATTTACACTCCCAAAGGCCCGATGGGCAACAAATCCTCCAAGTGGGTCATGAGTGACCGTTTGGACTTGGAAAGAAAAGGAGGTGCGCATGAGGATGCCCACCCCTTGAGACCCCGTTTCATATCCCGAGTGGGCCACCAGTTTATACCCCCCCATCTATTGAGTGCACAATAAGAGGACCCTTGGATGTGAGTTTCCTGCAGAAGCACCACCACGGGGGCCTGTCACTTCAGATATTGCAAAACTATTCCACGTTTAATTCAGTCCCCCAGGCAATTTACATTCCATGTGAGTAGTTTTAGTGGCTCCAGAGCGGCGCTGATTCACGTTTATCACCCAGTTAATTGTGAATGGGGCCATCTGCAACACAGGCCAAAAAACGTGGAATAACAGGGATACATCCTCCCACACCCACCTGGCGACCACATCTTAGACACTTCGAACATTATACATATTGATCTATCTCCTAACTGACTGGCAATACTTAATGCACCAGGAAGAATTCTATGTTCAAAGCTGCACCATAACATAAAATTCACAGTAAAACTATCCAATTGAAAATGCCCCAACCCCCCCGCCTCCCTGCAACCAAGACTTACAACTGCCCACCACCCAATTTAGCTGAGTGCCTGTGTACCCTTAACTAATAACCTTTGCGAGGGGAAACGCTGCACAGCCGAACAACCCTGACCGCAAGAACAAGATCCCCCTTATTTTTAACCATACAAGCCCATAATATAACATTTGCAAGCTTTTAGTAATGACTAATATCAAACTTAGGAAACATCATTAGAGTGACCCACCTCCCTTGGTAGCACATGAAGCTGGACAATGTGTCTTAGTGACGTTTGGCCAAAACTCACCAAATATACATACTTGACGGTACACCCACGCGTCCACTATTCAGTATGGTGTAGTCACCCAGCTCTCATTGGGATAGACCTACATTCTTCGCACCTCTGACCGTCACTGGCATCTCAAAGTTCGGGGAGGATGCTAAATCAAATACCCTCCTCTCGATCGGAGTCTTCTTGGCGATTTTCGTGACCTTGAAGGCACCTTGAAGAGTTATGTTTCTGAGCACCAGCAGTTCTCCATACCTCTAACCATTCCCAGACTTCATCCATGGTCTGAAAAAAACAGGATTTCCCCTCCGTCAGCACGGGCAGCTTGGCTGGAAAAAGCATTGCGTACTTCAAGTTTTTGTCCCGTCGAATTTTCAAACTCGAGTGGGGGGGTGGGGGCAGTGAGTGCCGTTTGGAGGATAATGTCGCTGTCCCGGTAATAAAAAATTCTTGCCAAAATGGGACGCGGATGAGGGCCTGGTTTCGGCGGTCCGCCCAGCACTCTGAGCGTGTTGAACTGAGAAATACTGTGACAAGGATCGGGGCTGTAGGTGTTTTTGAATTAAGTCCTCGACGAAGAGGTCTGTAGTCTGCCCCTCCGCTCTTTCGGGGACCCCCAAAATGCGCACTGTATTTCTGCGTGCGTGCCCTTTATAGTCTTCAAGTTTAGCCTCCAGGTCCGAAGTTAGCACCTGAAGCCTTTTGACAGTTTCCAGCGTTTTTGTAGATTTTTGGAGTGTCGACACTGATGCCTCAGTCACCTTGCCCTGTCCCCCAGATTACGTAGGTCTGCATGCATGAGGGCTACCACGGCCATTACCGTGTAAATTGTTTGTTCAAGTGCCACGTGGACCCCCTGGATAGCAGGGTTGGGGCCCCTCCTTCGATTGCAGCTTTGCGCCATACGGTGCTGCTCTTTCTTCCGCCCCATCCATCTTGGACTGTGCGAATTTGCCCAGCCTCGTCTGGTGGGTCTGCTTGGGCCCTCTATCTGTGGACATCTTGGCGGCGTGGTCCCTTTAATGTAGCCCCAACGTTTAATGGCCGAACTCGCAGTCACCCCGGGACCGTCACAGGACCTGTACTCCGGTTGCCGAAGAGAGCAGGCAGTTGCATCCGCGATTCGGGCAGGCGGATCGGCTAGGAGAGGTCACGGACTCGTTCTCATGGGCTCACTAAAGTGAGCAGAGGCGGTGGAAGGCTCCGATCTCTGCTGTCGTCGCTGGGACTCCACTCTGCTCTAGGCGCGTCACGATGCCAGTGGTGATGGCTCCATCTAGACACGTCAGATCTCCGCCGAACTTGGACTGGGTCACCTGTAGGAGTAGGGGAGCACGGGACCGATAAATTTGCCGGCTATTTGAACGGATATCGGGGGATTTCGATCACTGTCGAACCGAGCTCTACTCCTTTGCGGCCATCTTGGGTGTCAGCTTTCCACACCCCCCTTGCAGATATCCTTGTTGTGTGGCAGGTCTCCCTGCATCATGTCCAGGTAATTCTCTGTCCTGTTTAGTGGTATTCTTGGAGGCTATGCCGATCTCGTTGGAGGACGATAGGACATTGCGGTTCCTGCTTTCTGCCCTGAATCATCTTCCTCAACCTCTTAAATTTGTGGCTGTTTATTATTTAAAAAATGGATTTAGTGGGGATGTGACACATGGTGTCTGTGATTTTGGCACACTGTTCCAATAGGCAGTTTCTATCTTTGGCTTCACATTTCGGGTGCTGACATTAGTCACAGAAGACACTGACGTCCGGTCATCGACGAGGGAATTGTATGGACTCTGCAGATGTCACATCAGGGGGACGTCGCCGCTGCAGAATTGCCAAAGGTAAGTAACTTGTTCTTTAAGATTATTTAGAACTACTCCCACAGGAAGGATCAATGCACCAGATCTATCTCCAACAATTTCAGAACCACGACTGCTTCTTTTGTTTCTAACATGTGATCTCCATACAGAATCATCTAGATGCTCTACGACATCAATCTTCAGGTAGACTATTGTCAAGTGACATCTGCCATACCATTCTCTGAGCAAGGTGAAATATGCGTGATCCTCACAAGCATAATAAACTCCAGGAATAATAGCATCATGTCCTTCCATGAATAAAGGCTAATTCCCTTCACATTAAAAAATGTCAACACAATCACCCTTTACATATTTTTTGTGTGAATTGCAGAGTTGAGTCTATGCACACACAGCTTTCCCTTTTGTTTCCAATCCAAAGTTAGTACACGCATAACTTCTGGTGTTTTTAATTCATCTTTAGCCCACATACTCCTACGTCTGTGATCCCACCCTGTTTTCTAATGAGTATCCATTGCCCTGTTCCTGTCTTTTATAGAGTCTAGAAATTACTTTTCTGCATCAGTTAAAGAAGTCAAATTGTGCCTATGAACATAAGCCGTAACTAACTTTAAAATACCTTTAGAGAAACTATCAGCTGTTTCCCTCGCTTTAGCCTTGGGGTGGCAATTCAGGTGTTTAAATAAAGGTACGTCAGAAAACAATAATTCATAATTTGAGAAATAATACTGAAAATGACTTTCCATATAAAAGACTCATTAAAAAGCTGCCTGTAACACCATATGTAAGAGGAATATGATCATAGATAATACCTTCTGCCACTGATGCAGGTAACTGCGTACACACGTAGTAGTCCTTTACGTCCATAGTGTCAATATATTCTTAACGCAGCTTAAATAAGCATTTGAGGAGACCTCTCCTTCCAGTGAATTTACATGTAATATCTTAAAATCAACTGTCCGTAGGAATCGGGGTTTCAGGGGTAGTCCTAGATCTAATCCCAACTGAATTGGGAAGTGTGGGTATATATAATCCTTGATGCTAAACAGTTAGGCCTATAGTTATAGCTATTATTGCACCTGCTAATATAACCGTACGTCTATTAGGGTTACTAGTTTCCATAACTTCACTAAAGTCAGAAGGTTGTGTAGAAAGTAACAGCAAACAGATTTCTTCCGTTCATTTCTACATGTGCAATTAGCAAAACAAATTCCATAAATCCTAAAATGAACGGTACTCCCCTAGAGCGGGTATCTATATTTGACTACCTGGGCCTTACACTTAATGAAAAAATGGCCTGGGGGCCTCAAATAGATAAGTCTGATCTTAAACTGGCTCAGACTGCAGGTGGTCTGGTCAAGTTCTAAAGTAAGTCGTTCCACAAGCCGGTAAGTCCAGTCATGGAGATCTATAAAACCCAGCTTAGGAGTGCTGCCCTATATGGGGCTGAACTCTGGGGGCACTCTCACCTTAGGCCTATTGTTAAAACAGAGAAGAGCTTTCTTAGGCAGCTATTCGGATTACCGGTGAGTTCCCCTCTGATTCCACTGCGTATGGATCTAGGGGTGAGACCCATCGCAGAGGAAATTGGCTGCAGACCTCTACTCTTTTGGTGGCGCATCTGGGCGACACCGGAACTGGCCGAGTACAGATCTGAGATCTTGGAAATTTTGAGACTCCCCGGCATAGGAAAGATGTCATGGTTTGCACATATTAGGGAGGGTCTTTGTGCAATTGGCATAGACTATCTTTGGGATAATCCAGATACAGCCTGTCTGAGAATACCGCGTAAACAAATAGTTACCAGTTATTGGGGTGGCAAACTCGATAAACTCCATGAAGATTCTACTACTGGTTCTCTTACATCAAACTTTCTAGATGTGAAGGTTACGTACAATATTGAGTCATGCCTAGATGAAATCCGACCGGCATTAGCCAGAAAAAACGTGGCCATTGACAGGAAACACAGTGCCCGATTCACAGAACTAACTTAAAACAAAATCCTAAACTTACTACCATTTTGGTATTCACAGAAGGCACTTACTCATTTCGGTATTCACAGAAGTTAGTAGTCCTAACTTTAGGACTCCTAAATGCCTTCTGTGAATACCGAAAGTCTTAAAGTTAGTTTTTTCTCAGTTTAGGAGTAGTAAAGTTAGGACTCCTAACTTTACTACTCCTAAACTGAGAAAAAGCCTACCTTTAAGACTTTCGGTATTCACAGAAGTCATTTAGGAGTCCTATAGTCAGGACTACTAATTTCTGTGAATACCGAAATGAGTAAGTGCCTTCTGTGAATACCAAAATGAGTAAGTGCCTTCTGTGAATACCAAAATGGTAGTAAGTTTAGGATTTTGTCTTAAGTTAGTTCTGTGAATCGTGCCCATGGATTTGATTTCTTTAATGTGGCGACATCAATTCCAGTACTCGGGTCAATTGCGAACACCGCATCCTCCACCCTGTTGCGGATAACCATTTCTGCCCTGCATCACAGGAAGTCCCTAGTGATTACCTTGCATGTCACCAAAGTCCCCTACATACGGTTGACTGACTTCCTCTACCTGCTGCTTACATTTGTGCCATCAACTTATCCTTCAACTGCTTCTGTTTAATTTCCAATTCATAACTACAATATTTTGTATACGTCAAGATCTCTTCAAATGACTTATTCTGAAACAAATTAAATGCTGTAGAATCATCATGAACCTCACGGCACAATCCTGTTACAAACCGAGACACAAAACGTCCCATATCTTTGGATTCAAGATTTTCCATTCCACTATGCTGTTTCAACACTTTCAACAATCTCTCACAGAAACAAATGCACAGTCTCTTTAGGTTCCTGTGTTTTGTCAATCCTAACCCAATCAATGTACTTCAGCTTTATCTTCCCTTTCAAAAGGGTAATTACTCGTTGATACTTTTCCATTACCAAAAGCGACGGGTGTAGGAGATTGGTTTTCTCTGTGCCTCCTTCTCTGGCCACTGTATAGCCACTTTACATTCTGCCATTAAATCAATCTGCACCACAGTGTTGAAAAGGGTGTTTAAATACACCCACAACACCTGTGAAATATTTACAAAACAATCCACCTGGGTGTACCACTTTACTGGCTCATCTCTCAATTCGGGGAAATCATTTGTAAATGGCTCAAGATCACTCCTACTCTACGGTATATCCAATTTATGGTTTGTTTCAGCTTTCTGCCTTATAACAATTAATAGTAAAATTAATACATACAATAAATCAGATAAAACAGTCTTTTCTTGATCATATTAGCTAATAAAGTACAAACAGTAAAGGCGGCAGCGCCTGATAGACCTGGAACAGCCTAACAAGATTATTTGGGTGGCAACTGCCACCCCATAAGTAGCCAGGCTGCCCATAGGTATGAAGCGATGGAATGAAAAATGTATTCATCTGTTCTAAAACAAAATGGTAATACCGCACCAGTACATTTAATCTCATATTTCCTAAAAAGGGGCACATGCCTTCCTTTTCCTGCTTAGATGTATTTAGTGCAAAACAGCAGAAAGTGCAATAGATTATCCTTCCCCCAGCCAAAATTACAGTCACAGTATTAATCACTTATAGGGAGCCTTGTACATTTAGCAAGGTATTCCCTTTTCTGCAAGGTTCCCAATCTAAATTGGATATAAACTGTACCTTTTTTTTTCAGGGCACATCAGATCCATATATAACATTTCAACTGTACCATAGGTGTTGCTAAAATAATGCCCCAGTAAACTTCCAGGTCTAATCCGAGAAAGTTATCTCTAAATCTGATCTCGAAGTAGCGTTCCTAGGCAAGTTTTATTGTGTCCCGCCTTACACTACTCAGATCAATCTAGAGAGAACCCAGCTGCAATTCAACTAGTATTAGTTTTACATGGGACAGCCAGGTGTTTCTGCAGTGAGCTCCAGTGTGGCTGGCATCTTCCATAGATTTTATGTAGGCTAGTGCCTTGGAGTTTAGCACAGCCCTAATCCAGTATAATACTGTATCTGAAAGAGACAGTTATAGATTCCTTACCTTTAGAATTCGAATTATCCCAGACTGGATCCGTAGAGATCGTCAGCAGTACCCCTGCACATCGAAAGCTGGTGTCGGTCGGCTCCGTGTTTGTCGTTGGCATCGTGGTCGCCAGGATGAACGTTGCGGTGGCTACTTAGATGTCAGTTCTTTCTTTTTCCGCGCCAGCCAGCACAGATCCGGAGAAAGCAGTACCTCCAGTCACTTTTTTGACTGACTTTTTTTGCGACTTTGTTGACACAAGAAGAATTCGAAGAAGCATCGTCGCTCTTTGACTTCTCCCTGTCCGTCGGCTGACGCAACGAGGGATGCGGACAGTGCCTGTTCCGCAGCTCCTCATGCGGAGCCTTGAAGGGTCGACACAGTTTCCCTCTTTTCCGGGAGCCGGAGCAACCCCTGCCCAGCTCTGGGGTTTCTACGAAGCGATGCACGCCATCTTTGGGCAGCCCGACTCCACCGTCGCGCCTGCGGGCCTCGTTGACTCAGCTGGGGGCCCTAGGCCTTCAACGCCAGCGGCTCTGGCGCCACAGGGTCCCCTTGGAGCCAGGCCTTCATCCAAGGTCGGCGCTGGTCGACCTTGTAACACCTCCTCTGGCACCACATCTGCTCCCGACGCCGGTTGGGTCTCCAGCCCGCGTCGACCCCGGCCTCCACCCTGACTTTGACACGGAGCAGGACCGACATTGACCGATGCCGGATCTGACACCAAGCGGTACTTCTGTACCTCTGTTCGAACCTGTTGTTCCATACAGGCCAGATTGGCAACCCGAGGAGGGTGAGGAGGACGGGAGGGGTCTGTAGACCCTTTAGCTGACTAGTTGGATGAACCGGACTGGAGAGAGGAGTTGGGGGGAACCCAGTGGTCTGGATACCTCCCCAGACCTTGGCATGCTGTCTCCTCCTAGACATGACACAGTTTCGAGTTTATCCTCCCGAACAGCGAGTCTGGGATATTCGGTCTAAGATTCCAATCTTTCAGTCTCTATCCCGGGTTTCCGTCAGACTGACCCTGAGGCTGCTGGGCCTCATGGCCTCCTGCATCCTGCTGGTATATCATGCCAGGTGCATATGCAGGCTCTGCAGTGGGACCTGAAGTTCCAATGGGCACAACATCAGGGGAATCTGTCCAATTGCGTTCAGATCTTGGAGGGCACTGCACGACAATTGCAATGGTGGCTAACGAACCAGGATTGGGTCAACAGCAGATTCCTCTCTCTTCCCCAACCAGAGTTCACAGTGGTGATGGATGCATCACTTCTAGGGTGGGGTGGCCACATGGGAGAGGCGGAGATCAGAGGCCTCTGGTCTCCGGCGGAGTCCAGGCTCCAGATCAGCCTTCTGGCGCTACGGGCGATCCGTCTTGCGCTAAAAGCATTCTTTCCCTCTGTCCGGGAAAGAGTAGTGCACATGTTCTCGGACAACACCACCGCTATGTGGTACTGCAACAAACAGGGCGGGTTGGGGATGTGGACCCTATGTCAAGAGGCTCTCCGTCTCTGGACATGGCTGGAACATCAGAGCATATCCCTGGTGGTTCAACACCTAGTAGGTTCACTGAACGCCAGGGCTGACAAACTCAGCTGCAGGTGCATGATGGATCACGAATGGCGTCTTCACTCAGAGGTGGTGCAAGGTCTCGTTCAGCAGTGGGGAGAGCCTTGGTTAGATCTATACGCCACCGAAGAGAAAGCGCAATGTCAGCAATTTTGCATGTTGGAATTTCCAAGGCGTCATTTGCTAGGAGCCGCTTTTCGTCGCGAGTGGAGTTGCGGTCTTCTATGCGCATTTCCGCCTATACCACATCTGCCAAGAGTGCTGAAGAAGATCAAGCATGACCGGGCACAAGTAATTCTTGTGGCTCTGGATTGGGCACGAAGAGTCTGGTATCCCAAGCTGTTACACATGGCCATCGATCCTCCGATCAGGATGTCTCTTCGGGAGGATCTTCTGTTGCAGAAGCAGGGAATGGTTCTCCACCCGAACCTATCCAGCCTCCACCTCCTTGCGTGGAGATTGAGCTGCGATAGTTGACAGCCTTCGACCTTCCTCCCGAAGTCTGTGATGTTTTCTTGGCATCAAAACTACCACCTGGATAAAGGGTCTAAGGGAAAATCTTTTAAAGACCTGCCCAAATTCTAATCCCCATAACAAGACTGTATACACACAACAGAATAGGGGGTCTAATGGTCGACAGCACAAGAATAAAGAAAGGGAAAAATAGTGTGTGAAGTATCAAACCCATACATAGTCAGAGCAGAGCACGGAAAACCATCAAACCGACTCAACCAAAGAGACCAATATTGAGAGCAAAGTCACCTCTCACGATCAGTTTATATCATATGGTCTCCACCTAGAGCCGAGGTATGCCTCTTGATCATAGAGACTTCCTCGTTAGTGCAAGGCTCTATTGCTCACTTGGGTTGATAAAGAGAAGTCCAGAAGGCACGTGACAGACTGTGACCACCAGACAAAGGAAGTGCAGTGCAAAAGAAAAATGTGAATTTTAAAAGGAGATTGTGTGAAGAGTACGATATAATTCACTCATTCCGCACATCTCGATTAAAAAAGGTGTGTGAACAGAAAATATACCAAGCAGTGCTAACTAGTCACTGTTGAACAGTGACTAGTTAGCACTGCTTGACTTTGCTCTCAATATTGGTCTCTTTGGTTGAGTCGGTTTGATGGTTTTCCGTGCTCTGCTCTGACTATGTATGGGTTTGATACTTCACACACTATTTTTCCCTTTCTTTATTCTTGTGCTGTCGACCATTAGACCCCCTATTCTGTTGTGTGTATACATGTTTTCTTGGCAGCCTGTCGTCCCTCCACTAAGACTGTATACGCCTGCAGATGGAACAAATTTGTGGCATGGTGCGCATTAAAGGCTGTGGATCCCCTTTCTGCCCCTCATTTTGAGGTTCTCTTATTCCTCCTTTCTTAGCCCAGCAGGGCTCTGCCCTGGGCACTCTTAAGGGATATCTCTCAGCCATTTCAGCCTTTCTTACGCTTCCTTATCAGCCTTCTTTTCTAGTCCCCTTTCTTAAGGGCATTACTCATCTTTTTCCTCCTGTTCCCTTTGTAATGCCTCAGTGGGACTTGAATCTGTTTTTACTTATCTTATGTGCGCTCCCTTTGAGCAGCTACATAACTGTCCTCTCAGACTTACCACTTTAAAGACTGCCTTTCTGGTTGCCATCACCTCTGCTCGCAGGGTGAGTGAGCCACAGGCTCTTTCTTCAAAACCTCCCTTTCTGGCCGTTCATCCAGACGAGGTTGTCCTTCGAACTCAACCCTCTTTTCTTCCCAGAGTGGTTACTTCATTCCACATTGGTCAAACCATCACTTTGCCCACCTTCTTTCCGCCTCTGCATCCTTCTTAGGAGGAAGAGAGGCTCCACCATCTGGATCCAAAACGTGCGCTTTCATTTTATTTGGATCACACCAGGCAATTCCGGGTGGATGACCAGCTCTTTGTTGGCTACGTGGGCGCCAAAAAAGGTCAGACCGTGCACAAACAGACCATCTCTAGGTGGTCCATTTCGTGCATTAAAGCTTGCTACTCTTTGGCAAAGAAGGAGCCTCCAGTGGGATTGTGCGCCCATTCCACCAGGGCGACGGCAGCTACCACTGCTTTGGAAGGCGGATTCCCCGTTCAATGACATCTGTCAGGCAGCTAAATGGGCATCTCGGCACACGTTCACAAAACACTACTGCCTGGACAGCCAAGTCCGGAAAGACGACTTCTTCGGCCGTTCTGTTCTCCAGGACTTTCTGGTGTGAACTTGGTTCGCAGACCCACCTCCGGGGTTGGTATTGCTGGGGTATCTATTCTAAAGGTAAGGAATCTATAACTAATTATCTTTCAGATGAACAAGTTGCTTACCTTCGGTAACGAAATATCTGTAAGAGACATCTATATTAGTTATAGATTCCATACCACCACACCCGTCCTCCCCGTTCTGCAAACTGACTTCTAGGGTTACGGAATCCCTTTCAGGGCCCTAGTTTTGTGCACCAGTGGTCAGTGTCTTGCATGGCTCTACGCTTCTGGCGTGGAATGTCAAGTAAAAGAACTGACGTCAGCGTGCATGGGCGGCGTCTAAGTAGCTACCGCAAAGTCATCCCGGCGACCATGATGCCAACGACTAACGTGGAGCAAAAAGATGCCACTTTTTGATGCACAGGGGTACTGCTGAAGAAAAAATTCTCCAGATCCAGTCTGAAGGCTGGGGGTAATTCTAATTCTAAAGGTATGGAATCTATAACTAATCTGTCTCTTACAGATATATCGTTACTGAAGGTTAGTAACTTTTTCTTTTAGAGCTGCTTCTTCCGCTATTGGTATGTGTGAGAGTTCTGTAAACAATGCAGGGGAGTACAAGGGCCCAGCCTGAATAGGGATCTAAGAAATGTATTCTCAGCCACTTGTAGTGGGTTTGGGTTCCCATACCCCCAGGGTTCAGCTCCGTAAAGTGCTGCTGCTACCGCCTTCTGTCTATAAATTTGCAGAATAGTGCTAATACTTTTGGCATCTGCCTTGTGCCTAAATTTTAAAATTGCCCCAAAGGTCTGGCTTAAAATTGTGGCTGACTTGTGTATGTGACTGTTCCACTTATAGACCACAGTAAACCGTAACCCCAAATAGTCAAACAGTTTGACAGACTATAGGCTCGCCATATATCTTCATCTTCCGTTTGAGACTGAGGACGGTCTCTGCACCGTGCTTTTTAGGTTGTGCCTCGTCAGCGCATGCGCAGCTCTGCGAGGCATGCTGTATTCAGGTTAGGACTTGAAACACTGCGCATTCTACACCTATGTTTTTCATTGGCCTGTGTAATTGTCAACTGTAAACTGTGGCTTTTCATTGGTCAATAGGCTTAATAGTCCCTCCTTGCCTGATTTTGTAACCTCCCAAGAGGATACCCCCGTTACTTGTGTTGTTACTCTGTAGACTTTAATTACTGCTTCCGAGCACTATTTTCTCAAATAGCTTTGCCCTGTCTGCAGTTGCAGGCATGACACGCTCTCTTCCAACGCTTTAAAACACAACTTTATAGCACGGGCGCCGAACACATTTGCAATGCCATAAGTCTCTCATTTGCGACAGTATAATCAATTGGCATTGTAAATGACAATGGCTTTTATTTATCTGTTTTAAAAAACAAAAATAAAAGGACTTGTCATTTACAATGCCAATAGCTTAAACTCCTGTAAATACTTGTTTAAATAAATGTACAGGTTTACAAGGTTGCTATGGATACTGACTGAGCTAGTAGGTCCCCAACATTCACAGCTAGGCACATTGCATAAAAAGGGTCAGTTTTCACAGGAAAAATGTGATGTCCACGTTGTGTTTTGTGCGGTTTCATGTTGCGGGCACTAGGCCTACCCACATCAGTGAGGTAGCATTTTTATCGGGAGACACCGGGGGGTTGTGGGAGATGTGACGCGTGGATGGAAGTTTATGGCTCCCTACAGATTCTGGAACTGTCCATCCCAGAAATGTGAGGAAAACAAGGGTCCAGTTTTCAGTGGAAAGATGGGATGTGCCACAGTTGCGTTTTCTATCATAGACTGAGACGGCTCTCCCTTTGCTTTCTTCTGAGCCCATCTGCCTTCCCACTTGTCTAATTCACTTCCTTTCTGGATGCCTCCAATAATTCTCTGAATTGAATTTTCATTCCCGAAATTCTAATGCTGCTTATGTCATTTTCAACAAAACATACGCAATAACTTTTCTGCACGGATTTTGTCCTACTTAGATTTACATCATACACTGGAACTAATTCGGCCAGCTTATCATGAGCTTGTCCTGCACTCTTAGTGACATCTTTGCACACATGTATAAGTTCATTCTGTTGGTATCTATTCGGGAAAGACTAAGATTTAATCAGATCATCTCATCGACTTCAAATTTTTATTTGAAAACATCCACAGCATTCTCCCTTCCTGGAGACTTAAGTTCTCTACTAAATCCTGAATCCTCACCTTCTCTTGGGGATCCATTGAAAAACCCAATCACATCGTCAGTTTACACTATTTTGGTCTCCAGAAGTATTGGACACTATCTCTTCCTGGGGTCTACTGCTTATAATAGAGATTAATTTTAAATGGACAGATGTGAATTTTGTGACCTCTGAGAGGTACAAGTCCTGTCTCTTTCATGGCTGATGATACAGGAATGACATATGGTGGAGTCACCATATTTGGGATCCGCTGAGTTCTTCCATTGCTTACCCATCTGGGAACAACAGCAACAGTAGTTGACATATTTACTCCAGTAGGTACTGGTTAGGAATGTGTTATGGTTCCAGGCGACTAGGGATTGTATAAGGCAATTTGAGGGACCAATGGTAATCGGAGCAGTCATTTCATATGGGGCCTTAAAATAGTAGCACTAATAGGGGCACGAATCCCTGAACTCTCTCCCAAAGGGTTCTGACTCGTATTTACTGGGATGGTGGCTCCCTCTGAGCTTCCTCCGGTAACAACACTGCTCATTCTTTGAGGTTAGGTCACATTATAAGGTGGTGGACGGGTTGAACATAACATATCAAAAAGTCATCACTAGAATCACTGTCACTATCTTCGCCTGATCCCTCTACACTCTCTACAATATACTCCTTTTTTTACTTCTCTTTCTGAGATTCCTTTCTCATCAGTACAGGGTATAACTTTGCTCCCTCAATTTTATCAACTCTCCACTTTACTTGATCCGCATCTCATCAAGCTTCAGCACAGCTATGTACTGCCTTTCTGACTTTACCCTGATATTTCTCTTACTCTTTGGCATGAGCTACACACTCCCAGGCATTAAGTGTCTCATACTGTGCTGATCTAGAAGATGGCTTTATCTCGTACAGTATCCTTCTCAGATTTTCAAAAATTCACAAATTAAATGTGCTATTGCATAGAATATCAAAGCACCTTGTTTTTCAGTGATCATATGCCATTGACTTAGTCAAATGCAAGTGTGGAGCCCCACATTTGTGGCAATATGATGACCTGCCTAGTCTTTTCTAACAGTTACTCTCACATCTCCCATGATCAAATCTCTGATAGCCCTTGAATCATTTATTTTTTCAACAATAATATCAACAGTCAAATAGAATTTTCGTTTCAAACCAGCAAATAATTTATTTACCCACAGTTCCCATTCTACAATACCAACCAATCTCATGGCTGCAATCTGTGATGTCTTTAACCAATAAGAACACAGCACTAACACCAACCATCTAATCTTCGCACTGCACACTATGATGTACTTCTCACTCCTTGCAGCAGTTCACCCTCCTTTAGAAATTTCATAAGCTCACCTTTTACTCAACTCAAAGCATTAAAAAAACAAAACATAAGGCGATTTCAGCAAATAACGGTTGTCTACTCCACTAAATAAATCAAGGTATTCAATCACACAAGAAATGGTCCTGAGCAACTCTTGCCCACCTACTCAGACACACTCAAGTGAAACCTACACCTAGCAGGGAATGACCTGGATCAGTGCAACTTCACTTTTGCACACCAGGATATTCTCCACCAACTGCGCCTTACTCTCACAAAAAGGTATATGTCCATGTCTTAATTGTGCAGCCGATGGAACTTTATGACAAGTTTCACAAAACTTAGTAGACAAATTACAATGCAGTGTATTCCACACTACTATATCTGTCCCGGAATCTTAGGCTACATCCAGCCCGCTAACTACAGCTGCTCAGTATTAAGTGCATTCACATCTTTACCACAACTAATATATCATTGCATCACACCACGCAGTCTCATGCAAAATACCGTAAGCTTGACATACACATAGGGCGCTAGAGGGCGCACAGCGAGATGGCTGCGTGGTAGCGCAGCTCCACCGGACGGAACCCACAACGTACCATAATCCTGCTGTTCCTGCACTAAAAAACGTGAAAAAAGCTGCGGACCAGGTAGCGGACCGTCCCCTGCAGCTGTGGGACTGTTAGCGTTGCTGGCGGAGGCCTACAACTGAGTGAATGTCGAAGGGATCGGGGCAGCCCATGGAGCCCAAGATGGTGGCGCCACTATATTAAGCCTGGAATCGGCAGAGCCACGTGTGGGCGGAACCCTGAGTCCGAGACCGCTGAGATCCTCTGGACGGTGCCGCCTGAGCAGAGCACGGCGCCGCTGCACGGGTGAGTGCTGTCAGCCCCTAAGTGATGCTGGGGCGAGAACGTACGAAACAGATCCCGAGGCGCGCTATTCCGGAGGGATACGCGCGCGGACTGAAGCTGGAACTGCTGTGAACCGACGGCTCACACATCACTCAGACGCCTGCCCCCTCGCTGCTGAAAAGAAATTACCGCGCTTGCCACGAACTGGGGTGAGACACGCGTGCGAGGGGGGAAGAAGACTGCCTCTGCCACCATGGCCCGGTCCTCCCTCGCCCTTAAAATCTGCGTGAGCATGAGGGCCTGCACTCCCTTGGTGGTACCTGAACAGGCGGATGCGCCGACATATCACTGGGTGGCGTAACTGGATGTGAACACTATACAGGTGCGCCAGCGTGCCCAGAACGCTAAAACTATTAAACATACACTGGCATGCCCACTGGTGCATGATTGGCGATTGGAGGTGAGCTGCACTGCTCGTCTGATGCAGGGGGAGCTACGGGACTAACCGCTATGCTGGGGCACTGTGCAGCTGAGTGCTGCGACACTCTAGACCTTTTGCGCCGTTCATAACTATCCGCTGTGCCGTCCAGACTGCGCTGCTTTGTGTTGCAGCCCTATCTGACAGGCCTGATAGCGCTGCCGCCCGGTGAGCAGATCGCAAGCTCAGGCGAGGCCGTGTTTTGACGCGACACACTTGATGATTGTCAGCGCTGGACCAGGCACGCACACCCACGCTGACCGGGGCCCTCTGGAGGCAGATGCTGTCCTGCTGATTCTGGCGCACGACACCCTTTTGACCTCAGACCGCCACAACATTCCCCCCCCCCCCCCACGTGGTGAAATCATAGCATACAATGGGGTGATCAGATAGAAATCAGCCCCGTCTGACTTTCGAGCCCTGCAAATCCAGTAAATCACGGCGGAATGAGGCCTCAAAGGCCGAGGCTCCATCGGACAGCCTCTTTGCCATTGAAAAGACACTTCTAGCGGTACAAACCAGCCTACAATCCATTGATGGCAAGATAGATAGCCTGAACCTCAGAATGGACCATATGTCCACTAAGTTGGACAAGCACGCCTTGAGTTTGGGCGAAGCAGAGACACGAATATCTGAAACGGAGGACGGCCGACAACAAACAACTGCCAAAACTCCAGCCATGGAGAAGGTACTGGCCATTATACAGGCTAAGAACGAAGATTTGGATACCAGGTCAAGACGTAATAATGTGCGCATTGCAGGTCTGCCCGAATCAACCAACACGGCCGCCTAGAACCCGACATTGAAGCCCTGCTGCAGACTATCTTCGGGGCGGAGAACTTCTCACGTATGTTGATCGTAGAAAGGGCACACAGGTCTCTGACTCCCCGTCCACAGCCTGGCACACCGCCACACCCCATCATCGCGCGGCTGCTGAATCACAAGGACCGCGACACAGTACTACGCTTGGCGCGAGAGAAAGGCAACATCACCCATGTAGGAAACTCACTGGCCTTCTACCCAGAATTCACAGTGGCCATGCAGGCGGCGCGGAGGGAATATCAGCAGACCAAAAAACTCCTCATGGCAGAGAACATTCCGTATGCGATGCTGTACACGGCACGTTTTCGCGTGGACGTCGATGGGAAATCTAAGATCTTCACAACTCCATCGGTGGCGCTGGATTTTGCGAAATCTGTCCGGCGGGATTGGGAGCTTGCAACCCTGTGAAACAACAAAGAGGACAACACATCGCAACATGGACTGGAATGACATCCCCTGGGGGCCGAGACTGGGCCGAGGTCCTTGCTCTTGTTATCTGCCACTGATCCTCCTCTCTCATGAACTTGCAAACTGGCACTGTGAACAAGTCCGAGACGGCAGCCGCTGAGAATATGGCAGATCTGGACACTGGAAATGCAGATAAGGATTGGATACTTACTCTTAAAAATGTTTACTATATCTCTTGATCGGCATACTGAAAGACTGGGTTGGAACGCTTGTTATATTCCCCTCTGTCCACCTCCCGTTCTCTCTGGGAGGGTGAGTGTGCCTCGGCGCTCCCTAATGGGTATTCCCCTACACTGTTGGGATTCTATGTCTCCTCCATGGTTCATTATGTTCGGCATGTATGTTTCTGTTCTATGGGATGGCTTTGGCGAATTGGCTCTGCTAAAGTGGGTGGGGGGTGGGGAATTGGTAGTTTTTAATGGGGATTGTTATTCTGTGATTGTACAGACAGATTGGACACGACGTACGCACGAAGCGGCGACTATGTACACTCTAACGCACGCACCACTATTACACGACCTGCTCTGTGCGGGACATGGGTGACAGGTACACATGCTCGACATGGAACGTTCGAGGGCTCAAATCCAGATAGCTCTCCTACAGGAGACACACCTGACTACTAAAGCGGAAAACGGAATTGCACGCAGGTGGGCTAGGGTACAAGCTCGCCTCGTCTTACTCGACCTACGCTAGGGGGGGTACTCATCCTGGTCAAAAAAGGCACACCTTTTACACCTATTAACACCTACACTGACGAGGGTCGCTGCGCTATGGTACATGATAAGCTGGGTATGTCACTAGTCACCATTGTTAATGTATATGGACCTGTAGTAGACGAACCTCAAGTGTTTCATCGCTTACTTAATGAGCTACGGGGCTGGCCGGAGGTGGCCATCTTGTGGGGCGGTGACCTCAACACTCACCTGGACCCCACTAAAGACAAATCTAGCCCTCACGTCTCTCGCACATTAAAGGTAGCCCAATGTATCAGGAATGCCATGACAGAATTGGGGCTAGTGAATGCCTGGCGAATATGCACTGCCGAGACACTTGCGGGCACTCAGGCCACACCTGCCCACAACAGCTGGTCCTGCTTGGACTACTGGCATCGCAACGAGGGGGCCAAATAACTTACCTCGCACATTGTCTGATCACAACCCAGTACGGCTCACTCTTGCTGTTCCCATTAAGCCACGCCGCCCCTTCACTTGGCGTTTTGCTGCGGATGCCCTACTGGACCCGATTTACGCAGACACCATACGTAAGGCGATAGCCCAGTACTACCCTGACAGAGCTCGAGAAAGAGTACACATCCCAACTCAGCACACCAACGCTAGCTCGCATACAGGAGCAACTGCTGGAATATAACTCACTGGCACTGACAAATTATATATCGCGTAGGCACACTGCCAGGACATACCGAGAGGGTGGCCGATCGGGCAGGCAACCGGCGTCTAAACTTAAATTCCGTGACGGACATCACCAAAATAGTAGATGCGCAGGGGGACGAACATTTAGAGCCTCGGGATATAGTTGACCAATTCCGGGACTTGCACTTCCATGTATACCTTGCGCTGTAGTTTGAACGGTGACGCTCAAGATGACTATCTTTTGGATGTTACCTGTGCGTGGCTTGGGGATGGTCAACGTGAATACCTCAGCCTGCCTGTGGATGAGACAGATGTGAGGGCCGCAATTCTCTCCCTACCAAATAAAAAAGCTCCGGGTGGCCTTACGGCTGAATTTTATACAGCTTATGTTGACCTGCTGACACCCTACTTACTTGAGGTATATGCGGAGGCGCATGAGACAGGCAGGTTGCCGCCTTCCCTTCGACAAGCCCTGATCATAGCCCTACTTAAAAAAAGCCAAACCCCCATTTCAGTGTGAATCTTACCGCCCTCTTTCGCTGATCAACCTAGATGCGAAAATACTCGCAAAAATTCTGCCTACTAAACTCCAGCCGCTAATCAGTCTGGTTTTATACCCTATAGATCCACATCCCACAACCTACAGACCATTTTTGCTATGTTCCACGTGCTGAACCCCGATCTACCCGCAGCTGCAGTTCTGCTCGATGCGGCTAAAGCATTAGACTCGACTGAATGGCCATACATGTTTCACATCCTGAATCGTATGGTGTTCCCACGTGTCTTTGTAGGATGGGTATGGCTGCTATACTCGGAACCATCGGCTATGGTACGCATTGGCGGATTCACCTCCAAGCCTTTCCGGATTGAGCGAGACACTCGCCAGGGCTGCCCGCTATCGCCTCTATTGTTTGCTATTCTGCTCGAGCCCCTTGCATGTGTGATCCAACAGCATCACAAAGCGTCGGCATTGAACTTTAGACACCGCCCAGTTGGTATCTCTATAAGCCGACGACATGGTGCTGTTCATTCGTGAACCGCAACACTACCTCGCCCCTGTTCTACGGGAATATATTCGCTTCAGCTTGTTTTCCGGCATCACTATCAACTGGGACAAATCATTGGTAAAACCCCTAACATTGATAACCACTCCCCCGACCATGGAATATCCCTTATGGTCTACGGACCCGGTTAAGTACCTGGGCGTGTGGGTGCACTGAGATCCTGAAGTGGTCGTAAGGGAGAACTATGGAAGGGCTTGTGTGGCTTTGGAACAACAAGTTGACGGATGGGTGTCCCTACCATTGTCACTAGCGGACCGTATTGCCCTCATAAAGATGGTCATCCTGTCACGGTTCCTATATTTATTCAGCAATATCCTTATAGAACTAACCACCCAATTTTTAAAGACTGTACGTACCCAACTGCTCAGACTGATGGGGGGTGGTAGACAAGCCCGGGTGGGATGGAACATGCTCACATTGCACTATGACAGAGGTGGATTTAACGCTCCCGATTTTTTATATTTACTACTTGTGTGCACAAGTGCAATATGCATATCATTGGTATCACCTGCACGCATTCACTCCACACGTTGCGGTGGAAGATGGGGACGCACACCCCATTCCGCTTGCCGGAATACTCACGCGTGCATAGAAACGCCCAGGTCCGAAATAAACACCCTAGACGCTACCATTGGTGCCTGGCAGGCATTTGGGAGACTCGCGTACAGGCTCGGTCTATATTCTCCGGCCCTACCGCTGGCACACCATGCAGCACTCATCGTGACACAGGAACGAGGCTCGATGTGCTTACTCATAGAGGCTGGCATGGACCGCATGCAAGACATTTATCAGGAGGGACACTTTCTTAGGCGGACAACCTGCAGCACATTGTCAACCAATCCCCACTATTTCAGTTCACAATGCACCGTTTGAAACCAGCAGTTAAAACACACTACACAACATTCCGAGCTGAACCGCCTCCCATTGAAAGCCCTACAGCTTCTTGTAGCACCTACACGGCGCCAGATGGTCACCAAGCTGTATAGCGCAATAATAGAGGACCAAACAATAAGCACTGACAGCAGTATGAATCGGTGAAATGAGAGACTTGACCCCCCTCTGACTCCAATGAAGTGGGAGCATATCTGTGCCCTTACTGGCAAACTAACTCCCAATGGCAATCTGAGAATTATAAATTTTAAATATCTCCACCAGGTGTACCACGCACCCCTCAAACTATACACGTTTGGCCTTAGAGACACGAGTAACTGCAAACGATGCGGGCTATCAGGTGTGGACTTTTGGCACCTGGCATGGCAGTGCCCACTGGTAGCTCAGTACTGGGGGGGGGGGGGGGGGGAAGAGAGTAACGCACCGTATTCAGGAAATTTCAGGAGTTCTGGTGGAGTGCACAGCATTGATTTGCCTACTGGGCTATGTACCTCATCTGAAAGGGGTGCTAGGTATATTCGTGAGAATTGCCCTTCTGCTAGCCAAGCGACGCATAGCACTGACTTGGGAGAGCACTCTGAACCCCCGGGTGCGACACTGGGTCCGGGATATGGTATACTTTAAGGAGAATCTTGAGCTCTGGGCGGAGGAACTTTCAACGTCTTCCAAACCCAAAGATGTATCGGAAACACTACGTCGATATCTAATGGCGCAAAATCAGGGGGACGAATCTAAACGCTGAGAACTGTTGACCCGTGAATGCACTATAAAGCACAAAAACTGCGCAGGGGCAGCATGGTCGATAATTGCCGGAATACTCCATCCAAGGTCCATCACGATGTTTATGTTGTTATTGCTATGTTGCAATTTGAACGTTGACTGCATCCGCCATGCGTGGCGATGAAAGTAATTGTCTTTTTTGAAAATTAATAAAAAATAAAAAAGCTTGACATGCTCAATTACAACGCTAGAGACTATTCACCCCTTCGCTGTTAGTCCTTCCACCCCCATTACATTTGTCCACATAAGGTATCCATGCCAAATTTGCGTCGTCCTTTCAAACATCTTGGGGATTCTAAAGGAACCCAGGGTATGTGGATTCCTTTGAAGGGGACTTAAAAATTTGCCAAATACAGCTACATTTTGTGGGATGGTTAAAAATGAGAAAGTACTGCAGAAAAAAGTTTCTTGTTTTTTCCCTGCGAATGGTATAAACAAAGGGCTTTTGGTGCTAAAATCACCATCTTCTCATCTTTCAGGCAAATTGAGACTTTACTAAGAAAACAAAAATCTTCAACACAGTTTTGGCATTTTACTGGGCCATAGCTCATTTCTCCTATTTTTTTGTGCTTTCACCCTCTAGTTAGTAGTAGAAATGGGTTTGAAACCAATGGTAGACAAACTTCTGAATTCAGCAAGGGGTCATTTGTGTAGATCCTTCAAGGATTTCCTATAGAAAGTAACAGTATTAATAAATACATATTGAACAGATTTAAAAAAAAAAACGGCCATTTATTGTCTACGTTTTCATCTGTAATTCTAACTGTGGCAGATTTTCAAAAGCAAAATACATTTACATCCGCTGGACCCTTTTGGTTGCAGAAATATATAGGGGGCTTGTAGGTTGACCAAAAACCCAAGGTTCCCACAGCCAATAAATGAGCTGCACCTTGAAGTGGTTTTTCATTCTGTACCCTGTATACAGCAATTCATTTGGTAAAATATAAAGAGTGAAAAATAGGTGTCAGGAAAACCTATGTATTTCTGAGATGGTCACAAGATATGGAGTTTAGAAGCAGTGGTTAATTTCACATCTCCCAATTTGTGGGTACCCATACTAGCATGTGAATTAGAGGGCATTTCTCAAAATGATTTTTTTACACACTGTTTTACATTTGGTATGGTCAAATGTATAGAAAGACAATTGGTAATAACACTTGTTCTACTATTTTGTTTTCTCCTAAGTCTCCTGATGAAAATGATACCTCGCTTTTGTGGGTAGTCCTAGTGCCGAGGACAGGAAAAGGCCCAACACGCAACGTGCACACATGACAACTGTCCACTGAAAACCAACCCATTTTTTTGCAGTGTACATAGCTGTAGAGTTTGGGCCCAAGCTCAGCAGGCATCTAGGGAAACGTAGCAAACTTGTACATTTTTGGAAACTAGACACCTAGAGGAAACCAGGATGGGGTGGCTCTCACCAGGTTCTGTTACTCAGAATCCCTTACAAACCTCAAAATGTGTTTAAAAAAATAAATAATTTTCCTCACATTTCTGTGACTTAAAGTTCTGAAATCTGTGGGCAGGCACACACTTCCACCCACGCTGCATTCCCCCAAGTCCCCATTCCCCCAAGTCCCCAAGTGTGGAAAATGGTTCCTCACTTGTGTTGGTAGGCTTCATGCCCGCGACAGGAAACAACCTTAAACGCAACATGGAGGAAGCACATTTTCCCACCAAAAATTGTCCCTCTTTTTCCAATGTGGGTAGCTCCAGATTTTGGATTTTCGCTCAGCTGGCACCCAAGGAAACCTAGCCAATCAGGAGATTTTAAAAATATTTAACCCTTGGGCTATCAAGGGTGGGCTGACTTCCGTGGCTCTAACCATGTTTTTTTTTTCTCGGAATCCCTTTCAAACCTCCAATTTTGACCAAAAAAAACCTAATTTTCCTGACATTTCTGGGATGGACAGTTCTAGAATCTGCTGGGAGCCACAAAGTTTCATCTACCCGTCAGTCTGCCTCCCCCCTCCCCACCAACACCACCGTTAGTCTCCCGATAATAATTCTACCTCACATGTGTGGTAGGTCTAGCCTAGTGTCTGTGTCAGGAAACGCACAAAACATAACATGGACACATCACATTTTTCCTCGGCAAACTGGCACTGTTTTTGCAATATGCCAAGCTGTGGATTTTGGGGAGCTAGCTCAGCCAGTATCTAGGGCAACCTAGCAAACCTGTACATTTTTTAAAACCACCATATTCAATTCAATATCTCACATTTCTGAGAGTTTGAGCTATTGGTATTTTAAATGACAATGCCTTTTATTTATCTGTTTTGAAAACCTGCAGGCTGTGCGTAAACACGCACTTTGTATTTATTGTCGTTGCTTACGATAAGCAAGGCTGGATGTGTTTATACACTGCTTGCAGGTTTTCAAAGCACATATATAAAAGGCACCGATATTTACAATGTCAATAGCTCGAACTCTCGCAAATGCGAGACCTATTGCATTGCAAATGCTTGTCTTCTAAGGTATAAGGAAATGAGATGAACAGACGTCCATTCTTTAAGAGTAATAATAACTCTTCCCAAAGCATCTTTTCCCCACTGGGCCTCTAGCTAAGCAGCCAGGGCAGGACATGTTTATTTATTTCTTTTCTAGTAATTTTTTTTATCCATGCACAAAACGCATCATGTCTCCGCGTGTTGATGGAAGCAAGGCAGAAAACAAGCCAGATAGCCACATAAGGCAGCTGCTGAAAGAAACTTGCTGATTTTAGAATTGGCATTGGAAGTAGCAAGGGGATTTGCAGAATTGTGCCATGTGATGTGATCCTGATCAAATGTCTCGAGCTCGTTCCTCGTTTCTCTTCTTTCTAAAATGTATAATGCTTAGAGGTCAAGATGGGGATATGTGATTTATACAAAGCGGAGCATTTTATCTAAGGACTTTTGGTAAAGTTTCCAAGTGGTGAAAGTTACGAAATTCGTGGCCCTGAGGAGGCAATCCTCCCCAGGATATTGAGGGGCAAAGTTGACCAGGTGTTGAGGCTGATTTTTTAGGTTTGGAGAAGAGGATTAATGTTAAAGCTGCGTGTGAGCTCGGGCATGGTGGAAACATGGACGCCTGAATATGTGAAACTGAGGCGACGCAGTGGTATTTCTGTTTGCCAGTTATACACAGCGATGTCTCCGTGTATAAGGACCAGGAGCGATTTACCCTTGTTTATTTGAAGCGCTGAAGCTTTCCCATTGAGCCGCAGCATCTCCAGTACACATGGACCTGATGTTGAGGGTTTGGCCAGGAAAAGATCTGCGTAAAGGACGATGCGTAGCTGAGCATTGCTGCAACTATACAGAACAGGGGTTCAATAGCGAAAGCAAAACGGAAGGCAATGATGGGCATCCCTGTCGGGTTCCACGTCGAATCGGGAATATGACTGCACCCCAATAATGAGTATTTGTGCTGTAGGCCGTGAGTATAAAACACTAACTAGTTTGCTTAAATTGGCACCAAATCCCATGTATTGCAACATAGTCAAGGTAGTCCCAATCCAATATGTCAAAGGCATTTTCGAAGTCCACAAGTAATGATGCGGACACTCCCTCAATGTCGTGGCTATTGGTTAGGGCATTAGGTACCCAGCAGATGCACTGTTGGGTGCTCCAGTTGTGCATGAAGCTGAACTGGTCTGGGTGGACCAGGGTGTTAAGTACTGGCTGTAGTCTATTTGCAAGAAGCTTGCAGTAAATCTTGATGTCGGTATTGATCAATGAGATAGGGAGGTTCGTGGGGCAGTTGGGCTTTGGAGGGTCAGATTTGTGAAATAATCATGATGGTGGTTGCAAGGTCTAGGCCCATGGGAGGAAGGCAGAGCTCCCAGCCTCTTTGTAAAGGCACAACGGATGGGGAACGACAAACTTGCGGAGTTTGGTATCATACCCAAGAGGATGGCCATCATGGCCTGGGTTTTTATCAGGTTTTAAGTCATAGATCGCCTCCAGAAACTCGGCCGTGAGGATGGGAGAGTCTTAAGCTACCTGCTGGGCATGAGTGAGAGGGGTGGGGAACATCAGGCATGAGGGGCCAGGCGAGCTCTCACACAGGTCTCGGGTGTCAGGAGTAGAGTGTTTGATAATAGTCAGCAAAGGTATTCACAATGGCCTCTGGATCAGTGTCCAGGGACCCAGTAACATCGGTAATAGAGGGAATAAATCGGGGGCCGGTACTTCTGATGGCTAGTCTATACAGAAGTGTACTTTTTTAATTGCCATATTCATATATGCGGTGAAGGGATGCTCTCCTGCACTGGCAGGCCTTGTGAAAGGGAAGTTGACAAAGGAAGGTATGGTCTATTTCCAATTGCTGGGTCATGTGCTCAGACGTATTGGATGCCACTACCACCTCCAACCATAGGATGCAAGCCTCTAGTTCTATGGCATGTCTAAGACGGTCCCATGGGTAAGTTAAGTCTTGGCTACGCTGTGGAGTATAGCTTTGCTGGCCGCCCACAGGGGACTGTCCCTTCATTGGTGTCGAAGTTGGAGCAAAGCTTCTCTGACCGTCACGTGGGTCTCTTGCTCCTATTCAATGATGGAGCAGCATGGTACAGTGGTCCGAAATACTACAGGGCAAAATGCTAACTGCCTAGGTGGAGGCCAT
Source organism: Triturus cristatus (assembly GCF_964204655.1). Classification (NCBI taxonomy): domain Eukaryota; kingdom Metazoa; phylum Chordata; class Amphibia; order Caudata; family Salamandridae; genus Triturus; species Triturus cristatus. Next base: position 930,331,338 of record NC_140594.1, on the reverse strand, counting down.
ATCTGTGGCTGGGAGGAGCATAAGGTCGATGCGGGAGAGCCGCTTCTTGGAGGCAGAGGAATGAGTGTATGCCATGTCCGACACGCATTACACAACCCCAGTGAGTAAATCCAAGACACTAGGACCTGGGACAAATACCTACAGCTACGCAAAGGAAGTAGGGGTGTGGGGGGCAGTGACGATGTCAGGTTGAAGTGGAAGTAACCCCCCCCCCACGCACACAAATGAGCAGTGCCCCATATGGCAATGTAGTTATAGTCTCAGTGAGATCTTGAAAAGTTTGGTAATGCAGGTGGGGAGGAATATAGTGTCTTGCTTTACACTTCCAAGTAAAAGAAATGTAGCACTCCCAAGCAGAGGCATTCGGCAAAGCTAGAAAACACCTGTAAAGAGGCTCTACCCGCACAAAATGAGGCACATCAAGACACAGTTTTCAGAATAGGGCGTGAGGTTTTATTAGTGCAACACACTCTAACAGAAAGGCTTTTCTAGATGTAAAATGAAGACAACATGCAAATATATATGTATCCAGTTCAAATGCATGAGAAAACACAAGCAGAGCATTATGGTAAAATACACGCATGTAATGAGCACTTACAAGTCAAATAATAATGGAGCGAAACATAAGAAGTTTATAATAAAGGAATACTCCCAAATCAAATGCAAGAGAGCAAATCTAATAATTGGCATCCGATGCAAGTAATCAAATACAAGAAAGAAACACTATCAAATGAAAGACTCCAATATAAAGAGTATGTATACACAGAATGGAAGCATATAACATGTATACACAGAATACATCGGATAATGACAATGAACAAGAATCCATGAATAAAAATTCTTCACAGGCTGGTCACTCAGCACACAGTTAAAAACAGATGTAGCAATAACTATATCCCTACATATATCTCAATACCAATGATCATAGAAAATATGTCACCGGCTGCAATAGCTTCATCTTAGCCCACACAAGACTGGGGGATTCCAAATCACAGTCCTGGGGTCAAGAGACTCCTCAAGCCTGGAAATGCAGCACTGAGCAGACATGTCCATCTCTCAGGAGAAATCTGACTTTCGAGCTAAGACAACCCAGTTTTATAATGTTTTCAGTAAATGAGAAGACATCCTCTACAGCACAGAAACTTACTGGTGCTGGCCTAACTTCCGCAAGCATTCCAAGGCAAAGGATTTATCACGTATTCTCCTCTACATGTTCCAGACCCTTATCTTAGTGAAGCTTACGAAAGTAGAAAACATCTCCAAAAGTACAAAAACACCCTCAAAAGAGGAAAGCAATCTTAAACATGAATAACCGAAATAACCGTGAGTAACCTGGGGGCCTGCTTGTGTGTGCAGAGCTCAAGCAAGACCAGTCAGAATTCAAGATGGAGTTTAGGGCATGTTAAAGCCCATAGGTAAAACTCAATTTCACAATGTACAACATAATGCATATATTCGCACAACACTGCCTACAGCGCTATACTCTGAGACAGAAAAGTACATTCCACACATTTCTCACTCATGTTTTCAAACACACATCCCACACATTCTGTTCCTGGCAAGGCTAAGGCTAAGGCTGTCCTACTCTGTGAAACATTTCCACTCTGAAGCAACAAGGAGACACGAAATGAAATCACAAGGCAAAATGCAAGTGCAGAAAAAATGTTGAGTAAATTAAAACACAAAGTCAATTAAAACAATAGTAGTCAAAGGTCATCATGTGGTCCCAGTTCACAGGAGAGCATGTAGCAATACATATACACAGTGATAATGTTGTATGGTTTCCCTTCCAGTGTCCCAACCACCTCCACATATCGGCCCTGAGCATCCTGAATGACCTGGGCAACCTCGAAGGGAAAGTACTTGTGAAGAAGTATCGCTGCAACCCTTGACCTCTATCGAAACCTAAATATAAGGCATGATTGTATCCAAACCTGCGCATGAGGTCAGCACGACCCCCGGTTGGTGACATTTGAGAAATCTAACAGCAGCTGTGCTTTAGATAAGGTCCAGGAGGCCATTGACCTTCCATGACAGGCTGATTTCAACCATTAGGTATGTGTATGAAGTCGAGAGAGGACAGACTGGTCTGCCACTCAGAGTGTGACATAGAGTGCAAGGGAGGCAAGGAAGCATTCGAAACTCAAAGATGTAAAAACGAAAAACCCAGAGCTGCTCCTCCCTCCATCAGCAGCAATACCTCCCCAATTCACACTTCCACCCCAGAACAAGTAAAACACAGAACTGGGTATTTCAGATGGACCTCTTCCTGTGCAAGATCTACTATACATAAACACAATGTGTGTCCCAACTGAGTCCCCAAACGTTTTACATCTGTCATTTTCTGAGCAGCTCCACATCCGGGTTAAGGTACCAGATCGATGCCTCCAACAGACCTTACCACCAGCCCATCACCAACTCATGGGGGGAGGGGGTGGAAGAAGAGGGTTCTGTGGCTGGCCTTGTGACTGTTTCATAGGCCGCTGTTGCACCAATTAGGCCCACAGGCAAAGTAACGCAAATCAGGCGGAAGAACAGTGCTCAATGGTGGAGCGCTCCAGCCCCACTAGACCCCTGCAGGTCCCAGTCCTTTTTACCGCATAGTGGGGCCCCCAACAGTAAGAAGCGGCCCTGCTGCAGCCCCCTGAAGTTATCGCTATAGTAGCGCGACTTCCCGTTGGCATTGTCTGCTCCGTATACGGAAGGTCCCGGGGCAGCAGCCCTCAGCAGTGCAGCTGGGTCTCCAGAGGCTGGGGAGCCGTCCCCAGTAGATTGCACAGGCTCTGACTTAACCGCTCAATACAAGAGGCTCCAGCAGGACTGGTAGGCTCAGAGCCACCATCTATGTAGGGCGCCATCTTGAGGTCGTAGGCTTGTCCTGCGCCATTTTACCAACCTCGGCTCAGAGTGTGGACACCCTCCCCCTCCAAACCCCCTTGGCTTCTTTGGAGCATCGTTAATACGTGTCCAGTGTCCACCATTTTGGCTGCTTCCCCCTGTGACATTATAGGATGCCAGTCTCCCACATCTTAAGCATACTCATCTTTAGGTATAGGATAATCACCTTTTGAAGACTAATCATGTAGAGATTTCGTAATGGTTTTAGTGGTGAAATGACATCATTTTTCAATAAGACCATTAATTGTAGGTGTTTCTAGTGAGTCTTTGTAGTTGATGATGGAGGGACATTGTTTGATGGAAATCAAGCCTGGGTAATATGACAGAACTGATAACAAATGTTTGAGTGTTGATTATGAGGCTGGCTTTATGGTCAGAGTTGTCATCTTCAAGAGCTTTTCATTAGGAGTTAACTTCGCTGATAGCTACAGCTCTTTTCTCCAGGTTTTTTTTATGCACACACACCTATTTGTACTACTTTGTGATGGATACATTGTGTATCGTGTTTAGAAATTTCCATTCATAGTGATTTCAGTCGAATCTAGTTTTCAGATGGATTTTCCATGTTCATCTGTTGTAAAAGAAAATCTTGAAATGCTAGTGTATGTGTAAATTCTAAACTAACCTTTACTGTCCACGTTGCCTTGTTTACAGGGTTGAGAAGGAAGTGGGTGGTATGGAAATTGCCCATGAAGGTATGATCTGGAGTCTAGCATGGCACCCTTTAGGACATATCCTCTGCTCTGGATCTAATGATCACACCAGGTACAGTCACAGTGAAGAACGGGTGACTGGGGTGGAGGGTGGGGTGTAGTAAACAATGTGATTGACAAAGGAAGGGGTGGGTTTACTGAGTGGTGCAATATGAACTTGCTAAGGAAGGTGAACCAAAACGTGTTTTATGAAGTTTCTTCTTCAGCTGTCTCGTATCATGTACTACAACACTTCTATGTAATCAGGACACAAACAAGGCCCCTACTTAATTTTCTTTTTTGCAGTAACTACAGTAGCCACCAGAAATAAACCATTCAACTTATAACCTATCCCAAGCAAGTTAGTTCCTCATTAACAGCTCCCAAAGTCCCCTAATGAATAGAAGCATAGGGAATAGTGAGCTAATTGCTTCAACTTAAGGGATCGCAGTAATCCTCTCTGCTGGTCTTGTCATAGAAGTGCATGTTCACAGTCACTTGTACCCTCATGATAATGTGGTGCATCACATTATAGCATGTTACTGATTCGTCAGGAGCTGAAACGTCTTAGCTGAGCTGTGTCTGCTCCTTGTGTATATTCTGCATTATTCATTTTTTAAAAACATTTTTGACCTCTCGTAATTTTTGTTAGATTAATATTTCTTTGTGTGTACAATTATGTTGACAGCAAATTCTGGACCCGTAATAGACCCGGAGATAAAATGAGAGACCGTTACAACCTCAATCTGCTTCCAGGGATGTCGGAGGATGGTGTAGAGTATGGTGAGTTTTCTCTACCTTCTCTACAGTTGGAGACCTAGAGGTGGCTGTCGGGGATTTGGAGGTTAAAGTACCTGGAACTTTATTTTAGGCCTGTCTTACTGGTTGCAGGACACAGCTGTATTGTATCTGCCCTTTCATCGGGACTGGGAACTAGTAACCTACTTTCAGGGACTTTGGACAGTCGTTTAGCATATGATGGGTATCGCTAAAATTCGTATAACCAGTTTCCACATTGCAGACACGCTGCAAAACAATTTAAATGTAACTTCTTTATTTTTTTCTATGTTGATATCAGGAGTGGACTAGGAGGTTCATTTCAGAGATGTCAGATTGTTAAAGATTCAAGTGGTTACTTGTTGTCTTTCCATTGAGTTCCTTTTAAAGGCTCCTTGCTTGTGATTTTTCAAGGAGCATTTTACCAGTATGTTGTATTTAGTCTCCTTTCCTGGCTATTCTAGAAGTTGCTAAACAAGTTAAACCTCCATATTGAACCTGTTGAAGTTTGCTAATACCGTTTAATTGTCATGACAGTTGTTTGTGTTTTATTAATTTCTGTGTGTTTATAAGTATTCTTGTTTGGGTTTACGTACTCGTGGAAGCGAAGTCTCATCTTCCAGTCTATCTTGATAGGTGTGAAACCCGGCATTTAAACACTGAATTCCAAGTTTACTTTGCTGTACTTCTAGCGACAATTAGAAAGTAAACTGTTGGAAAATATTGGAAACTGACGGGGTGAGAGTTGACACGTATGCAGCAATTAACAGGCCACAATTCTTATTTGACTTTTTGATCACTCCCACCAGATGACATGGAGCCCAACAACTTAGCTTCGATTCCAGGAATGGGGATTCCAGAACAGCTGAAGATTGCCATGGAGCAGGAGCAGTTGGGTAAGACGGAAAGTGCATGCTGTTTGAAGTGATGTCCATGTGTGCTCACGGTGTCTTCTCCATCACCTCTCTTGGAGGATTATGTCAAATAATGCAGTGCATATCTCGCTGCACCGTCACCTTTTTTCATCTCTTCCTGTATCTCCACAACAAATAAACAATTGCAAGCTGTTAACACAGCTAACCACGCATCGTTTTCACACAGTGTGTGAATCTTTTCCCCCAGCCATTTGTTCCTGTCGCTTTTTTTGTTCTGTGATTGTTTTACAAAGAATGAGCACTGAAATATCAATACCATTCAACTTTATTTCGGTCACAAGGACCATCAAAGCACATATCAAAAAGCACAATAAAATATATACCATTTCTTCATATATAATACACAACCAAGAAAAATGTTCTGCATTGCAATCTAACCAAATTACTTTCAAAGGAAGACCCCAATACCGATGATAAAATGCAACATTAGGTTATCCAAGGGCCAAGTCCTTGAATGATTTTACAATGCTTTACAGTCATCTTAATAAAAATCAATTTTCAAAATTAATTACAGTGCATATGGTTGTGATAAATAATGAAAACCAATAAAGTGAAAGGAGATAAAAGTAGGAAGAATAAGCTAGTACATTACTGGAACCTCGATAAGTTAAAGTCCTCCGCACATGCCACATAGAATTTAGAAAACGGCAAAGACAATTGGGGCGTGAGACCCATTTTAGTACTCTATATGCCTCAACACATTGCACAATGCCCAAATTCTTACAAAGTTGAATGAGCCAACGCCAGCGAGATAACGCATAAGCAGGACAAAAGAAATGGATGTGTAGCTTAGTTTCTGCCTTATAATTGCAGGCAGGGCATCCACCAGTATGTGTTTTGGACCATTTGCCTATGTTGGCAAGGTCCCTAGTCTAAGCTGCATGTACAATTTCCTAGCCAAGGTTGGTTGGATGTCATCCAGGAAAAGTTCCAGTTTGTATTCATCTTTTATCAAAAGAAACTCTGCTGTTAATTGGCCACAAGTGGGATTTTTCTGAATGACAGAGAGCCTATAGGATCTATAGGTTCCTACCAATTCCAACTGTGAGATTAGGGGACATGAATCCTTAGGTGATCTGCATAGGTCCAATTTGCCCAGCTTGGTATAGAGATCCCTAATATAGTTAAACCAGTGTATTTTAGTAATACCCGGGATGCTCAAGAGCACTGTGAGCTCAGATCAGTAGGTGGCCAATTCTGGGGTCACCCAAAGGCAACGCCAAAAAGTTACACGTCTTAGGGCTATCTCTTCATTATTGGGCCGAATACCTAAATCCAAGCTCAAGGGAGTAAGAGGTGTGCTAAGCGGAGGACCTAATAGCTGCCTCATTAAGTTATTCTCCACTTTGTTCAGACTAGTGATAGAGCAATACCCCCACAGTTCTGCCCCATACAGTGTAGCACCCCGCGCTTGAGTTTTGTAGATTTCAACTATTGGCCCGCTGGTTTAAATGATGAAGATCTATATTGTTTCATAAGCCCTCCCACTGTCTGTGCTAGCTTAAGGCTGGCCTTGGCCATCTGCGGTCCCCAATCCAGATGCTCGGTCAGAGTGACGCCTAAATAATCAAAAACAGACATTCTTTCAAGGGGGAAGCCATTCAAATGTGGATTAGGGTGAGATATGTTAACAGGATTGAACACCATATATTTGGTCTTGGATGTGTTTATCTCCAGCCCCCGAGTCTTACAGAAGGTGTCAAAGCAATCTAGGATGCGCTGGATTCCCATAGGGGTCTTTGATAGTAGAAGGGTGTCATCAGCAAACATCAGTGCTGGGAACTTGCCCGATGCTAGCCTAGGAGCATCATTGTCCTTAACTTGTCTAAGTTGCTCAATAAGACCATTAACACATAGACAGAATAGGGTAGGTGCTAACACGCAACCCTGACGTTCCCCTTTATTAACAGGAAAGCGGGAAGTAAGTTCACTGTGTTACCCAAATCTCACTTGCGCAACATTTTCTGCATGGAGCCTCACTAGAATGGTAAGGAGATAAGCCGGAATCCCCAAGTCTCTAAGTACATCCCAGAGTTACTCTCTGGGTACAAGACCAAAAGCCGACTTCAGATCTATGAATATTAAATAGGCTGCTACCCTCTATTACCACCGTTTTCCAGAAAAGAAGTTGGTGTTTGAATATCTGGTTGATGGTTGAGGTGTTTTTTCTGAAGCCGGTTTGATAAGGACTCAGTATCTCCTCTTCTTCCATCCATACCTGTAGGCGATCAAGAAGAACCTGCGCAAAGAGTTTTTGGGAGACATCGATCAAACTGATCGGCCTATAGTTAGTAGAAAGGAAGGGGCAACCTTTTTTGTAGATTGGGACCATTTCTGCCCCACGCCAAGAATCGTGAGGTTCTATGCTATACAAAATGGCATTAAATAGGGTCCACAGATATGGTCCCCAGATTGTTTGTTCCTCCCGAAATAAGTCCTCTGGTAATTAATCTAAGCCTAGCGCTTTGTTGCTATGGAGCTTATTTATAGCGTTTGTCACTTCAGCTAAGGTAATCTCCACAGCCACCACCTAACGAGATTCGGTGGTTACTTATCGAGATACGGCAACTTCAGTTACATTTTCATAACTGGTGTAAAGAGAAAGAAAATGTTTCTCCCACACTTCAGAGGCTATATTTGGCTCAATTGCTAGCTGCACTTGGATGTCACCCGAGCGCACGATTGCCCAGAAGGACTTCATGTCTTTTTCGATAATGCAAGTTTAAGATTGTCCCATCTATCCAATTCCCAGTTTTTCCTCTCCTGCTGTATGGTCTCTTTGTACAGTACCCAGGTTAGTTTAATACGTTGCTTATCCTTTGCCTTCACAGTGTCCAATAGGGCCTGCTTGGCTTTACGGCATTTGAAATTGAACCAGGTACATTTAATCTGAGTATTTGGCCTACGGCGTACTATTGGGAAGAATATATCTGCCAGTTTTTATGTTAACTCTTGATGTATTATGGCCACTTTCCCAGCATCCAACATCGAACCCTCTACAGATATTACCTCCCACATTTTTGCCATAGATGGAATTATTAGTTGATAAACTGTTGCCAGCGTGTGGGGTGACTGTTGGAATCGCTCCCACCTAACTTTCCTTCTATTGTTTGTTAAACTTAACTCACTATTCAATGACTTCAAAACCAAAATCCGGGCATTATGGTCACTATCTTGCCTCATGATGACATAGAAATCACTGACCTTTTGCCATAATCTGGCCACCAGAATATAGTCCAACAAAGAAGCTTGGCCTACTCTGTTAAACCTTAACTGCCCTGGTGTATCTGATTTTGTTCGGCCATTGCATGCTCTTAATGAGTGTACTAACGTAAGTGAGTTGAGCTGCAATGCCAGCGGGGAGCAAGCTTTTATAGGTTGGATTTGTGGGTCTGGGATTAGCCACTGTAAGTGTTCTTTACTAAGGGAGGTATTACTTACATCAGTAAGGGGTTCAAATTGGCAATTAAAATAACCCCCAACAAACAGCCATGTGGCAGGTTCAATAGTAGGCATAAAAAGACCCAGTTGGTCTATGGTGACGGATTCTTGGCAGGTGGAAACAGGTCGGGAGTAAACATTAATAAGGGCAATTTTTATGTTTGTAGGGAAGGTAAGAAAGACACACTGTATGTCACTCGTGGGGGTTGGGAGCTGATCGGCTCTACGGCCCAAATGTGATTTCACCCAGATAGACAGCCCCCCTGAGCGTGTGCCTCTACCCCTGGAAGTGGCTAAAATATTAAAAGTAGCAAAGCCCAACCTCTGGAAGTCTTCCCTAGCCCAGGTTTCCTGGAACATACAGATAACCTGCTTTATCCATAAAGAGCCCCCAGTCTGGGCAAGGTAGTTTATTTTTAAGTCCTGCCAAATTCCAGGATAGGATCCTCAAGCTATTGCCTTGCCCTCTTTTGCCAGCAAAGGCCTTAGGAGCACTAGTGCAAGAAGTTACAATGTCCCTTGATAAAGTCAAGTGGTGGCTATCTAATGGCCCTGTAGACTGACCATCTCTGGGTAGATTATAAGCAGGGGCAAATGGTGGGGTGACAGAAGGCCCAGTGGTTTGTATCCAACTACCATCAGAATCGGCCATGTGTGTTGTATCTATCGTGTTGGCTATTGTAGCTGGCCTCAACCCACTGCTCTTTTCCAATCCAGAGTCGTGTCGCTGCGATCCCGAAATCCTATCCCTCATTAGACCCTCCTCCAGGATTCCATATCTGTTATTGACTGGGATGTTGAATAGTAGGAGCCTGGTGGGAACATTCCATCCACCCTCCCTTAGCGGTCTTTATTTGCCATCTCGGAATAGAGGAGGGAATATAACCCCTCGATGGCATTTGATGCTGGTTATAAAAGAACTCCAGAGGGTAGATTCTAATTCCTGTCGGTGTATCCTGTTGATATGTAGTCTGCTTAAGTAGATTGGTCACAATATTGGGATTTTTTAAATTAATGACTACGCAGTCCCCTTGAACTTGTTTTTGTCGGTTTCCCACCCAGCCTACTCTACGGACCATCAAAAATTCCCCCGCCCTACCATAATCGAACTGTCTGTGCTTTGCTAGCTAGAAGAGGCATTTATTTCTAAGGTCGAGTTGTATTTCCCTCTTGTTAGATGTAAGTACAGGGATTCCTGCCAATATGACTATGTACGTGTAACAGGCAGGGGGTAGATTTATAGTCGGCAAATTGGCTGTTTCGGGCATGACATCGGTCCCATCTATCAATGCCTGCCTGCTCAAATTCCCACTTGGCCCGTGTGAAGGGAGGGTGATTTTATCCATATCCCTTATAGGGGGAGGTATTGTCTGTGTCCCAGTAACAAGATTAAGACTCGTGCTTGCCTGATGATTATTGGCGCTCAGGTCCCTTGTCTCTTGAGTTGTGCTGGGGCAGGCATGAGCTTGCCCACCCATCCCGTCCAGAGATGTTAGGACAGGAGTGTCTGCCTGGCAGCCCATGTCTATCCCTTTTACTGTTGAACGGGAAGGATTTAGGTTGGAATTGAGTAATCTATTCTCCCCAACTTCTATCAGTTAGTCTAAATGATTGAGTAAAGGAGCCAATTCCTCTCTTACAATCGCTCTTAAATGATTCTTCAATTCTGCCATCAGGTCTGATGCCCAGGGAGGGGAGTTCGAGCCTGGGAGGCTATTTTGGTTTTGTTCTTGCCCTTCACCCTACTCAATGGTGACTGCAACATCCTCACACAATTTCTTTCTTTTGGGGCCTGCCTCAGACGTTTGTTTTCGTTTCCCATTCTTTGGAATACTAGTAGTGTTCCTACCTCTTCGGACAGCTTTCCTAATTGGGACGTCTTGGAGTGATGATGGTGGTAAATCTGCTGGAGGAGTTTGGGAATGAATTAGCAAGGTGGGTGGATCGGGCATTGGGGTGCATAGGTCAGGTGTAAGTGACAATTGCCTTTCTGTAAGCTCGATTTCTGTATGTATTGACCACCCATATAGCTCTCTGCAGCATTTTATCAATCAAGGTTGCAGGGAATGTGGGTGCACTGGTGGTTTTTAATTTAGGGAGACGTACGTTTCCCCATTGTACAATCTAAATACAACTCCAGCACCTAACCCACACGTTAACAGCACCTGTACGCAAATCTACAGCAAGTACATTCAACTTTAAATATTGATATAACAAAGAAGAGGATACTACCACCATACAAGCCGACACCCTAGGTTTAAACGGCTATCACACTTTTAAATGTCCAAGTCTTTACAAATGCGTCCAACTTCTGCGGGAATACCAATTTTAGGGAGACCAAGCTAGAGTGGTAACTTTGGGGTGTGATGTCAGTCAAAACCCCAATCGTAATGGCGTATAAACTGGCAGTCCCACTCTGGCTAGTCTCCCCTTTTTTTTCATTTCCTTGTTATTTTGGAAGAGCTCGGCACCAGGTCTAGGAATGCAAAGAATAACCTGGTGGTAGGTGGAGGACTTAGCCAATACAATAAGCAGAACAAAATCAAGAGGTTTTACCCACTTAGGCAGATATTACAAGGTGGGCCTAAGAGATGTGGCCCTGCCCTGCCTCTTCCTGTCGCTGACAAGCGCAGGATGGGCCCACCCTTGGCCCAGGCACACCCGCGCTAGAGGAGTGCAGGTGCACCTTTACGGCATTTGGGTGTGGCCCCACCCCTTTCCAGGAGGCACGTCGTGTTGGGTGACCGAGTCCCACCACAATATCTATTCACTGACTAGTCACATTTTTATAAAGCAAAGTTTTCTTTGAGAGACCCTTAAATTGAGCTCGAGTCCTGAATCAGACTCAAGCACTCTTATATCAAAATATGTACTGTGATCATAGTTTGATAAACTGGGCACTCATGGATGCGTTAGTCTTAAAGAGCTAGCATGGTGGCTTAAAGAGAAACAGCTAAGGAGAATGGGCAAGAAAAATAAACTTTACATCCGCAAAAAGTTTTGGTGTAACCCAACACCAGACAGCATTGGGTAGTGCAGAAAACTGCAATAAAAGGTTTCAGCAAACCATGGAAAAATGTCAAAGGCTGGCATTCAGAGTCCTTACTTCAGATAGCAGACAAAGAACTCTGCAGTCACAGCTGTACTCTGCCTCCTTGCACCTCTCACCAGCCAATGTATTTTTGTTTTTTTTACTGTGGAGTTTTTCTGTTTCCAATGTTAATTTTTAAAGGGGAATCTGCCCAGTTTGTCTTAAACGATAGATCTGAAAGAAACACATAGTGATAGACTCCTCACCTTAGAATTACCCCCAGGTGTCAGACTGGATCCGGAAAGTTTTCGTCAGCAGCACCCCTGCGCGTCGGAAGGTGGCGTTGTGAGGCTCCTCGTCCGTTGATGGCGTTGTGGTCACCAAGATGACGTCGTGGGAGCTACTTAGATGCCGCCCTCGCGTGCTGATGTTGGTTCTTTCTTTTTCTGCGCCAGCAAGCGCAGGTCTGGAGAGAGTAGTACCCCAAGTCATTCTTTGACTGTCTTTTTGAGGCTTTTTGTCTCGGTTTTTTCTAGTCGATCGACTCCTGGTGTCGTAGGGATGCCCAGTTTTAAGTCTTGCGGGGACTGTCATTGAATGATGTCGGTGACAGACCCGCACCGCGTGTCTCTCGAATGCCTGAGGCGAAACCACGACCCCAAGTTGTGCCCCGACTGCCGGGCCATGGTGCCGAAAACTTTGTGGGAGCGGTCTTGAAAGTTGCTGGAAGTCCGGCAATCGGCTCCGCGCCGCTCAAGGTCCCGGTCCCGTGGGAGGTCGAGGGACCGGTTGCGGAGCCATCACCATCATTATAATGGATCGAAGTCTTCGCACTCTGGGTCAGGTAAGACGAAGCACAAGAAGTCAAAGAAGCGTCATCGCTCGACGACTTCCCCTCTCCCGACGCGGCTGAGGGTGCGGGTGGTGCCTCACCCGCGGCTCCAGGGTCTACCCGCCCTTCCAGGGTCCGTCGGCGACTCCGGCGCAGCTGCAGGAATTTCTGGCTGCCATGGCCCACCTCTTTGGGCCGCCGGGCCCCGCTGGCGTGCCATCGGGCCCAGGCGGGCCCGACTGGGGGTCCTCGCTCTTCACTGTCGGCGCTCCGGCATCGCTGTCGGGTCTGGCCCCGCAGAGCCCCCAAGGATCCAGGCCTGGATCCCGGTTGACCTTGTTACACCTCCACTGACGTCGCCCACGGTACCGGACAACGTCGCCCCCGGTTTCAGCCCCAACATGGACATGGAGCCGGAATGGCGTCGCTCGACTCCGATTCCAACTCCAATGGGGCCGTTCTACCCCTATGTCCAGCCTCCTTATTTTCGGTCTGTACATCAGCCTGAGGAGGAAGGGGAGGACTGGGAGGGGTCTGAGGACCCTCTCACAGCTCAGTGTGAGTATGAACCGGATTGGGTAGAGGATCTGGGGGATGCCAGCGGTCTTGACACCTCTCCTGACCTTGGCATGCTCACTCCTCCTACCGTGGCTACGAAAGAGTGCAAGTTTTGCAGTGGTGTTGCGTAGGGCGGCGGTGGCCCTTAACCTCTAACTCCCTACTGCTGCCACTGCTGCCTTTCAATGAGGCACTTTCTGATGTTCTTTTGGGCACCTGGTCCAGGCCCAACACTGGGGCTCCTGTGGATAGGAACGTGGCCCGACGCCATCGCCCGGCCGACCCCATTTTCCTCTCCCAACACCCCACCCCTGAGAGCTTGGTTGTCCAAGTCTCAACGTCCCAGAGAGCATTCCCTACCGCACCCCCGGATAGGTAATCCAGACGACGAACAATTTGGGAAGAAGTTTTTGTTCGAGCCATATGAGCTGCAGAATTCACACTCTGTGCATAGATCGCCATCTGGTGTTGTGCTCGGATGCTTGCACCTTGTTGCTGTTTTGGAAGAAGTCTTTTGTAGGCACGAGATAGGTGACTCCTCCCTTTGACGATAGTGCGCATGGGCATCGACTCCATCCTCAGATTGTTTTTTTTTCCGCCATCGGGTTCGGATGAGACTTCAGCGCTCCGGTACGGTACAGTGTTTTCCAAACCTTTTCGACGCTCAAATCATCAAAGAAACTCAACGGTATTGTTTCGTTCGCATGCCCTTCAACGCGCTCCTCAAATACCCGATTCCAGTCGTCAATGCGGGCGGGCTATCGACGCCTTTCGGGCCTACGGCTAATGGATAGGACTCCATTAAAAAAAATTCCCCCAGTGTGGAGCTAAATTCCCACACAGCGACCAACACAAGGTTTGTAACCTCTGTCTCTCGCCCGAGGAGAGTAATTGCCAGGCCTACGCCTCTTTTCGATCCAAATAGACTATCCGTGATCGCTGGGCCCAATGACACGTTATGGCGCAGCAAGCAGCTCCGGTGCCGGAGTACATCTTCAGCGAAGGCCCCGATGTCTTGGAGGAGGATTTGGAGGATCTGGAAATCATTCCCGAGGCTGACGACTCCGACTACCACATCACTACAGGTCAACAAGTGAGTACAACTGCCCCTACCCCAACCCCACCTGAAAAAAAGAAGGCTCCGGTTAAGACTTCGTCTGCTGGCCCAAGTCGTGACCGAAAGAAAGCTGACGAAGGAGAAGCCTACCGGCAGCTCGGTACCGCCCAAACCGCACATCAGTTCCCCGCAGACACCCATCGGCACTGAAGCCCGGGAGCACATCCAACTTCCTCGGTCCCCAAAAAACAATCAGCACCGAGCACCAAGGAAAAGGCCTCGGATCCGAAACAAAAAAATTCGGAGCCAGGAAAAGATTTTGACATCGAATCCGAAGGACCCAAAAACCCCATTTGAAGGTTCTAGAGCACAAATCTAAACCTCGCTCGGACCTGAAAAAATCGGCGCCGAAAGCGACTACCTTAGAGGGAGAACTTTTTCGACCGGATCCCATCGATCCGAAGCAAAAAACACTCCAAGTGAGCCCCAGAACAGGACATGTGGTTAATGTTCCACAGAAGAAGAGGAAATTGGGCAACCCACACATCCCTGAGGTGCCTGCAAAGAAAAGAGACTGTGCTACTTAACCTCTACGACCCTCTTCTCCTGTTCTTCCTCCTAAGCCTTTCTCTCCACCACACTCTCCCATAATTTCACCATACTCACCACCACAGGATGATGATGATTTAGGGGGTGGGGGAAGGAAACAATGACCCTGATGATGACACAGAGGTACCAGAGGACAATTGGGATGATTATGATGACCCAGTAGGCCCTCCAGAACTCCCAGACCCCGATGTGTACCCAACAAAGCCATCTCCCCCGGATGACCATACTGGTTTTAGCCAGCTTATAGACAGGGCTTCCCAGTACCTTGGTGTTCAAATTTATTCGGACCCCACAGAGGAGATCTTCCTAATAGACACCTTTGCACAGTAACAAAAAACAGTACAAACTTTACCAATGCTAAAAGGCGTCATTAAACACGCCCCAGCCATATTCAAAGACCCTGTAAGGGCTAGAATTCTCAACCTCAGAATTGACAAAATATATAAACCCGCTCCCAATGACCCTACCTACATCAAGGGTCAACTACCTTTCGATTCTCTAGTGGTCACCAACGCTAGAAAACGTGCCAACTCTCAAACCTCCGGTGATGCTTCACCTCCGGACAAGGAGTCTAAATTAATAGATGCTTTGGGCAAACGAGTTGCTGCCCAAGCAGCTAATCACTTGAGGATAGCCAATGCGCAGGCATTACTTGCCAGGTAAGATAGGGCTCATTACGACCAACTAGAAACCCTATTGCGGCATTTGCCTCATCAATATAAGACCCAGGCCAATGATTTATTTAATTCAAGAGGGCAAATTAATAACTAATGCATCAATCAAGTGTGCCCTTGATGCAGCAGACACAGCAACCATGTCCATTAACACTAGTGTGTTACTGAGAAGACATGCCTGGTTGCGCATCTCTGACTTCAAACAGGAGGTACAAACAACTATCCTCAATCACCCGTTCAATCATGAACAACTGTTTGGCCCAGCTGTGGATACAGCCTTAGAAAAAATGAAAAAGGACACAGAGACTGCTAAATGCATGGGACCATTACAGTCCCCATCCATACGAGGTACCTTCATCGCGCCTTCTATAGAGGCGCATCCAAAAATATCGGTGCAGACACTGCTCATACAAAAACCCCACACAAACATCCCCTGTCAGAGGATATTTTAGAGGTGGATACAGAGGAAATAACAAAGGAAGAGACCAAGGTAACAACAACACTCGCGCCTCTTCCTCTAACAAACAGTGACTTCCCTCCAGACCATTCCACTCCGGTCGGAGGGAGACTCACAGTTCCTACCTGTCTGGAAATCCATCACCACAGACAAGTGGGTAAGACAAATTATCCAGTATGGTTACTGCCTGGAACTTACAGCACCTCCACCCAACATACCACCCAAGCAGCGTCCAATGTCCACGGAACACCTGACACTCCTCAAACAGGAAGTTCTTTCACTGCTTCAAAAGCATGCAATAGAACCAGTCCCCATACAACATCAAGGAACAGGAGTTTACTCTCTATTTCCTAATCCCCAAAACGGACGGTACCCTAAGGCCAATATTGAACCTCAGTTCAAAGTCTTTCCATTTGGTGTGACCACAGCCCCCAGGGTGTTCACAAAGTGCCTTGCAGTAGTAGCAGCACACTTGCGAAGACAACAAATCCATGTATTTCCATACCTTGACGACTGGCTCATAAAAGCCAAGTCATACAACCATTGTGTTCACCACACTCGTCAAACCATTCAGCTGCTACACAACTTGGGGTTCACAGTAAACTACACCAAGTCACACCTTCAACCCTCCTACATGCATCAGTATCTAGGAGCCACAATAGACACTTCCAGAGCTCTAGCACACCCCTGTCCAGCAAGGATGGCCTGTATGCAAACCCTCATCACCAAATTTCAGCCCCAACACTCTCTTCCAGGCCGAGTGTTTATGCAACTCATAGGAATGATGGCCTCTTGCATCTTCATTGTACCTCATACAAGACTTTCAGATGTGCTCTTTTTAGGAATGCTTAGCACGTCAGTGGAACCAGGCTCAAGGTCAACTTACAGATCTGGTGTTTGGGAACAGCCGCACACATCGCTCTCTGCAGTGGTGGAACACACAAAATCTTTCCAGAGGGCGGCCGTTCCTAGAGCTGGTTCCACAGATAGTGTTAACAGATGACACATCACTCACCGTCTGGGGAGCCCATCTCCTAAACCACACAATTCAGGGCAGGTGGACCACTCAACAAAAACTGTTCCACATCAATTACCTAGAATTACTGGCAATTTTTCTAGCGTTAAAGTCGTTCCAAACACATCTCCTCAACAAAGCTGTCCTAGTTTGCACAGACAATATGACAGCAATGTATTACATACAGAAACAAGGAGGAACACATTCTTTGCAGCTGTCTCATCTAGCGCAAAGTATATAGAGATGGGCCATTCCACAAAACATATATCTTCTGTCAGAACATCTTCCAGGTGTGAACAATCAGATGGCGGATCTGTTAAGTCGTCAGACTCAACACATATACAAATGGGAACTTCATCCGCAAGTTCTTCAACCCTTCTTCCAGAGGTGGGGCCAACCAGACATAGATCTGTTCGCCACACATGCAAACGCAAAATGCCCAACCTTCGCCGCCAGGTTCCCACACCCGTTGTCCAAGGGCCATGCGATATGGATGAACTGGTCAGGCAGATTTGCGTACGCTTTTCTGCCACTCCTGCTCATTCCACTGGTAGTAAGCAAGCTCAAACAGTCTCTCTAAATGATCCTAGTTGCTCCAACATGGGCACGGCAAACATGGTTCTCAACTCTAATCGAACTCTCAGTAGTTCCACACCAAACATTACGCCTCTCCCCAAAGCTGCTAACGCAGAACCATGGAGAGATAAGGCACCCAGATCCAGCACAACTGAATCTAGCAATCTGGCTCCTCAAATCCTAGAGTTTGGTTACCCTAACCTCCCACCGGACTGTATGAACATTATTAAAGAAGCCAGACGCCCCACTACTAGAGCTTGCTATGCAGCTAAATGTCATTTACTGCAATAATAACAAAATTGACCAATTGGATGATTCAATTCAAAACATTATATGCTATTTGTTACACCTACAAAGTTGCAATCTGGCATACTCATCCATAAGATTACATATGGCTGTCCTTGCCGCCTACCTACAAAACAGACATTTGTCATGGTTTAGGGTGCCTGCTATCAAAGCCTTTATGGAAGACCTTAAAAGGATAATTCCACCCAGACTGCCAGCCTCTCCAGTGTGGAACCTAAACATTGTTCTTACTAGACTCATGGGTCCCCCATTTAAGCCTTTACAAAAATGCGAATTACAATTCCTTACATGGAAAGTAGCTTTCCTTGTCGCAATCACCTCTCTCAGGAGAGTAAGTGAGATCCAGGCTTTAACCATACAAGAACCATTCTTACAAATACATCGTAACAAGGTGGTTCTTAGGACAAACCCAAAATTCCTTCCCAAAGTAATCTCTGCGTTCCACCTTAATCAGTAGAGTTTCCAAAATCCTGATTCTGTAGCGGAAAGGGCTCTTCACACGCTCGACGTCAAAAGAGCTTTACTTTACTACATAGACAGGACTAAAAACTTTAGGAAGACAGAGCAACTGTTTGTAGCTTTCTCACCATCTCATAAAGAGAAGCCAATTTCCAAAGCAGGAATTGCCAGGTGAATAGTAAAATGTATTCAAATATGCTATCGGGAAGCAAAACGTACGTTAACAATTCTCCCTAGAGCGCATTCAACACGCAAACTAGGTGCTTCCATGGCATTCTTAGGGAACATTCCCCTAGAAGACATTTGTAAGGCAGCTACATGGTCTACAACACACACCTTCACCAAACACTATTTTGTGTCGATGTGCAGGCAAAGCAACTAGCTTATGTAGGCCAAGCTGTTCTTAGGACACCACTGCAACCGATACAGGTGACTACCGCTAGGGGAGACACTGCTGTACAGTCTATGCACAGAGTGTGAATTCTGCACCTCATATGCCTCGAAAGGAAAATGCTACTTACCAGTATGCATCTGTTCTTGGCATGTAGAGCTGCAGAGATTCACACGCCCACCCACCTCCCCGGAACCTGTATCTATTCCAGTGTTATCTTACTTAGATACATTCTCATGGACATCTTTCTGTTTATTAAAAACTCCATAATTTCCCTTCATGGCGAAAAACAATCTGAGGATGGAGTCGATGCCCATGCACACTATCGTCCAAGGGAGGAGTCACCTATCTTGTGACTACAAAAAGATTCTTTCAAAACAACAAGGTGCAAGCATCCGAGCCCAACACCAGATGGCGATCTATGCACAGAGTGTGAATCTCTGCAGCTCTACATGCCAAGAACAGATGCATACTGGTAAGTAGCATTTTCCTTCTTCCGCCAGTTCAGGGCTCCGGTCTGTGAACACCACATGCCTCTTGGGCCGTTACTCCCACTCTGTGTGGGATACGGTGGCGCAAGTGCTGCCTCAGTGTCCGGAGGAGGTGCGGACAGTGCTCTCGAAGGCTATTGCTGAGGGGAGAGATGCAGCCAAGTTCACAATATGATGTGGCCTTGACAACGCCGACTCGCTGTGCAGAGTGATTTCCACGACGGTGGCGTTCCGCAGCCATGCCTGCCTGAGGACTACTGACTTCTCCGGGGATGTCCAGAACACCCTGATGGACATGCCCTTTGATGGCATTCGCCTTTTTGGCAACAAGGCAGATAGCGCGTTTGAGCGTTTTAAGGACTCACGGGCTGCGGTCAAGTCCTTGGGCCTGTCGGCCACTCACCCTCCTCTGCCTTCTGCTTTCCGCTCTTTTCATGGCCATGGAAGGGGTGCCCCAGCACGTTCGCGCCAGAGGCCGCAGCAGCAACAGTCTAAGCGCGGACGTGGGAACCGCAGAGGCGGTTCAGGGGGCCATCGGACGGGTCAGTCCACTTCCACCCCGGCCACTTCTGCCCCAAAACCCTCCTAGTCCGGTCTTTCAGGCCCATCAAACGCCAGTGGGCGGCAGGATTCTCCATTACCTCCCCCACTGGCGCACCATCACTTCGGACAGGTGGGTTTTAGACATAGTCCGAAGGGGCTACTCCCTGCCCTTCGAGACTTCCCCTCCACAGCCATGCCACCCCAGTACCACCGCATGTCGGGGGATCACCTGGCACTTCAACAGGAAGTCTTGGCCCTCTTAGCCAAGGGGGCCATCGAGCGCGTTCCTGCGCCAGAAATAGGACATGGTTGTTACTCCCACTACTTTCTGGTGCCCAAGAAGGACAAGGGCCTGCGCCCTATCTTGGACCTCAGGGACGTCAATCACTTCCTCCGGAAGGAGAAGTTCAAGATGCTAACTCTGGCTCAGGTCTTGTCTGCTCTCGACCCTGGAGACTGGGTGGTAGTGTTGGACTGGCAGGACGCATATTTCCACATTCCCGTCCTGCTGACCCACCGGCATTACCTGCAGTTCACGGTAGGCCACGAGCATTTTCACTTTACCGTACTCCCCTTTGGCCTTACCAGCGCCCCTCGGGTGTTCTCGAAAGTGATGGCGGTGGTCGCAGCTCCTCTGCGCAGATCAGGGGTTCCAGTCTTCCCCTATCTCGACGACTGGCTGTTGCAGGCGAGCTCGCCCCAGGCAGTCTGTTCCCACCTCCAGACTACCGGCGACCTCCTGCATTTGCTGGGGTTCTCCATCAATGTGCCGAAGTCGCCCCCGATTCCCTCTCAGAACCTCCTCTTCATAAGAGCGGTTCTGGACACAACACTGTTTCGGGCCTATCCTCCCAAATGGCGAGTCCAGGATATTCAGACTATGATTCTGATCTTTCGGCCTCTAACCTGGGTTTCGGTCAGGATGACCCTGAGGCTGCTGGGCCTCATGACCTCCTGCATCCTGCTGGTCACTCATGCCAGATGGCATATGCGGGCTCTGCAGTGTGACCTGAAATTACAGTGGGCGCAGCATCAGGGAAACCTTTCCGATTACGTCCAGATCTCGTAGGGCACTGCACAGCAGTTGCAGTGGTTGCTCATGAACTGACTTTGGGTCCAGGGCAGAGCCCTCTCCCTTCCCCAACCGGAGCACACAGTGGTGATGGACGCGTCCCTCCTGGGATGGGTGGGGCCACATGGGAGAGGCAGAGATCAGAGGCCTCTGGTCTCCGGCAGGTCCAAGCTCCATATCGACCTTCTGGAGCTTTGGGCGATCCAACTTGCAATGAAGGAATTCCTTCCCTCTGTCAAAAGGAAAGTGGTGTAGGTGTTCACAGACAACCCCACTGCCATGTGGTACTGCAACAAACAGGGCGGGGTGGGGTCGTGGATCCTATGTCAGGAGGCTCTGTGCCTCTGGATATGGTTGGAACAGCAGAGCATTTCCCTGGTGGTTCAACACCTGGCACGTTCACTGAACGCCAGGGCGAATGAACTCAGTCGCTAGTGCTTGATGGATCACGAATGGCGTCTTCACTCGGACGTGGCGCAAGGTCTCTTTCAGCAGTGAGGAGAGCCTTGGTTAGATCTATTCGCCATTGAAGAGAATGCGCGATGTAAGCAGTTTTGAGTGTTGGAATTTCTAAGGCGGTACTCGCTAGGTGACGCTTTTTGGCGCGAATGGAGTTGCTGTCTGTTCGCCTTTCCGCCTATACCACTTCTACCCAGAGTCCTGAAGAAGATCAGGCACGACTGGGCCCAAGTCATTCTTGTGGCTTCAGACTGGGCTCGAAGAGTATGGTATCCCGAGCTACTCAGTATGACCATCGATCCGCCGATCTGACTGCCTCTTCGGGAGGATCTTCTGTCGCAGCAGCAGGGGACGGTCCTCCACCCGAACCTGTGCAGCCTCCACCTCTTTGCGTGGAGATTGAGTGGCGGCAATTGATTCCTTTGGACTTGCCTGCTGAAGTGTGTGATGTCATTCTGGCAGACAGGCGTCCCTCCACTAAGTTGGTATACGCCTGCAGGTGGAACAAATTTGTGGCATGGTGCACAGCAAAGGCTATGGATCCCCTTTCTGCCCCTCTTTCAGAAGTTCTTCTGTTTCTTTCTTTGGGCCAGCAGGGCTCTGCTCTGGGCACTATCAAGGGCTACCTTTCTGCTATTTTGGCCTTTCTCAGGCTCACTGATCAGCCCTCTCTTTTCAAGTCCCCTGTTGTAAATAGATTTCTCAAAGGCATTACTCATCTTTTCCCTCCTATTCCTTTCGTAATGCCACAGTAGGACTTGAATCTAGTTCTTACATATCTAATCTGCGCTCCCTTTGAGCCTCTGCACTATTGTCCTCTTCATCTGATGACCTTGAAGACTGCTTTCCTGGTTGCCATCACCTCTGCCAGGAAAGTGAGTGAGCTCCAGGCTCTTTCTTGTAAGTCTCCTTTTCTATCTGTCCATCCGGACAAGGTTGTGCTCAGGACACGTCCATCCTTTCTGCCAAAGGTTGTCACTGCCTTTCACATCGGGCAGGCCATCACTTTGCCCACCTTCTTTCCGCATCCTTCTAGAGAGGAAGAGAGGCTCCACCTCCTGGACCCAAAACGTACGCTCTTGTTTTACTTGAACCGCACACAACAGTTCTGGGTGGATGACCAGTTTTTTGTTCACTACGTTGGCGCCAAAAAAAGTCGGGCTGTACACAAGCGGACTTTCTCCCGATGGGTCGTCTTGTGTATTAAAGCCTGTTATTCTCTGGCTAAAAAGGAAGCTCCATTGGGGCTGCGCCCCCATTCCACCAGGGCGATTGCAGCCACTACAGCATCGGGACGTGGTGTCCCCCTGTAAGACATCTGTCAGGCAGCTACGTGGGCATCGTTGCACACTTTTACTAAGCACTACTGCCTGGACAGCCAAGTCCGGAGAGTTGGCTTCTTTGGTTGTTCCGTTCTCCAGGACTTCTGGTGTGATCTTGGTTCGCAGACCAACGACCAGGGTTGGTATTGCTGGGGTATCTATTCTAAGGTAAGGAATCTATCACTATCTGTTTCTTTCAGATGAACAAGTTACTTACCTTCGGTAACGATATATCTGTAAGAAACATTAGTAGTGATAGATTCCTTACCGTCCCCACCCATCCTCCCCGTTCTGCGAACTGATTTCGAGGGTTAAAGTCATCCCTTTCAGGGCCCTAGTTTCAAGGCACTAGTGGTCAGTATCTTGCATGGCTCTGCGTTTTCTTGCGTGCAAAGTCATGTACTGAACTGACGTCAGCGTGCAAGGGCGGCTTCTAAGTAGCTGCCACGACGTCATCTCGGCGACCACGATGCCATCGACGGATGTGGAGCCGCACAACGCCACCTTTCCGACGCGCAGGGGTACTGCTGACGAAAACTTTCCGGATCCAGTCTGACGCCTGGGAGTAATTCTAAGGTGAGAATCTGTCACTACTAATGTTGCTTACAGTTATATCGTTACCGAAGGTAAGTAACTTGTTCTTTATAAGCCACATTTGACTTGGCTTAAAAAAATGAATTTGACCCCCATCATTTATTTTGCAGTTGCCGGATCAGCCCTCTTTAATCAAGTCTCTGGTTGTTGTGAGATTTTTTGAAAGGGTCACAACATTTGTTTCCTCTTTCCCTTGGTCATGCCACAGTGGGACCTTATCTTTTCCTAACATTTCTAACATGCAAACCATTTGAGCTGCTTCACAGCTGTACTTCACAGCTCCTCTTTGCGTCAACCTGCCGTACGGCACCACCTTCCCAGACAAACTGGTTTTGTGGACTCTGGCATCCTTTTTGCTGAAAGTTGCCGCTATTCTACGCCTGTCTGTCAAAATATCACCCTGCTAGTATTTTATGCTCTGACGCACACCTCTAAGGAGGAAGAGAGA
This sequence comes from Triturus cristatus, assembly GCF_964204655.1. Taxonomy (NCBI): domain Eukaryota; kingdom Metazoa; phylum Chordata; class Amphibia; order Caudata; family Salamandridae; genus Triturus; species Triturus cristatus. The sequence continues at coordinate 930,307,701 of NC_140594.1, read as the reverse complement.
CTCCATCGCTTGGATCCCAAGAGAGCGCTGAACTTGTACATAAACTGTACCATGTAGACGATCAGCTCTTTGTTGGGTTTGCTGGAGTGAGGAAAGGCAAGGCTGCGCAGAAGGGTACCACCTCCCACTTGATCATGTTATGCATTAAGATCTGCTATGCTTTGGCTAAAAGCAGCCTCCGGAAGAACTGCATGTCTCCACAGCCAAAGCTGCTACCACTGTGATAGCACGTGGAGTCCCAGTCATAGACATTTTCCAGGTTGCTACGAGGATGTCCTTCTATACATTCACTTAGCATTATTGTCTGGACAGTCCGGTCTCCCTAGAAGGGTATTTTGCTCATTCGGTTCTACAGGAGTTTCTGGTTTGAGTTCATTCACGGCCTGACTCCAGTTAGGCACTACCTTGGTTTCTTTTATAAAGGGGGGGGGGGGGGGGGGAGTCTGAGCTAGACGCCTCTTTTTAAGAACAACAAATTACTTATCTTCGGTAACGCTCTTTCTGGTAGAGACTAGCTGCAGATTACTCACCGACCGTGTTATCCTCCCCGTTCTGTGATTGGAGTCTACCCATTAATAATATCCCAAGTATAGTAATGTGCTCACTGGACACATCAATTTGCTTATGGGGCTCTGTGTCTGGGGATGCAGACAGTTTCAAAAGTAACTGGCATCAAATTGCAGGAGTGGCCAATATAGTCTCCACTTGCCATTTCTGGAGCGGAACGGCATCAGTGCAGAGCTGCACGGCACTACCTACTGGCAGCTAGACGTACTGCTGAAAAGTTTCCGGATCCAGTCTGACACCTGGGGAATATTCAAAAGGTGAGCAATCAGTGGCTTGTTAATCTCTACCAAAAAGCACGTTACCGAAGGTAAGTAACTTGTTCTTAGGGGTTAACGGGAATGGCTGTTTAAGTTGCTGTGATTAGACCAGAAAACCTGTACTCTAATGCGCAGTGCACAATCATCAGTCAGTGAACATCCAGTTGATGGCAAGATGATTGTTGCTACAAACATGGGGGAACTCTTTATTGGTGCTCTGATAATCTAAGTAGTCTTACCATCTGACCTGCCCTCCAAATTGTCATGCTCCAGCTCCTGTTGACTAGGCAGATTTGTTTGTTTGTTCATTGCGTTTAGAGTAGTGGATCAAGTGTGTGAGAACTTTCAGTTCGAGGCATATGAGCTGCAGATTATACACTGTGCATAGATCACCATCTGGTGTTGGGCCCGGATGTTTGCAGTTTGTTTTTCCTCTTGGAAAGTCTTTGGGAGTCACGAGGTTGGTGACTCCTCCTCTGGTTAGCATTGCGCATGGGCTTCGGCTCCATCCTCAGATTGTTTTTTTCCGCCATCGGACATCGAACAGGAGGACGACGACCTAGTCAGCGCTTCCGAGGCAGACGACTCTGATGTGGAGGACATCACCCTGGCGCAGCGGGTTGTGAGTACAATTCCCCCTCCCACGCCGATACCGAAAAAGGCTTCGGTCACACCTTTGCCTCCGGGCCTAGGCAAGACCAAGGACACTGCTTCTCACACCCCACCTTCGGGCCCGGTAAAGAAGCCTATTAAGCCTTCCGGCAGCTCGGGCTCGAGCCAGCCGACCACCGGTGCCGAGAAACACCCTTCGGCACCGAAGAAAAAATCGGCCTCTACCTCCACTCCAAACCCGGCACTGAAGTCTTCGGTATCGAAACCTGCTCCTCCGGCGCCAACCAAACATCACAAGACCCTCGGCACCGACAATCCCGTGCCGAGACCTTCTTCGGCACCGACCAAAATAACGGGGGTTCCAAGGAAGCTCGGCTTCGACAAACCTAAAAAGCCGTTGGCCCCGAAACCTTCGGCGCCGACCGAACAACCAGTGTCACAGGAGCTTTTCACACCGGATCCTTTGCAAAAAACCTTCACCAAGGATCCAAAGACTGGACACTTGACATTGTCTTCAAAAAAGATACACTTGGACAAGCCAGCTCCACCTCCACCTCCAAAGAGAAAGGACATTGCTACCTCTCCTTTCAGGGTGCCTTCCCCACCTCCTCCACCTCCTCCACTCTCTCCACCTCCACCCCCTCCACCTCATCGTTCCCCCACCTTGTCTCCTGTCCCAGACGATTTGGGGGACCCTTACTATGATCCTGCAGATGTGCCACAAGATCCCACCCCTACTGGATCTCCAGACCCATGGGATGATTATAACAATCCGGACATCCCAGATGTCCCACAGGATGACCTTTATCCATCTAGGCCATCCCCTCCTGAAGATTCCTTGGGTTTTCCCCATTTGTTACAACGGGCGGCACACTACCACGGGGTGGAGTTACATACCGACCCAGTGGAGGAGGATTTTCTCCTCGACACCTTTGACGATACACATAGGTCCACTGCCATTCTACATATGTTAAAGGGCGTAATTAAACATGCCCCTGAGGTTTTTAAAGACCCAGTCAGGGCCAGGGTCCTAAACCCTCGGATAGAGAAGAAATACAAAGCCGCCCCCACAGACCCTTCTTACATTAAAGGCCCTGCGCCATTAGATTCCCTAGTGGTATCTACAGCTAGGAAGCGCTCAAATTCTCAGGCGTCAGGCGAGGCGCCCCCACCTGACAGAGTCCAAGCTCCTAGATGCGTCAGGGAAGCGCACTCCGTCACAAGCGGCCAATATATGGCGTATTGCCAATAGGCAAGCACTGTTGGCCCGATACGACAGGGCGCATTATGATGAGCTAGAGACCATCATGCACCATCTCCCTGAAAAGTACAAGACTAGGGCTAATGAACTTATTCAAGAGGGAAAGACAATAACCAATACCTAGATACGATGTGCCCTAGATGCAGCAGATGCAGCCTCCAGGGCCATAAACACCAGTGTCCTTCTCCGTCGCCATGCCTGGCTCAGGGTTTCAGGATTTAAACCAGAGGTTCAAGCCTCTATATTAAATCACCCATTCGACCAAGATCATGTATTTGGCCCTAAAGTAGACGAAGCCCTCAAAAAAATGAAAAAAGATACAGACACGGCGAAATCTATGGAAGCCCTACAAACACAGACTCCCAGGCGCTCCTTTCGCCGTTCTTCCTTTCGGGGCATGGGAAGAGGCTACTCCTCGGACAGTGCATCCACATCCTATAAATCCCCTCCTCAATCTACTTTCACGAAGGGTTATCAAAGAGGCGGATACAGAGGCAATAATAATAAGGGCAGAGGCAAAACAAATGCCGCCTGCTCTGCCACACCTCCTGCCCAATGACTTTCCCATCGCTCCCTCCAGACCATTCCACTCCGGTCGGAGGCAGACTACAACATTTCCTTCACGTCTGGGAGACAATCACCTCAGACAGATGGGTGACACAAATTATTCAGTCAGGGTATTGCCTAGAATTAACATCTACACCCCCCAACATTGCACCCAGGCACCGCCCTATGTCGCAAGAACATACTGCGCTACTAACACAAGAGGTGATCTCCTTCCTTCAAAAAGGAGCAATACAGCAGGTCCCCATAAATCAACAAAATTTAGGGGTCTACTCCCTGTACTTTATAATTCCAAAGACGGACGAGACCCTACGACCTATCTTAGATCTCAGACCTCTAAACACCTACATTCATTCAGACCATTTTCACATGGTAACCCTCCAACAGGTTCTTCCACTTCTCTCCCAGAACGATTTTCTCACCACTCTGGACTTGAAAGACGCGTACTTTCACATCCCAGTACACCAGTCTCACTGAAAGTACATCAGGTTTGTGGTAGACGGACAACACTACCAGTTCAAGGTGCTCCCGTTCGCGGTAACAACAGCACCAAGGGTTTTCACCAAGTGCCTGGCAGTAGTGGCTGCACACCCCAGAAGACCGCACATTCACGTCTTACCCTATCTGGACGATTGGCTGATAAAAGCCACATCCTACCAACAATGTGTGCAACATACCGCCGCTACGGTCCAACTACTTCACCAGCTAGGTTTCACGGTGAACCATCAAAAATCCCACCTGGTACCATCACACACAAAACAATATCTTGGTGCCACCATAGACACCTCAAAAGCCATAGCCTATCCCAATCCTGCCAGGATTGCAAAAATACAGGCGCTGCGTCAAAAATTCCTATGTCAACACTCTCTCCCAGCAAGAGTGTTTATGCAGCTCATAGGGATGATGGCCTCTTGCATCTTTATAGTGCCCCATGCAAGACTCCAAATGCCTCCACTCCAAGAGTGCTTGGCGCGCCAGTGGAACCAGGCCCAGGGACAACTGACGGATCTGGTGTTGGTAGACGGTCGCACCCATCGCTCTCTGCAGTGGTGGAACACCACAGACCTTTCCAGAGGTCGACCGTTCCTGGACCCTGTCCCACAAATAATCCTAACGGCAGATGCATTGCTCTCCGGCTGGGGAGCTCATCTGTTACATCTCACAGCACAGGGCACATGGACGCCGCAACAGAAGTTACTCCACATCAATCATCTGGAGTTACTGGCAATCTTCCTCGCCCTAAAATCCTTCCAGGCGCAGATTTCAGGCAAGGCAGTCCTCATTCGCACAGACAACATGACTGCCATGTACTACATTCAAAAACAGGGGGGCACACACACTCCACAGCTCTCTGTTAGCACAGAGCATATGGAGATGGGCAATTCCACAAAAGATTTTTCTCCTAGCCCAACACGTCCCAGGAGTACAAAACACCGGGGCAGATCTGCTGAGCAGACAGACACAGCAGATCCACGAGTGGGAACTTCACCCACAGGTTCTTCACCCGTTCTTTCAGAAGTGGGGGCATCCACACATAGACCTATTCGCCACCCACGAAAACAAAAAATGCCCCAGCTTCGCCGCCAGATATCCACACCCATTGTCCGAAGGCAATGCAATATGGATGAACTGGTCAAACAAATTTGCATACGCTTTTCCACCTCTCCCACTAATTCCATTAGTGGTGCGAAAGCTACAGCAGCATTCCCTAACTCTGATCCTAGTAGCTCCAACATGGGCCAGACAACCGTGGTACACCACACTGCTGGAACTCTCAGTAGTACCACACCAAAAGCTACGCCTCTCGCCATGCCTCCTAACCCAGAACCATGGAGAGATCAGGCACCCGGACCCAGCTCAACTCAACCTTGCGATCTGGCTCCTGAGGTCCTAGAATTTGGATACCTTGACCTTCCCCCTGATGGCATGAACATTATCAGGGAAGCTAGACGCCCTACTACTAGGGCGTGCTATGCAGCAAAGTGGAAAAGATTTGTTGTTTACTGCCACAACAATGCAATCAATCCTTTAAATGTATCCATACAGCACAGTATATGTTATTTACTCCATTTACAAAGGTGTAACCTAGCATATACTTCCATTCGGTTACACCTCGCTGCAATTGCTGCCTACTTACAAAATAGGCAGCACCTCTCACTTTTCAAAGTGCCTGCCATCAAAGCCTTTATGGAAGGCCTCAAAAGAGTAATTCCACCCAGAGTGCCACCCTCACCTGTTTGGAACTTGAATATAGTCCGCAAACGGTTAATGGGACCCCCTTTCGAACCATTACATAAGTGCGAGCTGCAATACCTCACATGGAAAACAGCTTGTCTAGTGGCCATCACTTCCCTCAGAAGAGTTAGTGAAATACAGGCACTCACTATACAGGAACCTTTTCTTCAGATGCATCACAACAAGGTTGTACTCCGCACCAATCCCAAATTTCTACCCAAAGTCAATTCTCCATTCCATCTAAACCAGTCGGTAGAATTACCAGTCTTTTTCTCGCAACCCCAAACAGTTGCGGAAAGAGCCTTACACACACTGGATGTTAAAAGGGCTTTACTTTACTACATCCAGAGAACACAACCTTTCAGAAAAACCAAACAGCTATTGGTTTCCTTCTCCCCACCACACAAAGGCAACCCTATTTCCAAATCAGGGATAGCTAGGTGGATTGTAAAATGCATACAGATTTGCTACCACAAAGCAAAACGAACGCTATTGGTTCCCCCTAAAGCCCACTCTACAAGGAAGATAGGGGCTTCTATGGCTTTCCTAGGGAACATACCACTAGATGACGTCTGCAAGGCAGCGACATGGTCAACACCGCACACCTTCACAAAACATTACTGTGTAGATGTGCAAACCAAGCAACAAGCTAGTGTGGGCGAAGCTGTACTAAAAACACTGTTTCAAACGACTGCAACGGATGCCGGTGGTCGCCGCTAGGGTTGGGTACTGCTATATAATCTATGCACAGTGTATAATCTTCAGCTCATATGCCTCGAACGGAATATGCTACTTACCAGTATGCATCTGTTCTTGGCATGTAGAGCTACAGATCTATACACGCCCACCCGCCTCCCCGGCTACCTGTATCCGTTCCAGTCTTATCTTATTTAGATACAATACACATGGGTTTCTTTACTGTTACTACTAAGCTCCATCTTTCCCTGCTGGCGAAAAACAATCTGAGGATGGAGCCGAAGCCCATGTGCAATGCTAACCAGAGGAGGAGTCACCAACCTCGTGACTCCCAAAGACTTTCCAAGAGGAAAAACAAACTGCAAACATCCGGGCCCAACACCAGATGGCGGTCTATGCACAGTGTATATATCTGCAGCTCTACATGCCAAGAACAGATGCATACTGGTAAGTAGCATATTCCTTTCTACTTCTCTGCAGTAGTAGCAAAACTGTTGAGCAAATATAATTTATTCCTCCTCAACATTCTCTGATGCACACACTTTTATCAACACCACACATCAGAGGCATGGTCTCAGCATCTCAGTTGCGTTTAACCCTCACTCAGGATCTTGGTGTTCTGAAGATGATGGCTCAAGTGTTTTGGTGCTGTCTGTTGGCACATCTCAATCCGCTTTTTCTATCTTCTCATATCTAGTTCCTACATAGTCCTTCAAGATATTAATTTTCACTCTTACATAGAAAGTTTAATAAGCGATAGCAAAGTAGATCTTTTGCCACAAAGTGGCTAAAAGAGCCCTAAAGCAGGAAGGGTTTAATTTAACGGATGGTGACCTCTAGTGTAATTGAAATCAGTGCACTTTTTAAAATGGATAGCCCCAGGCAATTGTGACCACCCACACTCTGGAACTGTTAAAAAGCTGTAGTCATTGAGGCAACTTAAGAAATACGTCAAGGCCTGTTTCTTTGATACTTTTCTGTAAACAAGATGATAGAAGAAGCTATATGCAAACCATGACCTCTAGTTTGACAATCACCATCTGGCCAAGATGAGGTTTAAAACACCATAATCACACATTGTGGCTTTCTTCAAACTTAGAGGACAAGCTATGACTGGTGGCTGTGAACGATTGTTATTTCACGTAGCCATGTTAGTCTGATAGTATGAGCTTTGTGGGTGAGTACTTTCTATGGACTAAGGTTGTCGCTTAAGTTTTCCACCAGTTTCATGTTTAGTGCTGTAGATAGAGCCTTCCGCGATTCCTAGCTGACACTGCGTTACTGCTGAATTCCTCCTGCTGATGGAAGGCTCCTTCTGAAAAACAGAGTGGGTGTCGATGCCAACTCTTCTAATTTATTATTCTACAATAGATATTGCATACTTCAAAGCAGTTTCACATTATGATTGTGAAAGTAGTGAAAAATTTGAACTTCCTTTCATGTGCTTAACATGTTTGCACCGGTTTTTATTCTTCAGACTGACCCCTTCTCTTCTGTTCCATCTTTTACTAAGCATGCAGTCTTCTCTTTGGAATAGACCAAATTCTTAGCCTGTAGACTTTATTTTCAAAGTTCCAAAGATTTAAAGTGTGTGGGAATAGGAAATCCTTCATTCATGAGTTGAGCGGAGAGGGCATTCCAAAATTCTTGACTTGCTCTTAGTGACGCATATTCTGCGCCAGTGATAGGTGATGGCGTTTAACGAGCAGAACTGGGAAGTCGTATACATTTGCAGAGCATTTAACCCCTGATGCTGTTGAAGATGTTCATACTGGTTATCAGAAGACTAGAAAAGCAGCTTCAAATAAATCAAGACCTTGTAGAAAAGACCAAATGCACTGTTAATGGATTGACATCTATATGTAGGCACATCTGGGTTCCTAAGCCCTCTCTCCATTGGACTTTTAGAGTTCTATAGCAGATTTTCGTTAAAATATGAAGTACAAAAAGTGTAAAATAGGTGCACTAACAACTAAATCCTTAAGTGTGACTATGTATGTCAAAACCTGTAAATCTGATAGAGACATCTAGCCACAGATTCCTTAACTTAGAATATCCCCAGGCGTCAGACTGGATCTGGAAATCTTTTTCCCCAGCAGAACCTATGCGCGCCGGGGGACGGCATCGCCCGTCTGTCATGATGTCGTCCACGGAAGTGACGTCAATGAAGCCGTATTAAGTCCCAACCCTCCCCCCACCAACCCCCAAACCCACCCCACCTCCCCAACCTTCGATGTACATTTTTCTTCTTCTGCGCGTCTCAATGCAGATCCTGGAGAAGTGGTTCCTCTGGCCTGTTTTGTTTTCAGGCCTTCACGACACCTTTTCGCATCAGCAACAGTGTGCTGATGCCTGCGGGCTTCAAGTCGTGTGCGTCTTGTTCGTGGCAGATGACTGCTACAGATCCACACGAGATCTGTATGTGGTGCTTGGGGGAGCACCACGACTCTGCCGAATGCGACGCCTACTGGCAGCTGAAGCCAAACTCCCTGCGGGAACAACTGATGAAATTGATGTTTGCCGGGTGTCCCCTTCAGAATTCTCACGGCGCCAGTCTTGGTCTCCAGCGGAACGGTCTGAACAGCGCAGTTCTTCATCCCACGCTGAGGTTCCTGTTCGGGGCAGGACTCGGAGTCGTTCCCGTGGACGCCGTTCGCCTGCCTTAGGTAAGCACCGGAAGAAGTCGCGAAGATCGTCAGCCTCGCACTAGCACGTCGGACCCACTGCTCCCGGTCTTCACCGGACATGGGTCCTCATCAGGCGCCCCCGCCTATCCACCGTTTCATGGTGATGGGGCGACTCAGACCCAGATGGAGGCCTATTCCAGGGCTCTAGGCCATCTTTGGGTCACCCCCTCTCCCTGGCTTGCCTTCGGCCCTACATCGGCGGGTTTGCCCTCGGCGCTGACCGGGTGCCTTGACTCCGGTTCCGGGGTCACTGCCACGTCTGAACTTGAGTTCAAGAAAAATCAGGGGAACCCTACTCACTAAGGAACCAGAGTAATAGTTATATAGGAAAAACAATGGTTCCTGTGGAATAATTACTATGAGGTTGATACATAAGCACAATTGCGATGTAGAGGGTTTAGATAATGGCAGAGCGCGAAGGAACCACACACCGATTACAGTGTAGTATATTTTATGGCTTTTTTAAACGATAAAGTCAGGAATAAACATTATACATCAAAACATTTGTGCATAGTGTCCCAAGTGACAAAGGGAACCTAAACCTAAGTGACAATGTGAATATTAAATACAAGGTTTCCATAGTTTGTACAAGTCGACCATTATCATAATAATTCAATGTGAACAGCAGCTATATACAGTGATATGTGCTGGGGAAATGGTTCGCTTCTTCTGTATGTCGACGGTGTTTCGACCCTCCAAACAATGTGGGGTCTCTTCAGGACTATTGATGAAGGGACATCTAAATGGAATTTAAATAAAAAGAGAGCATAAGGCCCATATACCGGCACAAATGGGAATAATAAACTAAGGCCATTGGATAAAAGGTTTAAACAGACTTTTCGGAGCACACAGCTTATACAATGCATCTAGCAATTCAATTAAAAAACAAATCCAAACACAATTCAATTAATTTCTAATGATCGTCTTCTTTTAATTTCGTTAGTTCCAATCCCTTATGCCAACGCGTTTCGCCGCGGTCGGGAAAAACCTACGGCTTCCTCAGGGCTGGAAGTAATACAAAATGCACATTTGTAATCACACAATAAGGCATTAGTACATGTGCCATAATGCCCAACTTATGACAACCATGAGCAGAGGACTATTCAAACCTATGTTTTGTGCAGAACAAACTCTATACACATTAACATTTACAGTGCTTTCCAAATATAAATCATTCATATTGCATAAAAGAAACATTTAGATTCTTGTAATTTGAGGACTTAAATCAACTAGTTAGAAATCCAGTAGTGCTCGTATTGTTGTAATCCACTCTAAACATTTAGCCTAAACCCAAGTGCATGTTAAGTTTATATAACCCATGTGTAGGTAGAAAGTAAATTCATTTGCGTCATGTTGGCGCCAATACCTTATATTTCTCTAGCGCTTATCTGTGCTTCAAAAACATGCAAAAAAGATATTGCATAAAATAATTACTCTGACGTTGATGGATACACGAGGCAAGAGTATACTGATTAACATCTATACATATCAATCAATAAAACCGTCAACACAATAAAATGGATAAAAGGTACCTGAATATATGGTTGCGTTGCCTTTTCAAAATGATGTGCCACACGTGAAGAAAAGAGGAAAAAGGTTTAATCACATGAGGACCCGTTCGGGTACTGTGATTGTGACAAAAGAAGTAAAGAAGAATGATGCAATTACTGATACTTAGACAATGCGCTATGTATAATCAATTACAAGTTTCACCGAGGTTCTTACCTCAATGTGAGGACAGGCTGTCAATCCAATAGGGTATGTAGGTGGGCCAGAGGGGCTCAATTAATTGTACGCCACAGCCGTTGCGTTATATAATCCCGTTGTGGATTAACAGTGACCATGCACTGAGTATTTCTGAAAATTATAAATAATGAAGGGGTCAGATTACTGACTTAAGGGCTGAGCGCAAGGGCTATGCGGCCTGGATGTGCCAATTCTTACTTCAGTAGAAAAATGGAAAAGTGGGAAAGCGCTCCGCGTGTAGATTCAGTAAAAGCCGCGTCAGTCAGCTTGATCGGGTATAATGACAGATCCTCATCTAGAGAGCATGAGGAACCAGGAAACCCTACCAGTGGGGACCTCAACCCTGCTAAACTGCGAAGTAAACCAAATGGAAACTATCCCCATTTTCAACCTGTCTCATCATGTCCTGTCATCAGCGGAGATATTGCTCTTAAGTACGGGGTTGTCCTTTGTTATCACAGAAAGAACCAATTTTTTTAATCTCAAAGCAGAAATCTTTCAGTTCTTTAGAAAAATAAGATTGAAACTATTTTTCAAAGATAAATCACCCAACACACAAGACTCATTCACAGGACTACGACTACCCTCCACCTTCTATCCCTCAAATGGCATGATGCCACCTGAACTGTTGACTTTTGAGAAGTTGGTCATACAAGGTATTGATAGATTGAAAACAACCAAGACCTTTATCCCTTACAATATCACACTGTCAGAAAGACAAGCTCTTACAGCATTGAAAAATGATGATTCTATTATACTGAAACCAGCTGACAAAGGTGGCGGAATTGTGGTACAAGACCGCAATGGCTATGAAACGGAGATCAACAAACAAATCAGTGAGAAAAAACACTACAAAGTACTACACACTAATCCTCTTATAGACATACGCAATGAGATTTTACAAATAAATACTAAGGCCAAAGAAGCAGGGTATATCTCCAAAAAAGAGTTTGAATTCCTTAATGCTGAAAATCCCAGAACCCCAGTTCTTTACACCCTACCCAAGGTTCATAAAAGCACGAGTCCCCCTGGTCGCCCTATACGACCAGTCTATGGATCCATTCTAGAACCCATTGGGGTTTATATAGATTACTTCATTAAGGAATATGTTCCCCTACAAGAAACATTTGTCAAAGATACCATATATATGATTAACCTGGTAGATGGGATGCCATACAATTTGGAAACTGACATGTTGGCTACTTTAGACATCAGCTCACTATACACCAACCTACCCCAGACTGAAAGCATAGCAATCATTGAACAACTGTTAGAAAGCAGACCCAGACCCATCCAGGTACCGACCACATTCATCATCACACTATTACGGATTGCCTTACAGAGTAATTACTTTCAATCAAGTGGCAACTACTACCAGCAGTGCTCTGGCACCAGCATGGGAGTAATTTTTGCGCCAAATCTGGCAAATATCTATATGAACTATGTGGAGCAAACATTTACTCTCAACATTGACAATGTGTACCGCTCCAACATTAAATGTTGGAAGCGGTACATAGATGACATCTTTCTGATTTGGACAGTAAGTGAGACAGACTTTGGCAATTTTGTTACGTACCTTAACACCATCCAGACCCAGCTTACATTTACCTCCACAGTACGTAAAACCACCATCGCATTCCTTGATTTAAACATCAATCATGATAAAGGTTGACTATACATTTCCCTCCATAGGAAACCCACTGAAAAGAACACCCTCCTTTCATACCAAAGCCAACATCCACGGGCACTAAGGGATGGACTGCCCTTCGGCCAATTACTTAGGATACGCCGTAATTGCACCCTTAAAACAGACTACATGCGAGAGGCAGAGATACTAAGGACCAAACTAGTGACGAGAGGGTACCACAACAGACTTGTAAAAAAGTCTCTCAAACGCGCCTGGCACTCCCCCAGGGAAGAACTTCTCATGACAAAAGAGAAACCCAATCTTAACAAGATTACATGTGTCACCACCTTTGGCACACACACCAATCAAGACCGCAACCTGATCACGAAAAATTGGAATATTATCCAGAGTATTGATCCCACAATAGACACACCTCTGTTTGCCTACAAACGAGGACAAAATGTCAAAGATCATCTGGTCAAGTCATCTACAGACTTTATCACCGACAGGACAAACACATTGATTACTGCAAAATGAAAGGACACCACAAATGTGGCAATTGTGTTTCCTGCAATTTCACGTTCAATACCAACACATTTGAACATGGTAGTGTAAAACACGATTTACAATCATTCTCAAACCGCAATACAAAGCATGTTTATTGCATATGGTGTCCGTGTGGCCTCCCCTATATTGGACAAACGCAACAACCGGTCAAGGCTCGCATTGGCCAACATCGCACCTGTCTACGCAGATCAGTTGAAAACTCACCACTTGTGTCTCATTACAATGTAAAAGGTCATACTGCTGATGAACTAAAATGGCAAGTAATTGAGATCGCCACTCTTCCAGAAAGAGGAGGTGACACCCTTCAGATACTCCAATGGGATGAATGCCGCTAGACAGATAAGGTGAATTCAATAAATGAAGGGCTTAACTCTGCTGAGGAATGGAGAGGATATGTCACTACCCTTTGCTAAACAACTGCATGTGATATAACAATTGTGGCCTGAATACACCTGCATGTCATCTGACATCCGACCATGCTAACAGCTTTATTTACTTCATATTTGCTGTAACACTTGAACTGTATATATCTGATAGACTACTAGCCACAGATTCTTTCACGTAGAATTATCCCCAAGCGTGGATCCGGAAACTTTTTGCCAGAGCATCACTGCGTGCCGGGGGCGGGGCGACATCACGCGACTCCACCCAGGCGTCGTCCGCTTACGTGACGTCAGCGAGGTCACATAAGACCCGCCCCGGCGCGCCTACGTCTGTTTTTTTCTTTTCCGCCTGCAACGTGGATCCGTTCCTTGCTACGGGCCTGTTTAGGGCCCCCTTTTATTCCGTTCTTTTGGTGGAACAGTGTGCGAATGCCTTCGGACTTTAAAACATGCACGTTTTGTGGGCGTCTTATGTCGGCGACAGACCCTCACCTCATTTGTATGTGGTGTTTGGGGGAGGATCACGACACCACAGTTTGTACGGCGTGCCAGCAGTTGAAGCCGAAGTCACGGAGGGAGCGCCGGATGAAACTTCTCTCGGCGCGTCTCTCCAGGTCGACGTCTTCCCCTTGGTCTGCTTCAGCAGACGGCTTCAGATCCGGCCGTGGTTGCCGTCCTCGCCCTTCTCTGATGTCCCGTGAACATCGCTCCCCGGTGGGTAAGTGTCGCAGTTCGTACCTGGGGGCTTGGTTCCGGCCTACCGGGGGCGTGGACTTTCCGCGTGTGATGCGGCCCGCGTGTCGTCCTATGCACCGTTTCCCGGTGTTGGGGCATCAAGAGTCCAAATGGAGACATGTTATGTTATGTTACTGAAATGTTTAAAGCGCTCTGTTACCTTGAGGTGTCCTGGAGCTGTGCGCTACCTACCAAAAGAGGGAACTATGACGATTGGCTGAGATGACCATTTAGGTAAATAGCCACGTTTTTAATCCCTTCCTGAAGGGAAGTAGCTTTGTTGATTTCCGGAGATGGAAAGGAAGGCTGTTCCATTCCTTAGTGGCGCAGTAACGAAAACTCCTGCCACCCCAGCTAGTTTTATCATAGCGGGGGAGAATAGCGAGTTTAGTTTGCAAGGAGCGCAGGGCTCTCCCCGGAACATACCACTGTATTAAATGTTTCAGAAAATCGGGGCCTATGCCATTAAGGGCTTTAAAGACTATACACATGGCCTTAAACTGAATCCGTAGTCCCACGGGGACCCAGTGAAGAGTTCTGAGTCCCGCCCTCACCGAGACAAACCTGGGTGTACCTGTGAGCGTCCTGGCTGTCGCATTCTGCACGATCTGGAGTCTGGACAGATGTTTTTTCTGGATGTTAATGCAGAGACTGTTATGGTAATCCAGCCGTGACTGAATGAGCGCAGTGACTGCAGTTTTCAGGCTGTCTTCCGGGAGGAGGAATTTGATTTTACGGAGAATTCTAAGAATAAAAAAGCAGGATGAGACAACCCTGCTGACATGATCATCAAAAGCAAGTTTTGAGTCAATAATCACTCCGAGATTTTTACCCTTTTCAACCGGAACTGGAGACCCGCCCATTGTATTCGGCCACCAGTCCGGTGTTTAAAGGTTGGCAGTGTTCCCGAATAATATGACCTCTGTTTTTTCTGCATTGAGTTTGAGGCAATTTGATGCCATCCAGGCTGCAATCGCCTGCATGCAGTTATGACATTTTGAGCCAGTTTCAGCCTCTGACCCTTTTTGGATTGACAACTCAATTTGCGTGTCATCGGCGTAGGAGGTTAACTGGAATCTGAAGGATTTAATCAAGGTTGCCAGCGGAGCGACATATATATTAAATAATTTCGGGCTAAGAGAGGACCCTTGTGGAACTCCACAGGGGAGAGAGAAGGGCTTAGAGCTGTCTCTACCGAGGTCCACAGTTTGTGTTCTATTGGCCAGGAACGATTTCAGGAGGTCCCAAGCCTTGCCTTGGACATCGACCGCTGATAGACGGTCCATCAAGACTTTGTGATGGACCGTATCAAATGCGGCCGAGAGATCCAGCAAGATAAGTATGGCAGCACCACCCTGATCTAAAGCCTCCCTGATCTCGTCTGTGGATTTTATTAATGCCAGTTCAGTGCTATGTTTCGCACGAAATCCAAACTGCGTGGTGTCTAATAGAGAGTTGGTCTGAAGGAACAAGCTGAGTTGGCCGTTCATAGCCCTATCAATCATCTTACCCAGGAAGGGGAGACGAGAGATGGGTCTATAATTGCTCAGGTCCTTTGGGTCCAAGTTAGGTTTCTTGAGCAAGGGAAGAATAGAAGCTATTTTCCAGGAGCCCGGGAAATGACCAGTATTGAAAATGGAGCGAAACAGTGGGGTAAGAGCCTCCCCAATGATTTCTGGAACCAGTTTCAGTACCGAGACTGGATAGGGGTCCAGCGGGGAGCCTGATCGAATCTCAGATAGAAGTTTAGAAACTCCATGCTGATCCAAGGATGTAAAATGATCAAATATGGAGGAGGGCCCATTATGCTCAGAGAGCCCAATTGGCACTACCTCATTAGTAGATGCGGGTGTAAACGTGAAGGAGGAAAAAATATTTTCAACTTTTTGTAAGAAGAAGGCAGCCAAGACTCGCATAGTTCTGAGTTGCTTCCAGTCTTGGGGCTAGGAGAAGTAGTTGGCAAAGAAATAGTTTTAAACAGCGCTTTGGATGAGGAACCAGCACCTCTAATTTGTCCCTCAAAGTAGGTCTTTTTGGTTTCAGAAAGCAGTTTTTTATAGCTAGCAAGACCTACCTTGTAGGCCTCTCTATCAGTTACTATACTCTCTCCTCCATGCTCTCCAGCTTTTTGCACTCTAATTTGTGTGTTTTTAGGCTTTGAGTACCACGGGGCAGTTGGCATTGCCTGCTTAAGAATGTACCGTTTGCCTGGCACTAGTTTCTTGCAGGCAGAATCCACCCAATCTGAGTGGATGGTCGTGGCTTCTTCTACGTTAGTCATTGGTGCGGGCGTTGAGCCTTGTAGAAGATTTCCTAGAGCAAGATTATCAATGTTTTTCCAGGCGCTTGTGGTTATAGTTGCCCAACCAGAGGTTTATGGCTGTTATGCAAGACTTGTTTAAATTCAAATAAAACTGCCACATGATCAGTCCAAGTGAATGGTTTAGTGTTAGTATAGACAAGATTGGGGTTATTAGAAAAGATTCCATCCAGTGTATGGCCAGCGGAGTGAGTGGAGTCTAGCACTAACTGCTTAAGGTCACCACCACTAAATATTTGCTGCAGTTTTATATTAGTCGTTCGGATCTTCCAGATAGTAATTGAAATCGCCCATGACTGTAAAATACTTGTTGCACAATCCTTCCTCCAAAAGTGAGCCTATGGAGTCTAAAAACGCACCCCTGGGCCCAGGGGGTCGATATAAAAGAATAGTGTTAAGTGTGTCATGATCCGAAGTTTGAATATTCATTAACAGCCTCGCAAGTCTGATTGGAGGCTTTAGTAAAAGTAGGTTTGAGAGAGTCATGATAAATGACTGCCAGCCCTCCGCCTCTCTTGGAAAGTCTATCTTGGGTGAAGCAGAAGAAACCGGGGGGAGTAGCTGTGATCAAATCGGGCCCTGAAGCTTCATCAGACCAGGATTCAGTTATAAAACCTAATTTAATGTTATGGTCTTCCATAAACAATGCACATTGCACACTGTGCTTGATTAAAGACCTAGCATTGAGCAGAAGGCATTTAAGTGGTGCCTGAGTAGCTTGAGTAGTCCTAGCATGAGATATATTACCATGAGGAATACTAAGATTCTCAGTGATGCCAGGCAGAGCAAAAGAGCACTTAGGGCAGTCCTCGACCTGTGCCTCCATGATTACATTGGGAATAATCCTTGGGCAGCAGTTCCCAGCCCCCTCAGGATCCCAGCCCATAAGCTGCTCCCTGGAATATAATTGAAAGTTTGATGTTAAAGGACCAGGGGAACAGGCCCTGAGCCTGGACAGAGCGCGGACGGGCGCAGACTAGCTTGCCTTTGGCGCGCCGGCGGGGCGCGCCGGCGGCGCGTGCGTCCGCTGCGCGGTCGCGTCAGTTTGACGATTTATACCCCCAGGGAGAGAAGCTAGAATGCTAACCGCCAAGATGGCAGTGTCTTGTCTGATTCCCCCCACAAGCAGCAAGTCTCAGCAAATGATCAGCGCGAAGCCCCAAGAACAGAGTGCCCAGTGCGCTCTTTGTGCAAAAATAGCAGATTAGCAGGAGTGTAAGTAAAGAAAGTTAAAATCACAAGTAAAATAAATACATTTAAAATGATGCAAAGAGTAAAAGTTCACCAGGTTGGCGAGCGTTGAACGCAGCTTCGTCTCAGGCGGCCTCGCTGGCGTCTCCTCCTCCTTCCCCTCCTGGGGCGTCGGCGGATCCCTCGCCCTGCGCAGGGCCCTCCGTGGCGCTGCCGGTGGCTCCAGCCCCGGCGCCGACTGGTTCGGATCCAGACTTGGAGGACGTGGTGCAGTTGGGGTGCGGCTCCTCTGGGTCACCTCCTTCAGGCCACGGCGTCTCTGCATCACCGCACACTCCCACGGGGGTCCCTGTGGTGTCGGGAGATGTCGCCGGGGCTCGGGTCGCATCCCTGAGCCCCTCTCGGTCCTTTGGCAAGGTGGTCCTGTCTAAGGCCGAGGTGACGCCGCTACGGCGCCGGCAGGAGCTGGAGCTTGCGGCGCCGCAGGGGTCGATGGGGCCCTCCTCGTTCCGCTCTGGGTCGAGGCCGAGGGAGCAGCCCTCATCCTTCTCCGGGCCCCTCTCGTCCTTCCCCACAGGCGGCTGCCCCGAAGGAAGGTTTTTCAGAGGTTATATCATCCCTGGCACCGCCACATGGGGTGCTGAGCGATCTTCGCCTCCTTCTGGGCCGCGGCCGGTGGAGGGCTTAGTGCCACTCCCCGGGCCCGTCTGGTTCCCCCGCGCAGGTGTCTGCCTCGGCGGGGGTCGGGTCGGCGTCATCCCGGGGCCGGTGCGGCTCCAGCTCTACTCCGGTCTCCGCTCCGTTCTCTGGTGCGGGGTGACTTGGAGTTTCCTTGCCCAGTGACGCTGGATGGTGCCGGCACCCTGCCCCAAGTAGCGGACTCTACGGATCCGCACAGGGGTCGTACCGAGGAGTCTTCTTCGGACGCTCCTTCCTCTCTGGAGGCGGGCTGTATCTTGGTGTCGTCCTCCCCGGAGACTGGTCACCGCGTGGTGCCCTTTTCACCGGCATCGAAGGGCGGCTCCCCGCCCTTCCTGGGGCAGAGGGGTTCATCAGAAGAGCGGCAGGTCCCTCATTCTTCGGCTCCTTCGGACTTCCAGGTCTGGCCCTTGCCCATCCCGCTTGGCCTCGGGGACGGCCACCTTAGTTTCCAGCCGTCGCCCACAGAGGAGCTGCTTTCTCGACCGCAGGCCCCTACGGAGGCCGGTGCGGCCTTCACTCACGCGGTGTCCACAGCTGTGGGCATCCTCCGCATGGGTGACTCGGTGGCTCACTTTCCGGCGGACCATCTCTTGGAGGTCCTCCACCAGGGCTCTGGTGGGAGGGAAATCTTACTTCCCTTTGAAGGTTCACTCCTTTCTTCCTTGACGGGGGCATGGAGGCGTCCTGCCTCGGGGGACCCGGTGCCTCAGCATCTTCTGCACCGGCATCTCCCGGCACCGCGTGACCCGGTGTGTCTTTCCTTTCACCCCTCGGCCGCTAGCCCCCTTTTGCGGACTGCTTTGCCCTCCCTGCCGCCACTGTTGGCTCCGTCGTCCAAAGAGCCCCGCTGGCTGAACTCTTGGGGACGCAACATGTTTGCCTCGATCTGCGCGGCCCTGCGGGCCCTTAACACTTTGTGTGTGCTGGCTAGGGCCTCCTCCTGTTTGTGGGACTCGGCTGAGTATCTGGGATCTGCAGCATCCCAGGAGTCTGGTCAGGTGGACTTGTGGCGGCATGCTTTGGATGGCCGGGAGCATGCGGCGTTTATTCTCCGCTGTGCTCTGGACGTCTCAGAGGTGCCGGGCCATGGCTTCCTCAGTTGCTCTCCGTCTCCATGCTTGGCTTCGGGACGGCGTCTTCCCTGAAAATATTCGGGAGAGGCTTATTGATCTCCCATTTGATGACCGCCTGTTATTCCATGCCCTGGCTGACTCCGCCATCCAGAGACTCTTGGCGGGGCTCCGTACTCCTCCTCCGCCTTGTTGTCCTTCTCCTCCGTCGCTTTCTCAATGACTTCTGAGTTGGGTTGCTTCTGGGCATTCATAGGACGGTTTTTCTGTGGGGTGTGTTTCTAGCCGTTATGTCCTTCCTTGGGACTTTGGCATTGTTGGCTGCTGGACGGCCCTTGTGTTGGTTGTGTGTGGCAGGAGTTGTTGCGCAGGCTTGGCCTTTTGCTTTGCTTGTGCTGCTTGTCAAGCCTTCAGCGGGGGTGTTTTTTTCCCCGTGGCTTTGTTTTTTCCTCTGCTGTGGAAATTCTTCCAAAGAGGGTTCGTATTATCTTGGGACTTTGCGTACCCCGTGTGGGGTAATGGTAGCTGTCATATAGCTTGCGCTCTGCTAGTGGGTTCTGGTCGCCTTCGGGTCCTGGCCTCCTTGGCGTTTAGGTAGGTTGCTTTGCTTCCTGAGGTCGTGAGCGCAGCCACTCGTGGTGGTGTGCCCGGGCATCTCCTCCCCGCTCCTGTTCCGAGGTCTGGGATGATCCTGTGTTCTCCCTTGCCAGTCGTCGCATACTTGGCCTTGCTGGGGCCTCGGGCTGTTCTTCTTGCTTCTGGTGGCTTTGACTGCCGGCGCTGTTCTGACTGCCGGCGCTGTTCTGACTAGCCGGCCACTCTCCATCTGGAGTGGGTTCGCCTTCTTTCCCTCGTTTCCTTGGGTCCTGTAGGCTTCTTCTTTGTCTTCCGCTTCCCTGTCCTGGCGTGGGCGGAAGCGATGTTGCCTTGTGGAGGAGTGGGGTGCTTCGGCCTCTGTTCTTGCCCTTGGTTCCTCTGCTGTGAGTGTACGGGCCTCTTCGGCCTTCTTCCCTCCTACGTCCCCTTTGGGTCGGTAGGGTTTGGCTTGTGGGGGTTCGGTTGGCCTGGCAGTGGCGAGGTTCTACCTGGTCCACAGATCTGGTCCCCTGTGGGGCATTCTGTTCTGCATTGGCTGGCGGGGTCCTTTCGCAGACCCTCCTTCCCAGGGGGTATTGCTAGGGTATCTATTCTACATGAAGGAATCTGCAGCTAGTAGTCTCTATCAGACGTACAAGTTACTTACCTTCGGTAACGATATATCTGGTAGAGAAGATTCTAGCCGCAGGTTCCTTCACGGCCTGCCCTTCCTCCCCTATTCTGCGAGGACCTTGGGGTTGGTCTTCGGTAATCGCCTCCCGGTGGGGGGCTGTGTCTCCTGTGAAAGCCTTCATTGTTATTGACGGGTGGCTCCGTCTGGGGGCGGTTCATTCCTCCCTGGTTCTTTGGAGGATGGGGTTCCGGTGCCCTGCTGCTCTGGCTACTCCAAGTTTCAGGGGGATTGCTTTCTATCCTGCCCTCCCTCCCTCCCTTCCATTGCTGTCCTCTGATGAGGGGCCTCGGACCATGTCTTGACTTGTCCCCTGTGGGTGGTTGCCCTCTAGGTTGGGGTGGCTTGGAGGTTTGGTGTCCCTGTCTGTTTTGGGACTGGTCCCATTCCTTGCTAAGGTTGGGAGGGGTGAGTTTACTGCGTGTGCCATGCCTTTTATTCATGTTTCTGCCTCTGGGGCAGAGGGATGGTAGGCTATCTGTGTGCAGGCAGGGTGACTGCGCAGGTTTCTGCTTGTTCTTTCTTCTTTCCCTGCCCTTGGGTTATGCGGTGTTGGCACTCCCCTGGTGGTGGTGTTAGTTACCATTTCTTTCCATTGTTTCTGCTCTTCGCACACTGTTCCCATGCTTCCACAGTTTTTTATCTGGTGGTTCCGCGTTGTGGTGCTGAAAAGTTCTCCGAAGAAAACTGACATAGGCGCGCCGGGGCGGGTCTTATGTAACCTCGCTGACGTCACGTATGCGGACGACGCCTGGGCGGAGTCACGTGATGTCGCCCAGTCCCCGGTGCGCAGGGATGTTGTAGCAAAAAGTTTCCGGATCCAGTCTCAAGCCTGGGGATAATTCTACGTGAAGGAATCTGCGGCTAGAATCGTCTCTACCAGATACATGGTCACCGAAGGTAAGTAACTCGTACGTTAGAATCAATCTTATGCAATATGTGTTCACTAGCTAAGAATTACAATTGTGAAATGTCTGCCCTTATACAATGTCCACACTCCATGAAGTGCCCAGCATGCGAGTTTACATAATATAAACACAGGCGAAATTCGAATTTTGGAAATATATAAAGTGTATATGTCATTTTATCTTCTCTTTCCTATTCAATGCCTTAACAAATAATTCGCCACTGTCATTAGCGCAACAGCCCCACCTTTGTGCCACACATTCTATATTCTTCACCTCCCACTGAGGTCTTTTTTCACTTTTTACCGATCACGGAAACGCAGCACCGTATTGCTTGGTGCAGCGTTTTTCCCTAGTTAGGTCTGCCGGTTTTCCTTGGCAAAAAGAGCGGGAAACTCTGTATATAACAATCCTCTCTAGATTAGGATCTCTGTCATTGTACCTGATCAAGCTGACTGACGCAGCTTTTTCTGAATCTACACGCAGAGTGATGTCCCGCTTTTCCATTCTTCTACCGAGGTAAGAATTGGCACATCTAGGCCGCTTAGACCTTGCACTCAGCCCTTAATTCAGTAATCTGACCCCTTCATTATTTTTAATTTTCGGAAATACTCTCAGTGCATTGTCACTGTTAATTCACAAAGGGATTATACAACGCTTCGGCTGTGGCGTATAATTAATTGAGCCCCTCTGGCCCACCTACATACCCCATTGGATTGACAGCCTGTCCTCACATTGAGGTAAGAACCTTGGTGAAACCTGTAATTGATAATTCATAGCGCATTGTCCAAGTATCCGTAATTGTATCATTATTCTTTACTTCTTTTCTCACAATCACAGTCCCCGGACGGGTCCTCATGTGAGTAAACCTTTTTCCTCTTTTTTTCACGTGTGGCACATCATTTTCACAAGGCTGCGCAACCATATATTCAGGTATCTTTTATCCAATGGCCTTATTTTATTCTTATTTTTTTTCCGCATTTGTGCCGGTATATGGGCCTTATGCTCTTTTTATTTCAATCCCATTTAGATGTCCCTTCATCAGTAGTCCTGAAGAAACCCCACATTGTTTTGAGGGTCGAAACGCCGTCGACATACAGAAGAAGCAAACCATTTCCCCAGCACATATCACTGTATATAGCTGCTGTTCACATTGAATTATTATGATAATGGTCGACTTGTACAAACTGTGTTAACCTTGTATTTAATATTCACATTGTCACTTAGGTTTAGGTTCCCTTTGTCACTTGGGACACTATGCACAATTGTTGTTTTGATGTATAATGTTTATTCCTAACTTTAATGTTAAAAAAATCCATAATATATACTACACTGTAATCAGTGTGTTAGTGGTTCCTTCGTGCTCTGCCATTATCTAAACCCTCTATATCGCGATTGTGCTTATGTATCATAACCTCGTAGTATATTATTCCACAGGAACCATTGTTTTTTCCTATGTAACATCTGAACTTGGCCCGGAGGGCATCCCACTCTGACATCTAGCCCTCCGGCAGGGTCTTCGCACAGCACTGCGGGGCTCCCTGCATCGCTACTGGATGTGGCTACAGCACAGAGCTCGACTCAGTCAACGTTGTTCCTTCCCGCAGGTTCCTGCCTTGGTGGAGGTTGAGTCGACGCCGGTCCGATGCCTGGCAGAGAAGTCTTCTTCGGCGGTTGTCGATGTCGATTCGACGCTGTCTCGACGTTGGTCGATGCCATTTCCGTTCCCAGCTTTTTCTCTGCTGGTAGAGGACGTGACCCCAGTGGGATCTCCACCCCCAGGGTTTTTTCACTGCTCCACGGAGCAGGAGCCCGTGGGCCACTGGCCGGCTCATCATTCTGCAGAGCCTCTGTCGTTGGGTGGACAGATTAGCCTGCACCCATGTGCGGGACCCCGGTAACATTCAACATATATGTGGAAACATATATGTAGCTCTATATATATACTAAGCTAACCCACAGAAACACACAGATAAACTGGCACCGTGTCTTTATGGCAGCCATGACCCCTAGCTTCCAATCATGCCTCAAGGATGACAGGTAGGTCATTTGTTCTATCCAGTTCCTTCTGTCAGGACCCTGGTTACTTCAGCTCTAACTTTTTTTCTGTTTTCTGTCAGAAAATACTTCTCTTTTTTTTGTAAAAATCTTTTTACTTCGACGTCTTTTTGTTTTTGGAGTATATCTCTGCTATTTTTTAGAGAGTTGAGCATTACTTTCCAGTCAAAAATGCCCTCTCTATTTGACTCTTGCCCTGCCTGTGGCAAGAAGAAAGCTAAACAGACTCCCATCCTGTCTGTATTCTCTGCCTTCCATCTGATCATAATCCAAAGACATGTCAGCATTGCCAGCTACTGTCCAAAAGAACTTTTAAGGACACCGAGAGGATTCGCCTCTATGGGCTGGCTGAGAAGAAATCTCCTTCAAGAGGCAGGTCTCCGATGAAGATGAGGAAAGAGAGAGCCACTACTCCATCTAGAAGTAAGGTTCCAATCTGCTCTCCATCGGCGTCAGGCTTGGCTCCGCAAATTCCTTCATCGGCAACGAAAACGTCGACAAGAAGACATCGACGTCGGGCTCGCCGTCAAGAGAACACCGGTCGTCGACAAGGACAACAGGTACGTCGGATCCTCCGCCGTCGTAAACCCGGCGACGATTGGCGTCGAGGAGTAGATCTCTGTTGGTGCGGGCTCGCCCAACATTGAGGCATGGTTCTCCATCATTGACGGCGATGCGGCGTTCGACGTCGAGACATGTTTCGCCATCGCAGGGTGATCGGCGTCGAAGCAGGCGTTTCCGTCGACATCAACCAGGCGACGGTCGACGTCGAGACAGGCCTAGTCACCAGAGGCAAGGCAATCATCACCTCCGTCGTCGTCCAAGTGACGTTCGACGTCCAGCTCTTCGCCATTGTCGAAGAAACATTTGTTGTCGAGGCCCAATGTGAAATACACCAGACGTCGAGACGGCGGTCTTCGTCAGCGACGAGCAGACGGTCAGCGTCGAGAGAGGGAACGAACAGGCACCAGGAAGCGACGTCAAGAAGGATTTCTCCGTCCATCCATTCTTAGTTGAGGTCTCCTACACACAACGTCGAAGGTGCAATCTGTATGTTTCAAGGGTTCGACATCACATCATACAACGTCGAAGGTAAGATAGACGTCGAGGAGACTATCACGGGACTCACCAGTGATGGTGACACAGAGCCGGTTGACATCGAGGCATTTGCCATCGACGTCACATAGCTCATTAAGACGCCGATCTCGCTCCAGAAGTCAGAGTCCTCTCATTCTATCCGGAGCTCACCCTGGACAATTGCGACAACGCGCAATTCTTCTGTTCACTCACCTGAGCCTCCAAGATCACCAGGAGGCTCTCCAAGGAGACGGCGATCTCCTTCAATTCATCTTTCGCCCAGATGGCTCCAACCTCTCCATCATTGGCAGACAGTACTATTCTAGTCCTCTGCACAGATCACCCTTACAACGTCTTGTGCAGGAAGTGGACAGGTCCCCAACTACTCGGACCAGAGAACACAGTGGCAGATCTCCTGAGCGCAGATTTACGGACTCCATGCCCCATAAATCAACGGGAACGAAGCACTCAGCACTCGCCCCCTGGTGGGCCATGGATACAATAAAATGCCGGAAATTGAAATGAAAGCCTCAGGTGTGATGTTTTTTTGCCCAGGAAGAAGGGGCCGTCAGGCCTTGAAACGCGTCGGCAGTGCTAATAGACAAGCGGAGCAAAGAGGATTGCTGCGTGATTAAGCTGGAGGGCGGGGCACTGTCGAGTGCCTTTCAAATGCTACAGGGCATTTTGCTTTCTCAAATTTCTACACGGCAGCCTGGCCGTGGAAAGAGCACCATCAGCAGCAGGGGAGAACTGTTTACCTGTTTAAGAGGCCAGCGCTTTGAACGAATCGAAGCTGTCACTGGCACAGTGCTCCATACGCCTAATGAGCAAGATCTGCGCTCCGCTACCTACTTAAGGATTTAATGGACTTATAATTTGAAACTCACGCATGAACTTACTCAAAGCAAATAATTGTCTTCATTTACGGACTCCATGCCCCATAAATCAACGGGAACGAAGCACTCAGCACTCGCCCCCTGGTGGGCCATGGATACAATAAAATGCCGGAAATTGAAATGAAAGCCTCAGGTGTGATGTTTTTTTGCCCAGGAAGAAGGGGCCGTCAGGCCTTGAAACGCGTCGGCAGTGCTAATAGACAAGCGGAGCAAAGAGGATTGCTGCGTGATTAAGCTGGAGGGCGGGGCACTGTCGAGTGCCTTTCAAATGCTACAGGGCATTTTGCTTTCTCAAATTTCTACACGGCAGCCTGGCCGTGGAAAGAGCACCATCAGCAGCAGGGGAGAACTGTTTACCTGTTTAAGAGGCCAGCGCTTTGAACGAATCGAAGCTGTCACTGGCACAGTGCTCCATACGCCTAATGAGCAAGATCTGCGCTCCGCTACCTACTTAAGGATTTAATGGACTTATAATTTGAAACTCACGCATGAACTTACTCAAAGCAAATAATTGTCTTCATTTACGGACTCCATGCCCCATAAATCAACGGGAACGAAGCACTCAGCACTCGCCCCCTGGTGGGCCATGGATACAATAAAATGCCGGAAATTGAAATGAAAGCCTCAGGTGTGATGTTTTTTTGCCCAGGAAGAAGGGGCCGTCAGGCCTTGAAACGCGTCGGCAGTGCTAATAGACAAGCGGAGCAAAGAGGATTGCTGCGTGATTAAGCTGGAGGGCGGGGCACTGTCGAGTGCCTTTCAAATGCTACAGGGCATTTTGCTTTCTCATATATATATATATATATATATAAAATTCACTTAAAAAAACATAGGTTTTACATATGTTATAGTTAGGTGGATATTTCACTCGTAAAAAACCAATGAAATTCCCCGTTATAGTTAGTTCAGATAACTATAACTCGCGCGACCGCAATCCACTGCTGATGACGTCACATATTACATCACTCATGACATGGTCAGTGGCATCACTCATGACATCACTGATGACATCATCCTTGTGATAGAGTGGCGGCCGCGCGAGTTATAGTTATCTGAACTAACTATAACGGGGGAATTTCATTGGTTTTTTACGAGTGAAATATCCACCTAACTATAACATATGTAAAACCTATGGTTTTTTAAGTGAATTTGCAAGGTTTTTTAAATGCTAATTCCTAACTATAACGTGTGTGAAACCTATGGTTTTTTCAGTGAATTTCAAAGGTTTTTTAAATGCTAAGTTATGTATGTATTATTTTTTTTATTTATGTATTTTACAATAAACTACGTATTAAAAAAAAAATTAACATTTTTTTTTTTGTTGGTTTTTCACCGTGCGCGCACCCCCGCGATTTTTTAAAAAAAATATTAAAATGTTTTTTTCTGCCTTCGGGGTCCTTCAGGGACCCCCTGACAAATGCTAGGGGGTCAGGAACTCTCTACCCTGCCCCCTTTTCACGTTCGCCACCTTCCTTTTTCACTCTCGTACTGAAAACAAACAAAATGGCAGCCGACACTTCCTGATTTCGACCGATTCGAACGTTGACTAACATGTAACCACCAATCAGAATTACACTCGCGCACGTTAGGGTGCTCGCACGGTGCGCGGCTATAGATATGTATGTGCTTTTTACTGCAATTTTCTCAGGGACTACTGAACAGATTGACTCCATATATGCAAAAGGCACATCCCTGAGATGAGGACTACCTCTCTGCCAAATTTCAAGTAATTCTGTTCAGCCGTTCGGGCTGTACCTTGGACTAAAGGTCCCTATGGAAAATTGCATGGGGTAAACGTGTTTTGGGACCCCCCTTTTTTCTCAGCCCCCACTTGACGAATCCCCCCCGAGACTTTAAGGGTAGGAGCGGAGCGCCCCACCTATTTTGAAAATTTTGCGAGGATTCGATCTCCTGCGGCCGAACCACGCCGCTACTTATTAAATCACAAATCTTCCTGACAGGAAGAAATAACGGGCCACACTCCCCAAGTACTTTTTGCACTTTTTATTGAATTTTCTCCTTCATTAGAAAGGGCAATAAAGCAGAATTGATCTCCGCGTTTCGATGTCTCCTGACAACTTGCTCACGATCAACTGGCCCCTGTACAAGTCTCTCTTGAAATATTCAAACTGTTTTGATGTCACTTCCTGTTCGCCTTCCCAGCGGCCCCTTGCATTCTGGAAGATGTAGTATCCAGCTGCTTTTCATTGAAGGGAATGTTTTTATTTAGGAGTGAGTAGTTTCCAATCATTCTTTTCCTGTTCACTCACATTTAGAAAACACCATTCCTCTTCTCTTTCTTTCAATTTTTCTCATGTTTCAGTGTCACTTTATTCCCCTTTTTTTTCCTTTTTCCCCACCAGTGGAGCTACTATTCACTCCTTCTCTTTTCCATCTTTGCAACGTCATTGAGGACAGTTCTTCTCTTACAAATTAATATACATTTCCTCTGATTCATTCAGGCCGTGTGGACTTAGAGTTCTCAAATGTAAAATATAGCACGATTCCTTCTGGCGCAATATCTTTTCTCGATGTCCGCCACGGTCTTTTTTTGGGATTGTCTCTATTCCAAAGAATTTTAGCTGCTTCCAGTCTCCTTGATGGCATTGCTCCATTTGTTTTGACACTGCGTTTGTTCGATCTTTGTGTATGGTTGCCCTTACGTGCTCCATTATTCTTTTTTTCAGTTCTCAGATGGTACTTCCCACGTACCTCTGCGGACATGGGCATTCTAACACATACACTGTGTATTGTGTCTTGCAAGTGATCAATTGGCGAATTTCCTATACTTTGTTATTAGCCAATTTTACTTCTTTAGTTGGTTTCGCTATTTGGCACGTTTTACACGAATGGCACTTCATGAAGCCTTTGTTTTCAACCATGTATCTTCCTTTTTCTTCCATTTGAAGTGACTGTGAATCAAATGATCTTTTAAATTCCTTGCTCTTCTATAGGTCACCGTGGGATGATTACCCACTGTGTCTTTCACAGTACTATCCAATTGGAGAATTTTCCAGTTCTTCCTTAAGATTTTCTCAATTTGATTACTCTCTTGTGCGTAATCCATTATCATGCGTATTTGTTCAGTTTCCTCCTTGTTCTCAATTTGTTTTACCGCTAAACAGTCCTCTTGTGTTATTTGGTTAGTTCTTTCTCACCACTTTTTTACCACTTCCTGCTTATATTTTCTTCTTATGAATCGTTTTGCCGTTTTTTCACTTTGGATTCTTCATTCCTCCTCTTCACTACAAATCCTGCGGATCCTTAAGAACTCTCCATACAGGATGCTGGAGATTTAAAGATTTAAAGAGTTTTGATGAAGAAGCGACTAGCTACGAGGAGCTGGTGGGATCTGGAAAGTGGACAGGGCCTTTAGCTCATTACCTTACAAGCCATGAGAGTGCTTCTGAGGGAGTGGGGGTACAAGGCTTTGTGCTGGTAAGTGGTGCCAGAGAGCTGCTCTAACCACCCTTAAAAAAAAAAAAAGACTTCCAGGACTAAATGTGATGTCCTTGGGAGGTCGCAAAACCCCATTAGCATCAGCTGTACTCAATCTCTACACAATGAGTTGGAAACACGCTCTCTGCACAGTTTCTCACTCACGTTGTCTACCATTGTGCGACACCGGATCCTCAACGGGTGACCGTGCAACCGGACCGGATATCACGTGACCCACAGTGGCGCTATGACTCGGCGGGTCTGAGAAACCCCTCCTGTGCAAGTATTGCCAGCTCACAGTGTGTTTGCCTCTTCAGCGAGTGGCACTGTGATGAGGCAAGAAGACGTGTGGCACGTAGTCGTATGCCCGACATGCACAATTCGCAGCGGACTCTCAGCACATTTTTCCAGGGAGCTCCGACATTATGTGTAACTCCTCCGAGTGCAGGACATGAGGCCTGGTACAATCAACTCTCATCTCATGGAAGCAATCTTGCTGCGTTCAACTCAGTCAGTTAGAATGTCTTTGTTTACTTTACCCCGAGGTGCTTATTTGTATCTTTTTGCTTCGTTGTTGACAAACACTTATTTCTTTAGTGCACGCTGTGCTTAATGAGCCATGACGAGGGAGGAAAGCCGCTGCTCGACCGCCATCTGTTTACAATTAACGTGACCGCGAGACGCGGGCATGATAATTGGAAACAGATGGCGCTGATGCTCGCTCTCGCAAGCCGTAGGCCGTGGGCGGATACAAAGGTGGGACATGCACCCGCATTTGCCCAATTGCATGCTCTCTTTTTAGGAAGATGCACGCAAAGCCCAATAGCGTGTGAGCACCACAAGGACGAGCTTCAAGAAAAGCTGTAGCGATTCCAGGAGGCCCTCTCCTAGAGCAGCGCATGAACGCTGCGCTAGGCTCAACCTAAAAATGGTAATGGACAGTTAACCTTTTTCAGTGTGTATCCAAAACCCTGAAATACCTGGGCATACTAGTCCGCCAGGGTATAAAAAAAATGGTAAAAGACTATATGAACCCTCTTAGGCAAATACATCAACAAACTTGCTGTGATAGTCGTACCTCTCGCTGTCATGTCCAAGTGGTGAAAATGCCCATAGCACCCTGCTTAAACTATTTGTTTAGCATGTTGCAATTGCAAATACTCAAGCCTCTACTAAATGAGCTAGATGACAAATGAAACTATTCATATGGGACACTACAAGACCCGACTTGGGCTTGAACACTTTAATGCCACTACAATGTCAGAGGGGATGTACAGGACTCTTAAGACTGCTGCCCATTACCTCCTACTATATAACACACCACCTGGCATGCTTCTCATGGATGTTCCTGACCTGCAAGTTTAAACTTGTGTAAGTGAAAATAGATGTGTAAACTAACTGTGAAACTAAACATTCTGTAGTTATGCCCTAATTTAACCCAGTGATGATTCTAATTGTGGTACTCGATAAAGAATATTGAGGATTCGATTTTCAAATGTCAAGTGCATTGGCTTTGCACCAAGACATGTAACAAAGTCCAGGCATTGAGTAACTATTGTAGGCAGTGGTTTTACATTTAATTGGCGGTTGCAAAAATCTACATGTTAAATATGATTTTTCGCTGACGAATGGAATCGAAAATAGATTAAAGGAATAATGGTTAGGCTGGCCATGAGCCTCTGATAACCAACCTAATGACTTATAACTTATATTTACACGATTTGGGGTCATTTTGTCTCGGCACATGAATTGTAAAATGTTCTTGAGGTATTCCTTGTTCTTTCTTACGAAACCTTCTTTGCTCCTGCTGTATGATTGTCTGAGTTAGTGTAACCTTTTGAATGGTCGTATGCTAGGCACGTGTTCTTACTGGCCCAAACCCAACTGCAGTTACCCAAACCGTTATTTCTAATGACTTAACCCCACTTTGCCACTTTTATCCATAGACCTATTTCGCAGCGCTCCTGGGTAACGTTATCCCTGCCCTGCTACTAGTATATGGTGACCCTAGTTGCATCTACATCAGCAATCATAACAGGTGCTCTAGCCACCTCCTCTATCCTTCACAAGTCATAATGACTTCTTGCGAATAAATTTTCTGTTTCTACATGTAATGTGTATTGTGAAGTATTGATGTCCGTGCCTTGTCCACATTTCTTCAGTTTGTTGTTTTTTTATTTATTTACCTATAATTCACCATGTTGAGAAGGCGCTTGTCCTTGATATTGTTAACAGTAATGCTAATTGTACTGTTGATTCCCATACTAATTGGTGAAAATAATTACATCTGAAAGAAACAGTTAGTTATAGATTCCTTACCTTAGAATTACCCCCAGGCGTCAGACTGGATCTGGAAAGTTTTTCATCAGCAGTACCTCGCACGCGTCAGAAGGTGGCGTCGGTCGGCTCAGAGTCCAACGTTGGCGTCGTGGTCGCTGGGATGACGTTGCGGTAGCTACTTAGGCGCCGCCTTCGCGCCCTGATGCCAGTTCTTTCTTTTTCCGCGCCAGCCAGAACAAATCCGGAGAGAGCAGTGCCTCCAGTCACCTTTTGACTGAATTTTTGGAGCGACTTTTGTTGGTCTTTTTGAGCCCTACCGACTCCTGGTGCACGTAGGGATGCCCAGTTTCAAGGCTTGCGGTTCCTGTACCCGACTGATGTCAGTGACAGAGCCGCACCGCGTGTGCCTCGTTTGCCTGGAGTGCGACCACGACTCCGATTGCCAGACCATGGCTCTGAAGTCTTTGCAGGAGCGGCCCCGAAAGCTTCTTGAGCATCGACAGTCGGCTTCGCGCCGTTCGAGGTCCCGGTCGCGAGGGACGTCCAGGGACCGGTTGCAGAGCCATCACTACTCGTCATCCAAGTCCTTGCACTCAGGGTCAGGTAAGTCGAAGCACAAGAAGAAGTCGAAGAAGCATCGTTGCTCTTTGACTTCTCCCCGTCGGTCGGCAGACGTGACAAGGGATGCGGGTGGTGCCCCTCCCGCAGCTCCACGTGCAGAGCCTTTAGGGCCGACTCCAAGTTTCCCACCCTTCCTGGGACCCCTAGCGACCCCTGCCCAGCTTTGTCAGTTTTCCGAGGCGATGCATGCCATCTTTGTGCAGCCCGACTCCGCCAGCGTGCCTTCGGGCCCCATGGACTTGGTTGGAGGCCCTAAGCCTTCCTTGCTGGCAGCTCCGGCCCCGGCAACAGGGCCCCATGGATCCAGGCCTGGATCCAGATCGGCGCCGGTTGACCTCATTATACCTCCACCGGCACCGCTTCCTTCGGCAGCGCACCCGCACTCTACGCTGATCGTGCACCCGGCTGGCATCGACCCCGACCTCCATCCTGATGTGGACACGCAGCCGGACCAGCGTTACCCGATGCCGGATCCAGTGCAGAGTGGGGTTTTTGTGCCCCTGTTCACTCCTGGCGTCCCTTTCAGGCCAGATTGGCACCCAGAGGACGAGGAGGAAGACTGGGAGGGGTCAGGTGACCCTCTGACTGACCAGTTGGATTATGACCTAGACTGAAGAGAGGACCTGGGGATGCCAGTGGTCTCAAAAACTCCCCAAACCTTGGCATCTTGTCTCCTCCTACCGTGGCTACGGAGGAGGGAGCTTCCTATGCAGTGGTGTTGCGTAGGGTGGCCGAGACTCTCCACCTCGAGCTCCCTACAGTGGCTGTCAGGACTAACCTCCTGACAGAGGTGCTTCAACCGCAAGCGAGCTCTTCGGAGCCCCTGCTGCCGTTTAATGAAGCCCTAACTGACATCCTTTTGAGCACCTGGTCCAGACCCAACACGGAGGCTCCCGTGGATAGGATGATTGCCCGACGCCACCACCCGGCCCCTGGCGGCCCTACTTCCCTCTCGCAACAGCCCACCCATGAGAGCTTGGTGGTACAAGCCTCTACCTCCAAGAGCGCATTCCCTAACGCTCCATCAGATAGGGAATCCAAGAAGCTGGATCATCTTGGAAAGAAGATTTTTTCTTCCGCTAGCTTGGGACTGCGGTCGGTAAGCACCGCATGTCTATTGGGCCGTTATTCCCACTATGTGTGGGACACGGTTGCTTAAGTGGTGCCTCGGTGTCCGGAGGAGGCCCGGACCGTACTCTCCCAGGCTGTTGCCGCCGGGAGGGACTCGGCAAAGTTTACCATCCGTTGTGGGCTGGATACCGCCGACTCTCTAGGCAGGACGATTTCTATGTTGGTAACCCTTGGAAGCTACGCCTGTATGAAATCGACTAGCTTTTCTGGGGGATGTCCAGAACACCCTTGTGGACATGCCCTTTGATGGACGTCACCTTTTTGGCGACAAAGCAGCCAACGCTCTAGAGCGTTTCAAGGACTCACGGGCTACCGCCAGGTCCTTGGGCCTCTTCAGCCGTCCTGCGCAGTCTGCTTTTCGCCCCCTTTATGGCTACGGAAGGGGTGCCCCACCACGTCTCGCCCAGAGCCACAGGCCGATGCAAGTTCCCCAACCTTCACGTGGCCGGGGACGTGGGAACCACCACCGTGGTTCTTGGGGCCAGCGGGTGGGCCAGTCCACCAACCCCCACCTCTGCTTCCGCCTCCAAACCTTCATAGTCAGACATTTCAGGCCCATCAATCGCCAGTGGGCGGCAGGATCCGCCATCATCTCCCCCACTGGCGCACCATCACGTCGGACAGGTGGGTTTTACAGATCGTCCGAAGGGGCTACTCCCTCCCCTTCGAGGCTACCCCTCCAGCCATGCCACCTCAGTACCATGGTATGTCGGAGGATCATCTGGGCCTTCTCCAACAGGAAGTCACAGCTCTTTCCCAAGGGAGCCATCGAGCACGTTCCTGCCCCAGAAGTAGGTTGTGGGTGCTATTCCAACTACTTCCTGGTACCCAAGAAGGACAAGGGCCTGCGTCCTATCTTGGATCTCAGGAACGTCAACTGCTCCCTCCTGAAGGAGAAGTTCAAGATGTTGATGCTCGCTCAGGTCTTGTCTGCCCTCAACCCTGAAGACTGGATGGTAGCGTTGGACTTGCAAGACACTTATTTTCACATCCTTGTCCTGACGGCCCACCAGCATTACCTGCGGTTCACGGTAGGCCACGAGCACGTTCAGTTTACCGGGCTCCCTTTTGGCCTTACCAGTGCCCCTCGGGTGTTCACAAAAGTGATGGCGGTGGTCGCAGCTCATCTGTGCAGATAAGGGGTTCCAGTCTTCCCCTATCTTGACGACTGGCTGTTGAAGGCGGGCTCGCCCCAGGTTGTCGTCTCCCACCTCCAGACTGCGGCCGACCTACATTCGCTGGGGTTCTCCATCAATGTGCCGAAGTCACACCAGACCCCCCTGCTCAGAAGCTCCTCTTCATCGGAGCAGTTCTGGATACGGTGAAGTTTCGGGTTTATCCTCCCGAACAGCGAGCCCGGGATATTCGGGCTATGATTCCGATCTTTCAGCCTCTATTCCGGGTTTCGGTCAGGATGACCCTGAGGCTGCTGGGCCTCTTGGTCTCCTCCATCCTGCTGCTGGATCATGCCAGGTGCCATATGCCGGCTCTGCAGTGGGACCTGAAGTTCCAGTGGGTGCAGCATCAGGGGAACTGTCGGATTGCGTCCAGATGTCGGAGGGCACTGCAGGACAATTGCAGTGGTGGCTCATGAACCATGATTGGGTCAACAGCAGGTCTCTCTCCCTTCCCCAACCAGAACACACAGCGGTGACAGACTCGTCTCTTTGAGATGGGGCGGCCACTTGGGAGAGGCAGAGATCAGAGGCCTCTGGTCTCCGGTGGAGACCGAGCTCCACATCAACCTTCTGGAGCTTCGGAAGATCCGTCTTGCACTCAAAGCCTTCCTTCCCTCTGTTCGGCGAAGAATAGTGCAGGTGTTCACGGACAAACCCTCTGCCTCTGGACATGGCTGGAACATCAGGGCATATCCCTGGTGGTTTAACACCTGGCAGGTTCACTGAACGCCAGGGTGAAGGAATTCAGCCACAGGTGCATGATGGATCACGAATGGTGTCTTCACTCGGAGGTGGTGCAAGGTCTCTTTCAGCAGTGGGAGAGCCTTGGTTAGATCTATTTGCCACCGAAGAGAAGTCACAATGTCAGCAATTCTGTGAGTTGGAATTTCCAAGGCGGCACTCTCTAGGCAACGCTTTTCATCGCGAGTGGAGTTGCGGTCTTCTATACTCCTAATACCACTTCTGCCGAGAGTGCTGAAGAAGATCAATCACGACCGGGCCAAAGTC
Organism: Triturus cristatus; assembly: GCF_964204655.1. Classification (NCBI taxonomy): domain Eukaryota; kingdom Metazoa; phylum Chordata; class Amphibia; order Caudata; family Salamandridae; genus Triturus; species Triturus cristatus. The sequence goes on along the minus strand of NC_140594.1, from coordinate 930,272,622 downwards.
ATTCTCGGGGCTCCGGATTGGGCATGAAGAGTCTGTTATCCCGAGCTGCTCAACATGGCCATCGATCCTCCGATCAAACTGCCTCTGAGGGAGGATCTTCTGACACAGCAGCAGGGGACGGTCCTCCGCCCGAACCTTTCCAGCCTCCACCTCCTTGCATGGAGATTGAGCGGTGACAGTTGATGTCGACTTGCCTCCCGAAGTCTGTGATGTAATCTTGGCAGCTAGGCGTCCCTTGCTCTGGGCACTATCAAGGGCTATCTCTCGGCCATTTCTGCCTTTCTAAGGCTTCCTGATCAGCCTTCTTTCCAAGTCCCCGGTTGTAAATCATTTCTTAAAAGGCATTACTCATCTCTTACCTCCTATCCCCTTCGTAATGCCCCAGTGGAACTTAAATTTAGTCTTGACTTATTTGATGTGCGCTCCCTTTGAGCCTCTTTACAACAATGCTCTACGACTCTTAACTCTTAAGACTGCATTCCTGGTAGCCATCACATCTGCCAGAAGAGTGAGTGAACTCCAGGCTCTTTCATCCAATCTTCCTTTTCTGGCTGTACATCCGGACAAGGTTGTCCTAAGAACTCGTCTATCCTTTCTTCCCAAGGTGGTCACCTCCTTTCACATCGGGCAAACCATCACTTTGCCCACCTTCTTTCCGCCTCCTTCTAAAGAGGAAGAGAGGCTCCGCCGTCTGGACCCAAAACGTGCGCTTTCTTCTATCTGGATCGCACCAAACAGTTCCGGGTGGATGACCAACTGTTTGTTCGCTACGTGGGCGCTAAGAAAGGTCAGGCCTTATACAAGCGGACCATCTCTAGATTGGTCTTTTTGTATATTAAAGCCTGCTATTCTCTAGCAAAAAAGGAGCCTCTGGTGGGGCTACGCGCCCATTCCACCAGGGCGACGGCAGCCACTACTGCGTTGGGACGATGAGTCCCTCTACATGACATCTCAGGCAGGTACTTGGGCATCGCTGCACTCGTTCACAAAACACTACTGCCTGGACTGCCAAGTCCAGAATGGCGGCTTCTTTGGCCGTTCTGTTCTCCAGAACTTTCTGGTGTGAACTTGGTTCGCAGACCCACCTCCGGGGTTGGTATTGCTGGGGTATCTATTCTAAGGTAAGGAATCTATAACTAACTGTTTCTTTCAGATGAACAAGTTACTTACCTTCGGTAACGATAAATCTGTAAGAAACATAGGTTAGTTATGGATTCCTTACCGCTCCACCCATCCTCCCCATTCTGCGAACTGATTCCTAGGGTTCAAGACATCCTTTCAGGGCCCTAGTTTTGTGCACCAATGGTCAGTGTCTTGCATGGCTCTGCGTTTCTGGCGCGGAAAGTTGTGTACAAAACTGACGTCCGCGCGCAAGGGCGGTGTTTAAGTATCTACCGTGACGTCATCTCGGCGACCACGACGCCAACGACAGACGCTGAGCTGACCGACGCCACCTTCTGACGCGCAGAGGTACTGCTGACGAAAAACTTTGCGTATCCAGTCTGACGCCTGGGGGTGATTCTAAGGTAAGGAATCTATAACTAACCTATGTTTCTTACAGATATAAAGTTACCGAAGGGAAGTAACTTGTTCTTTAACAAGACTTAGACCAATATTCGCTTTTGTGCAACCAAATGGGTAAGCTGTCGTGTTTTTAGTGATCATCTTCATTTCACATATTCCATTGTTAAGCAGACAAAGGTTAAATCAAAATCTGGTTTGATTGGAGTCATGCTAAGAACTGTGCTGCAACCACCTTCTAAATTCAGCACAGGAGTTAATTCTCAGTAAATATAAGCCATGCAATTTAAAGTTGGGGAGCACACTCTTCTTATTTGACTGGGGGTGGATACATGAGGGTAGAGGCAAATGTCAGGGCCATACTCTTAACCCCCCCCCCCCCCACGCCCCATTCAGTTATTTGCTGGGAATGCCTTCTACCTTGGATAATATTGCTATTATAAAGCAGACCCTTGAAATGTTGGGTCTAATTTAAAATAATATTTGTGAGATTTATGTTTTTCATTGCTTCCAAAAGAGGATGCACATTTGAGCTCAGTGTTGACTTTACACTTTTTGGGACAAAGCAGTCTCGTAATGTCTCCGCAAATGTCAATTACATAGAATATGCAGAGACATTTTAAGTTGTCAAAATTAAAGTGTTTATTTAATTGTGCATAGATCATATAAATATTTAAATCAAAAAAGCGACGTCTTTTATTTCATAGTCGATGGCTGTTTCTTTGAGAAATAACCCTTGCAGATAATCACATTTGAACATTCTCCTTTATAATTTAAAAGATAATATATGTTATAAGCGTACCAGACATCCAAGCAAATGTTTTATGGATTGGCACATTCGCTCATCTAGTTAGCATCTATATCTTTGTTAGAACTATAAAGACTGACACAGTAATTAGGCTTGTGCCACCTTGTAACTATTTTTCATGGTAGTTTTGACCTATTAGAAACCCACTTAAACACAGAAATGTGTGTATTGTGTGGTTGCCAGATTAATAGATCACATTATTAAAACACACTTATAAGTTTTGGGCTTAGTTTCTAAAGGCAGCCAGGTAAAAATAGATTTGGGATTGTAAGAGTAAAGAAGTCTCTAACAGGTCTGCTGTTTTCTCCCGATTGCTGGTGTTGTGGGCCTCCGTGTGCTAGAGTTACTTTTTTGAGGGACCCACCTCATGTTCTGCAGGTAAATCACATGCAGACCGACGCTGGCAATGCTTTAGTTCACACTGCCTTCCTTACACAAGACATGTACAAAACACAGTGAATTTCATGGAAATGAACTACCATAATCCAGACTCTCAAATACCAATTTCAGTGAAGGATGTGCATGAACGTATTGTTTTTTGTGTAATAATTGCAGGAAAAGATGACGCTGTTGAGTCAGAAATGACTATACCAGGCCTAGACTGGGGAATTGAAGAGGTGCTGTTAAAAGACCAAAAGAAAGTGCCACAAAAGAAAGTGCCATATGCAAAGCCAATCCCACCCCAGTTCCAGCAGGTTGGTGCCTAAATTAATGTATTTATCAAACACAGGATATTGAGTCTTGCCCAGTCTTTTTATTCCATTGTGTCTTGCATGACGTTTTAGCTGTACAATTTCATTTTATTGTGTATGTCAGGTGCTCTTTTCCTTACATGTCTGACATTCTGCCACCTTCACTGGATGCTTATCCCTCTGCCCTGTCTCACTCAGAAAGCAGCCTCATTACATCATTCTCTCGCAGTGGCTTTCTTCTCTTTTGCCTCAGGTCCTTCTTTCACTCACAAACACTTCTTATTGTTTCTATCAGTCATTCACAAATGTTTCCCTTTTTCTTTTAAAGTTTTTATATAGTGGTGCATAAGCACTTCTGGGATGGAAAATATTGTAGTATATCTTTCAATAAATTGGGTACTCAGCAAGAGGTAGCTGGCGAATTCCTCATCCTTAACTTACATGATATTGCCTGCTTCCATTGCAGTTCATTGATGGTGAAGCACATTTCGGTCCAGAAGAGCTCACTTGGGTACACTTTATGCAAATGTTTTTTTACAATTTTGTAACAGTAGCTGGGCCAAACACATCATTTGAATGTTGCTGTGGCTGAAAGTGAGGCTGCATCTAGCACCATGAACCATGTGAACATGATTGGCACTGGTTGGAATATTGCAGATTGTTGCTGTGCTGTACTTCTTCAGTTGAAGAAGGGGCTATTTGTATTGCTGTTCCACCCTGATATGAACTCTTGTTCTATAAGGAAGGGAGGCTTGAACTGCTGCTGGCCTGGCTGCTTCTTTGTAGGGCTCACAGGCGAGAGAAGAGCTAGGTGAATACTTAACAATATAAGAACTACCAAATCTGTGTCCATGCTTCTGTCCTAGCTTAAAAAAAATTTAGCAGGGAAACTTTTCTTTTACAACATTGCCTCTAATGTTTCCCTGAAATGTTAATCTGAAAGAAACATGCTAGTGATAGATTCCTTACCTTAGAATTAGCCCCAGGCGTCAGACTGGATCCGGAAAGTTTTCGTCAGCAGTACCCTTGCGTGTCGGAAGGTGGCGTCGTCCGGCTCTGCCTCAGTCGTTGGCGTCGTGGTCGCCAAGATGACGTCGCCCTCAAGCACAAATCCAGAGAGAGCGGTACTCCCAGTCACTTTTTGACTGCGTTTTTCAAGGCCTTTTTGTCTCTATTTTTCGAGTCGATCGACTCCTGGTGCCGTAGGCACTGTCATTGCACGATGTCAGTGACGGACCCGCACCGCGTGTGTCTCTACTGCCTGGGGCGCGACCACGACCCAAAGTCGTGCCCCGACTGCCGGACCGTGGTGCCGAAGACTTTGCTGGAGCGGTCCCAAAAGTTGCTTGAAGTCCGGCAGTCGGCTCCGTCCTGCTCAAGGTCCCGGTCCAGTGGGAGGTCGAGGGACCGGTTGTGGAGCCACCACCACCATCGTTCGTCGGGATCGAAGTCTTCGCACTAGGGGTCATGTAAGACTAAGCGTTCCAAGAAGTCGAAGAAGCACCATCGCTCTCAGACTTCTCCTCGCGGCTGAGGGTGCGGGTGGTTCCTCCCCCGCGGATCCGGCGGAGCCTGTGCGGTCGCCATCGGCCTACCCGCCCTTCTCGGGTCCGTCGGCGACTCATGCCCAGCTGCAGGAATTTCTGTCATACATGGCTTGCCTCTTTGGGCCGTCGGGCCCCTAAGGTGTGACTGGGAGTCCTCGCCCTTTATTGTCGGCAGCTCTGGCTCCGGCATCGCTGTCGGTTCCGGAGGCCCCTCTTGGATCCAGGCGTGGATCCCGGTCGACGCCGGTTGACCTTGTGACACCTCCACCGACATCGAACCCACTGGCACCACCTCCGACATCGCCCGTCCCGCCGGACGACGTCACCCCCAGTTTCAGCCCAGATGTGGATACGGCGCCGGAACGGCGTCGCTCAACACAGACGCAGATGGGGGATTTCTATCCAGCCTTTTTTTTGGCCTGTTCATCAGCCTTCAGAGGAAGGGGAGGACTGGGAGGGGTCTGAGGACCCTCTCACAGCACAATGTGAGTTTGACCCCGACTGGGTAGAGGATCTGGGGGAGGCCAGTGGTCTTGATACCTCTCCTGTCCTTGGCATGCTAACTCTTCCTACCGTGACTATGGAGGAGGGTGCAAGTTATGCAGTGGTGTTGCGTTCGGCGGCAGAGGCCCTCCACCTCGTACTCCCTACAGTGGCCATCAGGAGACTAACCTCCTAACAGAAGTGCCTCAGCCGGCGACTACCTCTGCGGAGCCACTGCTGCCCTTTAATGATGCACTTTCAGACGTTCTTTTGGGCCTTCTGTCAGCGCTAAGAGACCTGTCGGTATACATGTGCTATATAAATTCCCCTACAAATACAAATACCTGGTCCAGGCACAACACAGGGGCTCCTGTGGATAGGAACGTGACCCGACGCCATCACCCAGCCCCGGGTGACTCCCTTTTCCTTTCCCAGCACCCCAACCCTAAGAGCTTGGTTGTCCAAGCCTCTGCGTCCCCGAGCGCATTCCCTACCGCGCCACCGGACAGGAAATCCAAGAAACTGAAGCATTTCGGTAAGAAGATTTTTTTTCTTCCGCCAGTTCAGGGTTGTGGTCTGAGAACACCGCATGACCCTTGGGCCGTTATTCCCACTCTGTGTGGGATACGGTGGCGCACGTGCTGCCTCAATGTCTGGAGGAGGCCCGGACAGTGCTCTCTGTGTCCAGAGGAGGCCCAGACAGTGCTCTCTCAAGCTATTGCTGAAGGGAGGGATGCAGCCAAGTTCACGATTCGTTGTGGCCTTGACACCGCCGACTCGCTGGGCGGGGCGATTTTCACGACATTGGCGCTCCGCTGCCACGCCTGGCTGAGGACAACTGGTTTTTCTGGGGCTGTCCAGAACACTGATGGACATGCCCTTTGATGGCATTCGCCTTTTCGGCAGCAAAGCAGATATTGTGTTGGAGCGCTTTAAGGACTCGCCGGCTATGGCCAAGTCCCTGGGCCTTTGTGCCACGCGCCCTCCTCCGCCTTCTGCTTTTTGCTTCTTTTGTGGCCGCGGAAGGGGCACCCAACATGTTTGCTTCAGAGCCACAGGCCTGCGCGGCAAGTCTCATCCCGGCTGCGCATGTGAGACCCACAGAGGTGGGCCAGCGGGCGGGACAGTCCACCTGCACCCCGGCCACCACTGCCTCCAAACCTTCATAGTCCGGTTTTTCAGGCCCATCAAACGCCAGTGGACGGCAGGATTCGCCATCACCTCCCCCACTGGCGCACGATGAGTTCGGACAGGTGGGTTTTACAAATAGTCCGAAGGGGCTACTCCCTCCCCTTCGAGACTACCCCTCCAGCCATGCCACCCCAGTATCACCGCATGTCGGGGGATCACTTGGCAGTTCTTCAACAGGAAGTCGCGGCAGTCTTGGCCAAGGGGGCCATCGAGCACTTTCCTGCGCCAGAAGTAGGATGTGGTTGTTACTCCCACTACTTTCTGGTGCCCTAGAAGGACAAGGGCCTGCGTCCTATCTTGGACCTCCGGGACGTCAGTCGCTTCCTCCGGAAGGAGAAGTTCAAGATGCTAACTCTGGCTCAGGTCTTGTCTGCCCTCGACCCTGGAGACTGGATGGTAGCGTTGGACCTGCAGGACGCATATTTCCATATTCCCGTCCTGCCGGCCCACCGACATTACCTGCGGTTTACTGTAAGCCACGAGCACTTTATTTACTGTGCTCCCCTTTGGCCTTACCAGCGCCCCTCTAGCGTTCACCAAAGTGATGGCAGTGGTCGCAGCTCATCTGTGCAGATCAGGGGTTCCAGTCTTTCCCTATCTCGACGACTGGCTGTTAAAGGCGGGCTCGCCCCGGACAGTCTTCTCCCACCTCCAGACTACGACGGATCTCCTGCATTTGCTGGGGTTCTCCATCAATGTGCCGAAGTCACACCTGACCCCCTCTCAGAAGCTCCTCTTCATCGGAGCGGTTCTGGATACAACGCACTTTCGGGTCTATCCTCCCGAACGGCGAGTCCAGGATATTCAGGCTCTGATTCCAATCTTTCAGCCTCTATCCTGGGTTTCGGTCAGGATGACCCTGCATCCTGCTGGTCGATCATGCCAGATGGCATATGCGGGCTCTGCAGTGGGACCTGAAGTTCCAGTGGGCTCAGCATCAGGGGAACCTGTCCGATTACTTCCAAGTCTCGGAGGGCACTGGACAACAATTGCAGTGGTGGCCCACGAACCGACATTAGGTTAATGGCAGATCCTTCTCCCTTCCCAACCGGAGCACACAGTGGTGACTGATGCGTCCCTCCTGGGATGGGGCGGCCACATGGGAGAGGTGGTGATCAGACGCCTCCGGTCTCTGGCGGAATCCAGGCTCCATATCAACCTTCTGGAGCTCCGGGCGATCCGACTTGCACTGAAGGCATTCCTTCCCTCTGTCAAGGAGAGAGTAGTGCAGGTGTTCTGACAACACCACCGCCATGTGGTACTGCAACAAATAGGGCAGAGTGGGGTCGTGGACCCTATGTCGGGAGGCCCTGTGCCTCTGGACATGGCTGGAACACCAGGGCATTTCCCTGGTGGTTCAACGCCTGGCAGGTTCACTAAACGTCAAGGCAGACTAACTCAGCCGCAGGTGCATGATGGATCACAAATGGTGTCTTCACTCAGAGGTGATGCAAGGTCTCTTTCAACAATGCGGAGAGCCTTGGTTAGATCTATTTGCCACCAAGGAGAAGGCGCAATGTCAGCAGTTCTGCGCGTTGGAATTTCCAAGGCGGCACCCGCTCGGCAATGCTTTTCATCGCGAGTGGAATCGCGGTCTTCTATACGTCTTTCCGCCTATACCACTTCTGCCCAGAGTGCTGAAGAAGATCAAGCCTGACCAGGCCCAAGTCATTCTTGTGGTGCCGGATTGGGCGAGAAGAGTCTGGTATCCCGAGCTTTTACACATGGCCATCGATCCTCCGATCAGACTGCCTCTTCGGGAGGAACTTCTGTCGCAGCAACAACGGATGGTCTTCAACCAAACCTATCCAGTCTCCACCTCCTTGCGTGGAGATTGAGCGCTGGCAGTTGATTCCTTTCGACTTGCCTCCTGAAGTCTGTGATGTCATTCTGGCAGCCAGGCGTCCCATCACTAAGTTGGTATACGCCTGCAGGTGGAATAAGTTTGTGGCATGGTGCATATCAAAGGCTGGGGATCCCCTTTCAGAAGTACTACTGTTCCTTCTTTCTTTGGCCCAGCAGGGCTCTGCGCACTATCAAGGGCTACCTTTCTGCTATTTCAGCCTTTCTTAGGCTTCCTGATCAGCCCTCTCTTTTCAAATCCCCTGTGGTAAATAGATTTCTCAAAGGCATTACTCACCTTTTCTCTCCTATTCCCTTTGTAATGCCACAGTGGGACTTTAACCTGGTTCCCACATATTTGATGTGCGCTCCCTTTGAGCCTCTTCACAACTGTCCTCTTCATCTGTTAACTTTGTAGACTGCTTTCCTGGTTGCCATCACCTCCGCTAGGAGAGTAAGTGAGCTCCAGGCTGTTTCTTGCAAACCTCCTTTTCTGTCTGTCCATCCAGACAAGCTTGTGCTCAGAACACGTCCATCCTTTCTGCAAAGGTTGTCACTGCTTTTCACATCGAGCAAACCATCACTTTGCCCACCTTCTTTCCGCCTCCACATCCTTCCAGAGAGGAAGAGAGGCTCCACTGTCTGGACCCAAAACGTGCGCTTTCATTTTACCTGAATCGCACACAACAGTTCCGGGTGGATGACCAGCTCTTTGTTGGCTACGTAGGCGCCAGAAAAGGTCGGGCCATACACAAGCGGACTATCTCGCGATGGGTCATCTTGTGTATTAAAGCCTGTTATTCTCTGGCAAAGAAGGAGCCTCAGTTGGGGCTGCGAGCCCATTCCACCAGGGCGACGGCTGCCACTACGGCGTTGGACACTTTTTTCTTCACATTCGGCTTTGGCAAAGTCAGCCGCTTGTTTATTTTCGCATCGCAATTTCAATTTAAGTGAAAGCACGATGGGAAAATAAACATGCGGCTGCCTTTGCGGTACTGTGCTTGTTTCTTTTAGATGCGTTGCGTGGTTGTGTCCGGTAACTGTAAATGTATTTTACTTAGGAAAAATCACTAAGAACCGTCCCAGCTTTATTATTAACATTAACTAACACTTTTTTCCTTTTAGATGCTTTGCATGGGTGTGTCCGGTAACTGTGAATTCTGATGGATACATCTGCCAGTGGATTCCTCACCTTGTGAATATTCCCTGCGCCAGCATTCCACTGAATTTTTTTCCCAGCTCTCCACGCCGACATGGACGTCCTAATACCTCTGCTCCGCTCGCGACTCTGTATGACGTCACCGGAGCCATGAGAGAGCCACGTCGGCGTGATGACATCAGTTCCCTTTTTTCCGCGCTGTCGACACGTAACGGTTTTCCAGTACTCTCCTGTTACTTTGTAGTCTCCTTGTGAGTTACTGTTTCTGGATTCATCAGGTCTTCGTCGAGGAAGTCCGGATTCAAGCCGTGTAGGGAATGTGGGGGTCACATGTCCATCACTGACCCCCATGAAGACTGTTTATGGTGTCTTTCGTCGGACCACGACGTGGAGGACTGTTCCTGCTGTAGGAAAATGAATCCCAAGGCACTGAAAGAGAGCGAGAGAAGCGAAGCTGTTCATGGCTAAGGCGAAGAAGGAGGGCAGAAGTAGGAAAAGAGACAAGTCGAAGCCCGAGTCGTCTACTTCGCACTCCTCGAAGTCGAGAAGACATAAGAAGAAGAGGAAGCATAGCTCTCGGCGCCGATCGTCCAAGAGTAAGGCTTCGAGGTCGCCGTTGCCTCGACGTCGAAGTAAGGACTTCGTCTCTCCTTCGCCTTCCCCTTCTCCTCGTGTTTCTCCGGAGAAGTCACCTTCGCCCAAGTTAACTCCGGCGCCGGTGGATTCTCCAGCTTCTGACACCGAGCCGGAGCAGGTTGTTGATTCTTCTCCAGTGCCAGAAGGTGAACCTGCGGCTCCAGTAGAGGATACTTCGTCTACAGCTACTCCTTGGCCGGATTCAGGTTCAAACCCCTACCCGCATTTCCCGACTCCGGGTGCGGATCCAACGCATTTCCTTAATGCAATGTATGGTGTTTTCCAAAGAGCAGCCTTCCCATCCGGTGCACCTTCAGGTCCCATGGGTCCAATGGCGTTCAGTTTGGGCGTGCCGCAACACTATGCTCAGGCACCTTTTATGCCCTTCTTGCCGATGGCTCCATCATGGCAGTTCCCGGCGCCGTCTGGAGAGCCTTCCTCCCGGCCTCGATTGGATCGCTTGCCATCTTCAGAGCCTCCCTCGGCGCCGACTCCAGCTGCTCCACGTCTGACGCCGCCAACTCCGGCTCCACCAACTCCGCGTACGGCGCCGCCGACGCCGTGTCCTCGGATCCACTCTCGAAGAGAGGCTCAGAGGATAATAGAGGAAGAGCAATATAGGGAGGAAGTGGAGTAAGGTGAAGTTGGTGACGCCTCCTGAATGCCCTCAAATTCGTCAGTGGAAAGTGGATTGGACACTACACCTGAATGGGAGCATTCTTCTGCCAGATCTTCTCCTCAAGAGTTGGCTCCTTACCATTTGGTCATCAGGAAGGCTGCGGAGTTGTTGGACTTACAGTTGCCTTCTGCAGAATACAAACCAAACCTTTTGACTGAAGTCCTTCATTCACCTTCTTCCATTGTTGAGCCTTTGTTGCCCTTTAATGAGGCTATCTTAGAGCCTGTTATGGACGTGTGGCGCAAGCCGCTTTCTTCACCTGCGGTTTCCAGAACTGTGGCAAGGAGGTATAGGGTGGCTCCGGGGGATCCGAGCTTCCTTTCCTCTCACCCTTCTCCAGAGAGTCTTGTAGTGCAGGCATCCTGTTCGAAACAATCTTCAGGTTCTTTTCCACAGGCTCCAGCTGACAGGGTCTCTAAGAAGATAGAGCAGTCAGCTAAAAAGGTCTTCTCTTCTGGAAGTATGGCGCCTAAATCAACGAATGCCACTTGCTTATTAGGCCGCTACGTCCATGCCTTGATGGACTCCGTGAAGCAGTTAACTCCTAAACTGCCTGATGAGGAGAAGGGCTCTTTTTTGGAGGTTGTTGCAGAAACTCAAGCTGCAGCTAGGCAAGTTATTCAGTCGGGCCTAGATACGGCTGATTCCGTGGCTAGGATTATGGGATCTTCTATAGCCACTAGAAGGCAGGTTTGGCTTCGTTCTTCTGGCTTCTCTGCTGATGTTCAGGCCAATTTGGTCGACTTACCCTTTGATGGGGAGAAGCTGTTTGGGGAAAAAGCGGATTCCGCCCTGCAAAGATTTAAGGATAGCAGAGCTACTGCGAAATCTTTAGGTTTGCAGACGCAGTCAAAGGGATTTGGCTTCAGGAAGTTTAGAGGATTTGGGAGGTCATCCTTTCGTTCCTTCAACCTCAGCAGCAACAGCAAAATCCTCTCTACAGATCCTATAGAGGAAGTCAAAGGGGTCGGCATGGTTCTGGTCACAATACCTCCTCCTCTTCAGCATCCTCTGCTCCCAATGAAGCTACAGGGAAGCAGCCCTAGATCCCCCATCCCGGATCATGTGAAGCCTGTTGGGGTCGGGTGTCCCACTTTCTGTGAGGTTGGAAATCCGTCACGACGGACCTTTTGGGTTTTATGGTTTAAATATTTTTATTGAGAATCAGCCAAAAGGACATACATCGGGGCGCAAGTACACATTGCTATGATAGAACTACTATCCGAGTCATTGTCATGCTACTTATGATCTAAGTGCGCTCAGCTGAATAATCATTTGCTCAAACACAACTTTCCAACATTAAACCCCCCCCCCCAACATAAAAAGGAGACAGAACCTCCCCCCCCTCTAAAGAAACCCCCCCCAATCCCCGGACCCCCATCCCTTCCCCCCTCCTGGCTCCGCGTCTTCCCTGTGGCCAACCAAATTTAATGCCCATCTCCCTCCGGGTTCTCTGTAATACGTAACAGCCTCAGATACCGGGGACACGTGACCTCCCTAAATTCAGAAGCTAAAAGCGACAGAAAGGGCCTCCGTAACTCCCCGTACTTGTCTCCTTCCCCCGCCATGGTTAGTGCTAACTTTTCCATTCCTAGGATATACCACAAACGGTGCAGCCATCCCGTGAAGGTCGGTAACTGGGGTGTACGCCAGTGTGTAAGTATGTTTTGTATAGCAGAACCCAGTGCGATGGCCATCAGCCGGCCTCTGCGTGAGCGCAGTGGATAGGTCAGAGGGTGGGGCAAACCTAAAATTGCGTAGGCTGGGAAGCGCGGTATTTCCGTCTCAAAGTGAGTGTCCACTTCGTCCAACTCCTGCTGCCAGTAGGATTGGAGATGTGCGCAGTCCCATAGCACGTGCATTAAACTACCCACTTGACCGCAACCCCTCCAGCACGTCGCCTCCCGAGAGTGGTCAATCGCGTGTAAGCGTTCCGGGGTGTAATACCAGTATGTCACAATCTTGGTGAGAGTCTCCGTGAGCCCCATGTGGTATGCTGAGTGCCGTGCCCTGTAATAGATGCCCGCCCATTCTTTATGACTCAATGTTCTTCCCAATTCTCGTTCCCACCTGCTCCTGCTAGAGTTATACGTGTGTTTGTGTTTGATCTGCAATTGTTTATAGAGATCGGAAACAAGGTGTTTGTCTGATGTATGTGTAATAAGCCAACGCTCGTAGGGGGAGAGGCGCCTGTCTGCCCTGGAGCGAACCTGTGGCTGGAGCGCCCAGTGCCTCACTTGCATATACCGCAACCTCTCCGTCTCAGGTAGCCCGAAATCACTCTGCATCTGAACGAACAAGTGTACCCCACACTCCCCATAAACATGGCACAGGGACCGGCAGCCCGCTGTCCTCCAGCTCGCAAAGGCAGCATCTTCTAGCCCTGGGGTGAAGTCAGGGTTGCCTATCAGTGGGGTAAGCGGGGACAGGAACGATGTGAGTTCATGTGCGAGACTAGTGGCGTCCCAGACTTCAAGAGGGACCCGCGTAATATGGGAGGCATACAGGTTGGGAGGCCGATGCGCTTTGCGTAAGAAAGGGATGTCCTGTAAAGGACGCGCAGCCACCGCCTGATCTTGGAATAGCCAATGTTTCTCGGACTCCCATCTGCTCCACTCCACTAGGTATCTCAATTGGGCTGCTTGAAAGTAGAGCCTCAGATCTGGGACTCCAAGTCCACCCGCTTCCGGTGCTAATGCCACCAGCGCCCGTCGCATTCGTGGCTTCCTCCCATTCCAGATAAACCGGGACAGGTCCGACTGCATCGTTCGAATCCATCCCCCTGGCGGACGGAGAGGTATAGTGCGAAAGAGGTAGAGAATTTGCGGGAGAAGGGTCATTTTAACTGCCGCGACACTGCCCAACCACGAGAGGGGATAGTGCCGCCATATGTCGAGTTCCCGGCGGATCTGGTCACGTAACAGCGTGTAGTTAGTTTGGGCCACTCTAGAAAGCGATGGGGCCAATTGTATCCCCAGGTACGGTATTGTGTCTGCCGCCCATTGGATGGGGAGCTGGGTTTGCAAGTGATCACGGGTGGGCCGCGATAGCGATAGGTCTAGGGCTAAGGATTTCCCTGCGTTCACTCTAAACCCGGCAGCTCTCGCAAAAACCTCCAATTCTGCCCAGCACGCTGGGAGAGCAGACCTCGGATCGGATAATGATAGTAAGACATCTTCCGCGTATAGACTGATTGTGTGGACAAAGCCTCCAAACCGTATTCCTGTGATCTCTGGGTTTTGTCGCACCCTCTGAGCCAGTGGTTCCATATAAAGGGCGAAGAGGAGGGGGTGACAGCGGGCACCCCTGCCTCGTGCCCCTCTCAATGTGAAATCGGGAGCATGTGTACCCGTTCACTCTGACGGTGGCAGTGGGGGATCTATAACAGTTAAAGATATGTGTGCGGAATCGGTCGCCTATTCCTGCCTTCTCTAGGACCTGTTCCAAAAATGGCCAATGTACTCGGTCAAACGCCTTTTCGGCATCAATGGCCAGCATCATGAACTCCCCCGGGACCCCAGTAGCCTTTTCTATAAGGTGCAAAATCCGCTTCGTATTGTCTGTCGTTTGCCGCTCAGGGATAAAGCCTGCCTGGTCCGGGTCTGTAAGGCCCGGCATAAGGGGGCCGAGGCGGGCGGCCAGTATCCCCGTATATAGTTTAAGGTCTGTGTTAAGTAGCGATATCGGGCGGTAAGATCCACATTGTGAGCTATCCTTCCCTGGTTTGGGAATGACGGCTATCGAAGCCTCCAAGAGGTCGCCCGGGATAGCTCCCTGGGTCGCAAAGGAATTGAGCAGCTTAGTAAGGATCGGGGCCAGCAGGGAGCAAAATTTCTTGTAAAAAATAGCGGAAAATCCGTCTGGACCCGGGGCCTTTCCCAGTTTGAGTCGAGAAATGGCAGACACTACTTCCTCCATTTGAATATTTCTTTCTAGATGGTTGGTCTGCGCCTTGGACAGTGTCGGCAGTGTGACAGTCTAGGAAAGCCGTCCCATCAGAGCTGGCCAGCGGGGCCTCCGCATACAAGGTCGCGTAAAAATCTCGGAATGCCTCCGCAATATCCCCGTCCTCTGTTGCTTCCGTGCCATCTTCCCGAGAGATCATTTTAACCTCCTGTCGCTGACGAGTCTCTCTGAGCTTATGGGCCAGGAGGCGCCCACACCTGTCCCCACCCGCATAGTAGGCATGTCGCAGCCTCAATGCCGCAAACTCTGCCCTGTCTTGGTCGAGCGCCGCCAACTGTTGGCGTGCCGCTTTGAGTTGCCTCCATAATCTCGGGGCTCCCGTCCGCTGGTGCATCCGCTCCAGTTCCCGCACCTGCTGTGTAAGCATCCGCGCTCCCTGTTGTCCGCCGCCGAGATCGAGATGAACTCCCCTCTAAGAACCGCCTTCAGCGCCACCCATTGAGTGGCAAGTGTTGTCTGTGTTGTCGTTATGTGTGAGGTAATCATGTATGTTGCGCCGAATGCGTTGAACCACCTCTTCTCGGTGCAGGAGAGTGTCTCTAAGACGCCACACCCTGGAGGGACGCGGTGCGGGCGGGAGGGTGAAAATCTCCCTCACCGGAGCGTGGTCTGATAAAGACGCCACCCCTATGTCAACAGCTGTCGAAAGCGCCCGCGCCGATGACGATACCAAGAGGTGGTCCAGTCTAGCGTAAGTCTTATGCGCATTAGAGTAGAAGGAGTATTCCCTGTCCCGGGGATGCATGGTGCGCCAGAGGTCGCATAGCCCCAGGTCCTGTAAACGCGCAAGTTCCTCCGCAGAAAGGGCCCTGGTTTGATGAGAGCGCTGACTGGATCTATCCTGAACATTATCGAACACCAAATTAAGGTCCCCCCCAGATAATGATATGACGGTCAGGTGTAGTCGTGGCCTCTGTAAGTGCAGAGTGTAAAAATCGCTCGGGTCCCTCGTTCGGTGCATATATGGAGCTAATAGTAAACGGCATCCCCCCAAGTGCAAAGCGATAAGTCAAGAGGCGCCCCTTAATCTCGGCGACCTTATAAAGGACCTCCCCCCGAAACCGTTGTGCTACTAGAATCGCCACCCCAGCTGTTTTAGTAGCCCCGGAAGAGAAGAACTGGGTGGGAAACCGCCTAGACCTAAGGCGATGACAATCGCGCGCCAATAAATGGGTTTCCTGCAGGAGGCAAAGGTCTGCGTGGGAATTTTCTAAGCATGATAGAACAGCCCTACGCTTAACTGGGTTATTAAGACCCCGGACATTCAGGGTCAGTACCTTAAGCGTGGTGGGTGGCATAGTTTGTATCGCATTGGGGTCGCGGCAGCTGTAAAGCATCATGTATCACTGCTCCGGAATTCCCGGTTTGTAAACGAGGCAGGGGCACAGAGGCGCGAGTGGTCGCCCCAGCCCTAAAGGGAAGACAGACGCGGAGCCCCAATTCCCACCCGTCACCCACCCCAACAAGCCCCAACAAAAAGAACAAAATACCATAAAGGTTAGAAACATATAGTCCATCACTCGTCTGTGACTGGTAAAGAGACATTGGGGTGAATCCACCTACCGTGGAAGGAAGCCCCCCTCCCGCCAGAGGTTTGGATGTGAGAAAAGCAGTCTCTCCGGTGCCGTGCGTGTGCGTGTCCGGGTCAGCCATTATTAGAACCTGAGAGATCCGTTGACACATCTTCCAATGCCGATAGCCGGCCTTTCGTGATCTCCGCAGCTGGCGGCTTCTTGAGACGGCGTCTGCACCCCTGCTGATGCCAGCGTGGCCCAGTGTTTCCCGCCTCTGACGCGGAGGCCCCCTCTCCACCTTCGTCCTCCGGGAGGGTCACCCCCAACAGCCGGCTGGCCTCAGACAGAGAACGCAATTGGTACAATTTGTCATCTTTACGAAACACCAAGCGGAAGGGATGGCCCCAGCTGTAGGGAATGTTGTTGTGTTGGAGGTGCGCCGTGATGGGTTTAAATAGGTGCCTTTTTTGTAGCGTGAGAGCGGACAGGTCCTGGTACAACACTGGTTTGTGATCACGAAATTGTAAGGGGTGCAGACGGCGTGCTTTTTGCATTATCAGCTCCTTGGTGCGGTAGTCCTGCACGCACACTAGAATGTCCAACGGA
The DNA here is from genome assembly GCF_964204655.1 of Triturus cristatus. Taxonomy (NCBI): domain Eukaryota; kingdom Metazoa; phylum Chordata; class Amphibia; order Caudata; family Salamandridae; genus Triturus; species Triturus cristatus. The sequence continues at coordinate 930,255,978 of NC_140594.1, read as the reverse complement.
GGGGCCGAAGGTGCTCTGGGGGGGCCCACCCTGTGCGCCCGATCAATCTCCAAGTTTGTGTCCAGAGGGCGTTCCAGGATGTGGTTGAATAGTTCCTTCACGTGAGTAAAAAGATCCTTGGAGTCGTCATCCGCCTTCACACCCCTGATGCGGTTGTTATGGCGACGGGAGCGATTCTCGAGGTCCTCAAGGTGACCCTGAAGATCCACCTGTTGATCGTGCAGTTTGATGATCTCCTGCTGTAGATTCGCTACTTCCTCATCCCTTCCATCACTCTTGCCCTCCAGGTCCGCCACCCTTTCACCAATTCCATCCATGTCGCGGCGAACCTCTTTGAGCTCAGACGTGAACTCTTGCTTGAAGGTTTGGATATCGTCCCGCAGCGCAGCAAACATCGACTCCAGGAAGGCCTTGGTGATGGGCTCAGAACTCCCGGCTTCCCTTTTCCCAGCCCTCCGGGTTCCACAGTCTCAGCCATCTGACCAGCCGGGGACTTGGAGAACAGATCCTTAATAGTTTTGTCCTGCCGTTTCCTGGAAGTGTAACTTTAACAACAGGAGAGGGAGGGAAATTATTTGGAGCCACTCTTAGTCCCCCGGGGCTAGTATAAGTAAACAAAAGAAGAGTGTATCCATCAAGACTGAATTAGTAAAAAAAGGTGTAAAGCAAAGTGAATCACTGTGTTTTAAAAGAACCCTCACTCACCAACCTAGTTGGTGACATGCTTCATCATTGGGTTCCCACCAGAGAGACCGAATGTCTTGTACTTTTACAAGACATCACCCTGGCAGACGACCCAACTTTCTTGGTCTCTCTAGATATTGAAAGTCTGTATACCAGCATACCCCAGGAAGATACTATCCGGGTTATTCATGATACTTTGGAAGCTACCCCCTGGGAGTTCCAAAAATCAAAACAATTCATCGTAGACTGTGCCACCCTGGCTTTGGAAAAGAACTTCTTTGAATACAAAGGGACCCTGTTCCTTCAATCCACCGGTACTTCGATGGGGAGTACCTTTGCCCCTAGTGTGGCAGGTCTTTATGTCTACGATTTTGAAAGGAAGTATATCCTGACCGCCAACAACAACCCTTTCTCGTCCTATATATCTTTTTGGAAAAGATATATAGACAATATCATTGTGATCTGGCAAGGACCCGAGAACCAACTTCTGAATTTTTCAACTGGATCAATACATGCGATCCCAGCCTTAAATTCACTAATTCCTATGACCAGAAGGAGATAATATTTCTGTATCTGGTCATTACCAAATTGGAAGGGAAATTGCTGACAAAAACTCATTACAGACCAACTTCGAAAAATAACCTTTTGGCTTTTTCTAGCTTCCACCCACGTCCCTTGAGAGAAAATCTCCCATTTGGGCAATTTCTGCGTATCAGACGCAACTGCAGCCGCATGGAAGACTATCGCTCTCAGTCCATCAGTCTATCAAAGAAACTGAAAAACAGAGGTTACCCTGATAACATCCTCAAACGGAGCTGCAAGAGGGCTAAGAACCAACACAGACAAGCCCTCCTTGAGGAATCAGGAAGAGCAGTAGAGGAAGTCCCACTGACGTGCGTGACCACTTACAGCACTGCATCTAATGCTGTGACTAAATCCATCCGCAAGCATTGGGGCATCCTTGTAAGAAATAACTTGAAGTGGGAGAAACCCCTTTTTTCATTCAAGAAAGCAAGAAGCATCAAGGATGCCCTTGTACACACTAGACCAAGGCCAGCACTTAATGTCAATACCCCCTCTGTACTCCAGACCTGGGGGCTCCCAAAAGTGTCGGGCCATTATCCATGCGGTCAGTGTAGTGTATGTCATCTAACAAAAGCCAGTAAAACTCTAGTTCTTGAACAAGACAAAGTTTGGACTCAACGTGCGCATACAAATTGCAATTCATCCAACGTAATTTACCTGTTGACATGCCCGTGCGGTACAAGATATGTTGGCACGACCACACGCAAAATTAAACAGCGTATTGTTGAACACAGGAGCAACATCCGATGTGGGAAAAATATCACCAAAATGACTGAGCACTATGCACGCATTAAACATACCCCAGATGATCTAAACTGGACAGTAATTGAGCAAATCAGACCAGGAAATAGGTCAGCGAACATCTTGTTCAAAAAAGAACAAAGATGGATTTACCGCCTTTCTACTCACACTATGGGATTTAACGATAACATCCCTTGGGGCGCAGTGTTTAAACGCTGAACATAGCATTACCCTCAATTGATTAGGCACCAGCATGCAAGAATCTTACCATTTCGATTTGATAACTGATTTATCATACTTGAATCTTACAATGTGATCAACAATGCAATGGGTTGATCTGACTTACACTTGTCTAAAGGAATCAAATCAAATCACATTGACGCTTTGTTGATCTTGTATGAAGCACTACATTGTTTCTGCCTTTCTTTATCAGGGACGTTACCTTTCTGCCCCTTTTTGACCATGGGTGAAAACCTTTCTTTTACAAGTGCCCCTTCAAAAATAGCTCACAACAACTGCAGTTCCTGTAGGCGCTTTACTAACAGTTCTCACAAGAAAAAGACACCTTTTTGCCTTTTCCATCTCCTACAGCCAAAGCTTTATTGGTCCTGACAGCGTACACTCTAAATATGAGACTATCTTCAATTGTCATTATTCGTTAGATATACCTTTTGACTAATGTTATATCGTTATGCGCACACTGTAGCACCCTCATACAAAGTCTACATACAGACACACCTTAGACCTCTTGGTGTATTTTTCCGTATTTTTCTGTTTTCACAAAAATTTCTTTGTCCGCTTTAATGGGAATCTTTATTAGCATCGCTCACGGGGCGAATGACAACATTCGAGTCCGAAGGAGGGACAAGTAGGTTTCCTGCGGGTTGGAGGCTTTGGCGCAGTAAGTAAAGACTTCGGTTTTCTTTACCCTGCTGCTTCGCCATTACCACGTAAGTTTTGTCCAACCTGACGACTCACTTACCTCCTACAGTCAGCCAAAGTTTGTCGCTGATTCATAGTCTGATGGCCAACTTGCATAGAGCGCACGCCACGTGAAAATTTCACCGCTACAATAATCACTGATAATTAGAGTGTAGCTCTCTTGGCCCAGTAGCTTCTTTGTTAGTTTTACTAGCATCACCACAAATTGTGCCACGATAATTCACTATACTGGCATGGGTTGATACGAGCATTTATTCCCACCTGTCCAGGTATAAAGGCAATTCACTTTGTTGTGCACGTAATGTGTGTTCATATACAAATAATTTTTCTTGCCTTGTTTTCTGTTATTATACATGTATGTTGTGAATCGCTGTTTTTTCTGTTTTGTCTCCTCATCCTTTTTTTGCTTCAACAGAATTGAAAGCTTTCAGCAATCCTGAAGGCTCTTTTTCCATAACCGTAAGTGCTAGCGGTTCTAGACACCACTGGTTAGGGTGCGCCTTAGCGAGCGTATACCGCTGTGGTTGTCCATAATTAGGTCCTGAAGAATGCTTCATGTAGTATCGTTAGAAGCAGAAACATGTTGACCATTTTCCACCTTAATTAGGACGTAGCTGGTCTAATTATCACCAGAGTTCACACGTCCACCTCACTCTTTTTAACAGTGTCCAGTTTACCACCATTAAAGTTACCTCCTGGTTAAAATTGTGACACTTTTTAAACCAGCACCTTCACAGATTGCACTGTCTCCACACAACTAGACCAGCTCCGCTGTAAATCAGGCGTCGTAGCACACCGGGGAGACATTCGGTCTCTCCGGTGGGAACCCAATGATGAAGCATGTCACCAACTAGGTTGGTGAGTGAGGGTTCTTTTAAAACAGTGTTTCCTGGAAGTGGACATAGCGTGACCTACAAAGTCCCGTGTGCGTCCTTCCGAGATCCAGCCCCCTTCCCACCAGTCCGCCACCAAGGGGACAAGACCCGGTCGATGCCCGGAGGGAGCTCAAGGCTCGCCGTCCCTAGCTCTGCGCGAGGTTATTCCACTGCTTCCCGCCACTTGCGGCGCTCCTGCCCCGGTCCCAGCAGAGGTGTAGTATTGCTGGAGGGCCCTCCGCCCCTGTTCTGTGGGCCTGTGCTTCCAGGCAGTGTCCGCTGCACCAATGCCAGCGCGTGTCCTCCTGTCCCCCTCTGCGAGCCGTTTCCGCCTGTAAGCAGGCGCTAGGTGCGTCACCTGCCGCTCATGCCCCTCACTCTCCGCATCATTCACCCTTCTATGCGGTGGGGGCCCGGTCCTGCACCGCAAGTCCAGAAACCCGGGAGCCCGCCAAGCCGCGGGAGCACGATCTCCAGGTGCCCCACACCAATCTCAGTCCCATCCGAGATACACACACCGCTACCGGGGGGGAGGAGGAGAGCACACGACCTGCCTCTTGACTCCGCACCAAACCAGACCCTCTCGTCCCCTCCGATGTCCCCAGCTTCCGCGCTCCTCCGTGCCCCGCTGCTCCGTGGCCTGCGCCGCTGTTCGTGTCCGTTCCCAGCTATGAGGGCCAACCTCTTCGTCCCCGGCCAAATGGGCTGCCGACTGCCAGCCCCAGGCCCCCGGGATCTTCTCGTCAACTGCCAACCGTCCCCGGACTGGGGCACCGCCGCTAGGCCCGGAGGAGAGGCGCGCAATGGGCCCCCACTCACCGCAAGCCCCGCCGTAGCGCCTTCCCCTTCAGGTATTCATGTCGTCCCCGTGTATGTGGCTGCAGGGCCCTCCGCACTTCTTTCAGCCTCTTAGAAAGTCCCAACGTGGGAGTGCCAAGCGTCTCTCGGCCCGCTGTCCCCCGTTGGAGCACCAGGGCCAGGTCCAGGCCACGCAGTCCGCAACGGGTCCTCCGCAGCCCCGCCTCCGCTCAGGCGTAGCTCCTGTCGCACCCAATGGCGGGCTGGACCCCGCTTGGTCGCGGCACTGCTCCACAGACTCCCGGGGGCTCTCGCTTCGTCCTCGCCACCGCTCCTGGGGGCCCCCTCCGCTCACCTTCCGTCCTCGATTCAGGGGCCTCCGACGCTGCTTTCACCGGCTCCCGTGCTACTCGTCGGCCCTGCCTCCTCCAGCGCGGCTCCAACAGCGACGCGCACCGCTCTTTCCTCTCGTGGCCAGCGCAGCCCCCGGCCGCCGAGTTTCACTCCGCCGCCGGTTGCCACTGGTCACGGGACTCCGGGGAACGCAATCCAGGCACCGTCAGGGCTATTGACGGCCTGGCAGCCGGTGCTAAATCCGACCCTGGCGGGAGCTTCGGAGCAGTACAACTGCTCACTCCGCCATCTTGGCTCCGCCCCCCGACCTTTGGGTTTTAAACCTTGTGGCCCCCCCCCCTTACCCTCCTTGCCAAGGTTTTTGCTCAGAGGACCATCTGCTTCTTCTGCAAAAGGAGGTTCTTGCTTTGCTACAAAAAGGTGCGATAGGGCCAAGTCTTTTCCTTGCAGAAGTAGGAGTTTGGCCTTAGAGGTGGTTCCAGAGGAGGAAAGGGGTCAGGGATGCTACTCCCGGTATTTCCTGATTCCCAAAAAGGAGGGCGGATTGCGTCCAATCCTGGACCTCAGAGTCTTGAATTTTGACTTGAAACAGGAGAAATTCAAGATGCTAACCCTTGCACAGGTTCTTCAAGTGTTGCAGCAAGAAGACTGGATGGTGTCGATTGACCTGCAGGATGCGTATTTCCACACCCCAATCCTGAAGTCGCACAGGAAGTATCTCCGTTTTATGGTTGGGTCGCAACACTACCAGTTTGCGGTCCTCCTGTTTGGTCTTACTACTGCACCTCGAGTCTTCACCAAGGTGATGGCGGTGGTGGCTGCCCATCTCAGGAGGTCGGGATTCCAGTTTTCCCCTACCTTGACGACTGGCTTCTGAAAGCAGAGTCCCCAGGGATGGTGCAACATCATCTGAAGGTAACTTCTAAGCTGTTATTCGACTTGGGTTTTTCGATCAATGTGCCCAAATCTCACCTGGTGCCCTCTCAGCGCAACCTGTTCATAGGGGCGGTACTGGACACTACTGAGTGTCGAACATTTCCTCCCTCACAAAGAATTCTCGACACTCAGGAGATGATCCCTTTATTCCACAGTGGAGCGGTTGTTCCAGTTCTGAAGGTCCTTCACCTGCTTGGTCTGTTCACCTCCTGCATTCTGTTGGTCAACCATGCACGCTGGCACATGAGGGCACTCCAGTTGTGCCTCCGCAGGCAGTGGTATCAGCACAACGGAGATCTCAGGGAGTCAGTCAGGATCTCCAGAGAAGCTGCAGCGGATTTGTCTTGGTGGAGCGTGGAGGGCAACCGGTCTCAAGGAAAGCCCTTTCATCTTCCTCCAACGGTGGCCACAGTGATAACGGATGCCGCCACCCTGGGGTGGGGTGCTCATCTGGGGGATCTGGATATCAAGGGTCTTTGGTCTCCAGAGGAAAGATTCTCATATCAATCTTCTAGAATTGCGGGCTATACGTTTGGCGCTCAAGGCCTTCCTCCCTTCCCTTCGCGGTCAGTCGTTTCAAGTCCTGACGGACAACACTACCGCGATGTGGTATGTCAACAAGCAGGGAGGGGTGGGGTCGCATTGTCTCTGCAGAGAGGCTCTGCGTCTCTGGTCCTGGGTTCAGGATCATCAGATTTGTCTGATGGCAAATCACCTGGCCGGAGTTCTGAACATGCATGCAGACCATCTCAGTCGGCAGTTCTTTGCTGACCACGAGTGGAGGCTTCATCCAGAGGTGGTTCAGCACATCTTTCGGATGTGGGGAACTTCTCGGGTGGACCTGTTTGCCACTCACGAGAACGCTCACTGCCCGTCATTCTGCTGTCTCCAGTTTCCGATGCAGGGGGCGTTGGGGGACGCGTTTCAGTTGAGTTGGGGCTCACAACGCCTTTACGCGTTTCCTCCCATACCCTTGATTCCTCGGGTTCTGAGGAAGATTCGCCAAGACCGGGCCCAAGTTATATTGATCGCCCCGGATTGGCCAAGAAGGATGTGGTACACAGATCTACTTCACCTTTCATCGCACCCTCCGCTCCGTCTCCCTCTCAGGGCAGACCTCCTCTCTCAGTCGGAGGGGCAGGTTCTACACCCCCACCTCCAGAGCCTCCACCTTCATGCCTGGAGGTTGAACGGGGCAACTGGAGTTCTTTCTCTCTCCCGCCTGGTGGGGTGGGTGTTATTTTATCGGCCAGGCGACACTCCACCAAGTCTATCTACTCCTACAGGTGGTCTAAGTTTGTAAAATGGTGTGGAGAGAGATCCATTGAACCTTTAAAAGCCCATCGTTCTAATGTGCTTCAGTTTGCTCTTTCCTTGGCTCAGCAGGGTTTTGCTGTGGCCACGGTTAAGGGCTATTTATCTGCCTTATCGGCTTTTCTGTGTCTTCCAGATCAGCCTTCATTATTTAAATCTCCTATTGTTTTAAGATTTATCAAAGGTCTTACTAATAGGTTTCCACCTACTCCCTTTGTAATGCCACAGTGAGACCTTAATCTTGTTTTAACTTTTTTGATGGGGTCCCCTTTTGTGCCCCTTCATAGCTGTCCTTTGAGGCTGTTGTCCTTCAAAACGGTCTTTCTTATAGCCATAACCATGGCAAGGAGGGTGAGTGAGCTTAAAGCTCTTAGTTCAAAACCCCCGTTTTTATCCTTACATGCTGAAAAGATGGTCCTCAGGACCAGGGCTGCTTTCCTACCTAAGGTAGTTACTCCATTTTATCTGGGGCAGTCCATTACTCTCCCTGGAGCAATAGGTCTTGTCCGTAAATAAGTTAAAGCCATTTGCTTTTCTAATGGTATTGTATAGCAAAGCAAATGGCTTTGACTTAATAAAAGGCGAGACCTATTGCATTTTCAATGCTTGTTTTGTTAGGCATGGGGAGATTAAGTGATTTGCCTAGAATCACAGGATGTTTTAGCGTCGTTGCCGAGACTCGAGCCCGGCTCCCCAGCTTCGAGGTCGACCGCTCTAGCCATAAGACTACACCCTCTCCCCAAGGAGATTAGACCATACGGATTGGTATGCTTATGTATAGAAGTATCAGAGGCCCAACATTGGATTGCAGATACTATCGAGCAGCTAACTGAGAAACTCTTGATTCAAATATAATTTTAAAAGGTGTGATAATGTACAAGCTCTGGACATCTGGGAGACATGTGCAGCATTGCTGTGGGGAAGACTCCTCTATATTATCAGACTTTGGTTTTTATACTTTGGTGATTAATGCAGTTAGGGAGAGTATCATGCTTGTTTGGGAGAAATATGTTTCACCCATGGTTCATCATCTATATAGTCAAGCATGAGTGGCTTTATTTAATTACAAACCTATATTAGCATGTAAATCTACAAGACGCATTTACCCTATATAACATATTTCAAAACACAAGAGGTTGAATGACAACATGAGGGAGATTATGGATGTCGAAGGAGAGCAGTTTCCTTCCATGTTTTGATTCTGTTCATTTGTATTCTGATCGTGGATGTGTATTTTTATGATCTTTAATGTCAGTGATTGTTCAGATTAAGATGTTTATGACTCTGGGCCATATTTGTCTCTTACTCTGTTGTTAATAAAGCCATTAGTGGATTTCTGACGCTTTATTGAGCCCCGTGCAAACCGTTTTGATTCACTTTCTCTTCTTCGCAGTTTGAATTCAGTCGTCTCCTCTACTGTTCTTTTGGATTTGCTCAGTGCCACTGAAATAAAAAAATTTGCGGTGTTCATGCGTTTCAGAAAATGCTCAACCAGTTTCAACTTTGCTTTTGTTTTATGGATTTGTCTGTAACTCCCCTGATTGCGTATCTTTACATTTCTGGTCTTACTGCCCACATATATTTTGTTACAAAGGCATTTGATTATATAAATTACATAACTTAGTTATTATTTCTTCTTATGAAAGATCTGCACGGTTGTAGTTAAGAGATGATAGAGATCAAACAGAAACCTTGCTGCATGAACTGTGAGGCTTCTACACATGCCGCAATCACTCCATCTGCAAACTGGGTGAGAAGACAGTTAAGGAATGTATCTTTACCAATGACTACAAACACAAAATCCAAGACTGGATTAACTGCAACAATACACTTCAAATATATAATCAAATGCCATTGTAACAAAATACATATGGGCAGTACAACCAGACAGGCAAAGATATACATTCAGTAAAGCTACGGAAACCCCTACAAATCAGATTCCAAATTACCACTGGTCGAGCTTTTTCTGCAACACCAAGAACAAGACCAAAATATTAAGGTCACTGGCACGGAACAAATCCAAATGAACAGTAGAGGAGGCGATCGTGAACTCAAACTGAAAATAAGTGATTATGATACTTCCATACATAAGCGCACCAACCTTTCTGGTCCAATCATTGTGTACAGTGAGAGGACCACATATCGCTTTTCTGCTCATGCCCTTTTCTATTCCCATTAAGTGGGCAGATGACAGCTCGCTCAATATTGGCTCCAATACCTAGAAAAATATTCTCCAGTAGCTCTCATCTATGAAGCTCTCGAACAGTTCCTGTGCCTCAAGACTTTTGGTTAAAAAGCATCCACCTTAAACCTCTTTTCCTTTTTCCGTGCATGCATGAGCATATATCAAGTGCTTCAAGTTACAAGCTGAGTATTTTTCTATGAAATACGTGCATTTTTCACATGTTTAATCACAAATCCTTTCACCAGTGTCACGTTACACTAGTTCTAACTAGAAATGCAAGTGCAGTGAAACAGTCGAGGGTCACCCACCTCACAAATGTTAGTGTACATAGTACATGTCAGAGCTGGCGTAAGCCTAGTCAGTCTATAAAATCATTCCAAAAATGTGACATGAACCACTCTGTGGAATAAGTCTAATTTGCTTTATTTGTCATAAGAGCTGTTACATTTGAAATTCCTTAAACCGCAAGACCTTCTCCACAAAGCCATTGCACGTCTATCGCCTCTTATAGTAATACAGGCAAATTGGTCTGTCTTGCAAACTGATCACTTAGAATATTAAACTGTTTGACTAAGTTCGTCACTAAAACACCGCCATTCAGTTTTTGTTTTGGCTCCAACTCCATCTGACATTCTGAAGGCTCCCCACAGTCTAAAATAAAACATGACCTCTAATTATTCACAGTTCTGTAGTAGGGGATCTCTGTTATAGTCATAATCTAGTGAATAGTCCCGCCCATGTGCGTGGACCCCGGAGCAATAAAAAAATCTCTAAAAGGTGACAAATCATGCAGACCTGCATACACCTTTAAGAGAGAATTTAATTTAAAGACAGATAATGCAGCCTATACCCACAGGCTACACTGTCCAGTACTTCAACTAGAATTCCACCAACATCCACAAACAGCACTGCCTGTCTAGTTTTTCTCCCCATAGGAAAAAACCCTGCCTCTACCAGCAAAATCCTCTGGAATGATAGAGAGGAAGGAGTGGACAGACAAGCCCCATAGGCTGCCATTATGTGGCTTAAAACAGGATACTGTGCCTTTAAGAAAACTTTCCAGGTTTCCAGAACTTTCCCCAGTATCCCAGAATGCCCAGCAGGTCCCATTTACTTTCAGTTCTTTTTTCCGGCTCCTGCTAGCAGGACCCTGGAGCATTGAGCTCTCCCCTTTTCAAGGGTTTTTTGGAGATTTTGTCAATTTTTGTCACTTTTTCAAGTGCTTAGTAGCTGGTACTGTCAACATGCCTGGCTTGTTCGACAAGTGCCCGGAATGTGGTAGAAAGAAGGCTAAAACTGATCCACACGAGGTGTGTATAGGTTGCCTTCCCCAGTCCCACGTGCCTGAAAACTGTACCATCTGCCACTCGTTCTCAGCCAGGACCCTGAGGGACAGGATGAAAATCAGGCTTCAAGTTCTGGAGGAGAGAAGACTGAAGGCACCAGGTGGGTCTGGAGGGGCTGATTTGCCCCATACTGAGGCCTCTGGGGGGCTCCCCAGGGGCAGGAAGACCAGTAAGCGCTCCCACTCCCCGTCGACGTCGAGGGCGTCGACGGCGACGTCGAGGAGGATGACCACCGTCTGTTCGCCGTCTCCCCAGGGCTCTGGGGATAAGCGGCGTCGACGATCGACGTCGAGGGACCTGAATAGGCCGCCGTCGACTACTTCGGCATCGTCGACGACGCCGTCGTCGGCGCCGCCCTCCAGCAGTCGGCGTCGAGATCGGACCCGGCGTCGGCGCTCGCCGTCGAGGGGAGATCGGCGTTCGCCGTCGATGAAGAGGAGACGGTCGACGTCGCCGCCGAAGAGGAGATCGACGTCGAGACGCTCGAGGTCGAGGAGATCGCCGTCGACGTCGGGGCGCAGGTCGCCGTCGAGGCGCAGGTCGCCGTCGAGGCGCAGGTCGCCGTCGAGGCACAGGTCGCCGTCGAGGCACAGGTCGCCGTCGAGGCGAAGGTCGCCGTCGAGGCGAAGGTCGCCGTCGAGGAAGAGAGTGTCACCGGAATCGGTGTACTCTGTGGTGTATACGCCCCCTCGGATGCCTCCGTCACAGCCTCCTCTCCCACCTCCGCCGACTCCTCCGCCACCACCAACACCAACGCCACCTCCTCCACCACCGCCACCTCCACCGCCTCCACAGCCGTGGACACTGCCCCCGCCGCCCCCACCTCGGTCGCTGCCACGCACTCCGGTGGGACCGCCGCCGGTTCCCCCGCGGTCGGTTTCCCTTCCGAGGTACCCGACTCCGCTGCAGGTGACCCCGAAGCCACAACGCCCGCGGTCGCCGGGACCGGCTAGACCGGCGGACAGCCCGAAGCCGAAGAGGTCACGCTCCCGCTCTCACAGGAGGAGAAGGTCACGGAGCCGTGGACGGTCATCGTCGGCCTCCGGACGACGCCGTAGGAGGCACAGGTCCAGGTCACACACGCGCTCCTCGACCAGAGACTTTTCCCCGACGCTGTCTGACTCACCGGGGACTAGGGTGTCGCCGGTGGACGATTTGGTCTCTTTCCAAGAGGTGCTGTTGAGAGGGGCAGCAAAGTTGGGTATCACGGTGACGGTTCCAACACCCACGACGTCCGTGATATTCGAGACACTTCATAAGAAACATCTGTCTCGCCCTCTACTGCCTCTTGTACCAGGACTGGTGGAACCCGCGTTGGAGCTGTTCCTAACTCCCGCGATGACGAAGGCGGCCCCCTCCAGGCTCATGAAAAAGTATAGGGCCCCGGAGTCGGACCCTACCTTTTTGAGAGTGGACCCGAAGCCGGATTCGGTCATCGTGACGGCGGCGAGGAAACAACATGCGACCGCGCCTTCGTCGATGGTCCCGCCGGACAAGGAAAGCCGCTGGCTGAACTCTGCGGGCAGGAAGGTTTGTGGGACCGCCGCCACTACCATGAAGGCGGCGAGTGCAGGGGCTTTGTTGGGCCGTTACGACCGGGCCCTGTGGGAGTCCCTGCAGCAGTATGCGGACCTACTGCCCCGGGACAAGAAGGAGGACTTCCTGGAGACAGTGCGCAAAGGCATGCTGGTTTCTAACCAGGTGATCGGCGCAGCGGCGGATGTATCCTTGCTGGCCGCCCACGCTTACTGCCATGGCGTTCACCAGAGGCGGCATTCGTGGCTGAGTCTGACGTCCCTCAAGCCAGAGGCGCAGCAAAGAGTGGCCAACCTGCCCTTCTCGGGGGAAACCCTGTTCGGGAAACATGCAGACGATGAGATGGCCCGCATGAAGGCGGAGGCGGAAACCCTGACGGCCGTTGGGTTGGAGAAGGCCGAGAAGAAGAAGCGCCCGTTCCAGCGGCGGTTCGGGTCTTCGGGCAGAGGGCGTGGGCAGGGTTCGGGACAGCAGCAGCAACAACAGCAGCAGTTCCGCAAGCCCTTCCAGAAGCGCCAGAGGGGTAGAGGAGGCCAGCAGACTACTACCACTACCAAGGGCCCGGCCGGGTCTCGGCCCGGAGCGGCTACTTCCCCCTCAACCGTTACCCACTCCAGTGGGGGGAAGCATTCAATTTTTTCCGGCAGAGTGGAGAAAAATTACTCAGGACAAGTGGGAGCTGAATATTGTTTGCAATGGATACAGTCTTCGGTTTATCAGCCCGCCTCCAGCGATTCCGCCGGTCAGCTCTCGATTCCAGCTGAGAGAGCTCCAGGCGGAGGCAGACATCTTGTTGAGAAAAAAGGCGGTAGAAGAGGTACCTCTGTCTCAAAGGGGAAGAGGTCTGTACTCTCGGTTCTTCCTCGTTCGCAAGAAGGACAAGAACGAGTTCAGGCCCATTCTGGATTTGCGACAGGCAAACAAATGGATTCGCAGAGAGAAGTTCCGCATGCTATCGTTGCACCAGATTTACCCTCAGCTGCAACGGGGAGACTGGCTCTGTGCAATAGATCTACAGGATGCGTACTTCCATGTGCCCATAGCGAGGAAGCACAGGAAGTTCCTGCGATTCCAAGTCGGCGCCAATCACTATCAATACACAGTACTGCTATTCGGGCTAAAGTCTGCTCCCAGGACCTTCTCGAAGTGCATGGCGGTGGTGGCGGCACACCTGCGGAGGAACAAGGTGTTTGTCTACCCGTATCTGGACGATTGGCTGATCAAGGCGTCATCCTTCTCGGAAGCACAAGATCACTTCCGATGGACGTGCGCTCTCTTACACAAGCTGGGGTTACACGTCAACATGTCCAAATCGGTCACAACTCCGGTCCAGTGCATACTGTACCTGGGGGCCTCCATCGATACGCGGTCAGCAAGCGTGTCTCCTTCGGAGGAGAGACGGTTATCACTCCTTCGGAAGGCTCAGGACCTCAGGACTGCTCCATCGACGACAGTGAGGAAGGTGTCTTCTCTACTGGGATCGATGGCCTCCTGTATCTTCCTCACGCCTCACGCACGGCTACACATGAGACCACTGCAGGAGTGCTTGGAGGATCAGTGGGATCAGAGGACAGGCTCTTGGGACGACAAGATACGACTGTCGCTGTATGCTCTTCAATCTCTGAAGTGGTGGTGTTCGGCGGAAAACCTCCTCAAGGGGGTTCCCTTCCACAAGGACATTCCCACGACGAGTGTAGTGACGGATGCTTCTCTCCAGGGCTGGGGAGCGCATTCCGGGGACTTGCAGATTCAAGGAAAGTGGTCTCCTCTGGAATCGATGTACCACATCAATTTCCTGGAACTCAGATCTGTCTTCCTGGCACTGAAGGCCTTCCTTCCGTCCTTCCAGACCATCTCGCTGCTGATACAGACGGACAATACAACCACGATGTATTACCTCAACAAGCAGGGGGGGGTCGAGATCGCGCACTCTGTCGCAGGAGGCGCAGGCGATCTGGCGCTGGCTGCTGGCCCGAGGACTGCCGATTACGGCCACGCATCTGCCAGGGGTGCAGAATGCTCAGGCGGACGCCTTGAGCAGGCTGATTCGGGAAAACCACGAATGGGTCATAAACGACGAAGTACTAGGAGAAGTCTTCGCAAGGTGGGGAACTCCAGACGTAGATCTGTTCCCCACCGCCGAAAACAGCAAATGCCAAGACTTCGCATCCAGGTACTACCAGCGGGGGACGCTGGGGAATGCGCTATGGATCGATTGGTCGAACAGCTTTCTGTACGCTTTTCCACCCATTCCCCTGATTCTGGCAGTGCTCATCAAGCTGTCCCAGTCCAGGGCGCGGATGATCCTGATCGCCCCGGAGTGGCCCAGGCAGTGGTGGTTCACGGACCTACTTCACCGGTCTCTCCTTCCTCACATGCGGTTGCCGTGCAGGCCGGACCTTCTCACGAAGTTCGGGGGGCGGATGGTGCACCCCAACCTCTCGTCTTTGAGTTTGGCGGCATGGCTCCTGAAATAGTGCAATATGGCCATCTTAATCTACCAGACGATTGTATGGACATACTGAAGGAGTCTAAACGACCTTCCACTAGGACATCCTATGCTTACAAGTGGAAGAGGTTCTGTATCTGGTGTAAGTCCAAGAACTTTGATCCGACGACATGTAAGGAAGATGTCATCCTTCCGTACCTTTTACATCTGGCGCAGTCTGGCCTTAATTTCCATTCCATTAAGGTTCATCTGGCTCCTTTTGAATGCTTACAGGAAATGCCCTTCACAGACTTCCTTCTTTCAGATCCCTGTGGTCAAGGATTTTTTGGAAGGCTTGAAGAAAGTGTTTCCTCCCGTCAGACTTCCCTCGCCTTCCTGGGACTTGAATGTGGTGCTGTCCAGACTGATGAAGGAGCCTTTTGAACCCATTCACAAGGCTTCGTTGCAGCACCTATCCTGGAAGGCGGCGTTCCTAGTGGCCATTACATCGGCCCGCAGGGTGAGTGAAATTCAGGCATTATGTTGTCAAGAACCTTATACTGTATTTCATGCTGCTAAGGTTGTGATGCGTACTCACCCTAAATTTCTTCCTAAGGTTATCTCTGACTTTCATGTCAACCAGACTATAACTTTACCTACGTTCTTTCAGAATCCCTCTTCACCAGCGGAAAGGTCTCTCCATTCCCTGGATGTTCGGAGGGTGTTGAAATTTTATCTGGATAAGACCAAGGATATTCGTAGGTCTGACCAATTGTTTGTTAATTATGGCTCAGTCAGGACTGGTCTTGCGACCTCTAAGCAGTCCATTTCTCGGTGGATTGTGTCCTGCATACAATTGTGTTATCAAAAGGCTAATAAGACCTTAGGGGGTAAACCTAAGGCTCATTCCACCAGGGGCAAAGCTGCCACGACGGCTTTGCTGCGTAATGTTTGATTGCGGAAATCTGCAAGGCGGCCACTTGGAAGTCGGTCCATACCTTTGCTGCACATTACTGTCTGGACACGGATGCCAGGGCAGATGGCGCAGGTTGGGCAGGCTTCGCTGCGAAATCTGTTCGCACAGTAGTGGTAGTGTCTTGTGGTTTCTCCACCGCTTTTGTTGTGTGGGGATGGGCTTGCCATTCTATTCACTAGATTATGACTATACACAGAGATCCCCTACTACAGAAGGAGTAGTTTCTTTTCTGTAACTCCAGTTCTGTAGTAGGGGTATCTCTGTTATAGTCATAAGCGCCCGCCCTCCTCCCCGGTTGAGAGATACTTTTTCATTTGTAGAATGCTACAGGTCTGGCGTGCTACGCCTTCAAAAAGAACTGAAAGTAAATGGGACCTGCTGGGCATTCTGGGATACTGGGGAAAGTTCTGGAAACCTGGAAAGTTTTCTTAAAGGCACAGTATCCTGTTTTAAGCCACATAATGGCAGCCTATGGGGCTTGTCTGTCCACTCCTTCCTCTCGATCATTCCAGAGGCTTTTGCTGGTAGAGGCAGGGTTTTTTCCTATGGGGAGAAAAACTAGACAGGCAGTGCTGTTTGTGGATGTTGGTGGAATTCTAGTTGAAGTACTGGACAGTGAAGCCTGTGGGTATAGGCTGCATTATCTGTCTTTAAATTAAATTCTCTCTTAAAGGTGTATGCAGGTCTGCATGATTTGTCACCTTTTAGAGATTATTTTTTATTGCTCCGGGGTCCACGCACATGGGCGGGACTATTCACCAGATTGACTATAACAGAGATACCCCTACTACAGAACTGGAGTTACAGAAAAGAAACTACTCCTTCTAGTCCTCTGATCTCTAGTGTAGTAACCCCGAGCTGCCTAAACGCCTGCAGTTCTACCGTCCGTTTCTTGACAGTGCCATTTCTAGTACGACCTTTCCTTGCTTACACTGATAATCTTGAAACGAGCAGTCCGCTGCTCCAGTTAGGCCTCTTTTTCGTGCTCAATTTTTTTAATCATAATTCTTTGCAGCCTCATTCAGCTACAACAATTCTCTGTCTTTGCATCCTAATAGTTTTTATTTCTCTGATTCCAGGCTTGGATGCAGAATAAAGTTCCCCTCTTACCTCCATCCGAACCAGTAAGCAGAAAAGAAGAGGTTAACCTCGATGACAAGAAAAGAACACAGGCTGAGATTGAGCAAGAAATGGCAGCCCTGCAGTACACCAACCCTCTGCTCCTGGAGGTACATGGGCCCTGTTAAATACATTTTGGGGATTTAAGGAGCTAATTACGCCAGTTAGGGCGAAATGTTAGGGTGTCATGTTTAACAATAGTGTGCGTAAGCTAGGTTGTTGCAATGGCAAAGGCCTTCATTATTTGTCATAGTATATCTTGGAGCTGTTAAACTTTTTTTTCTCAAACTAAGCTTTCTCTTTTTTCATAGCAACTGAAAATTGAGAGACTAGCCCAGAAGCAGGTTGAACAAACTCAGCCGACATCATCGCAGCCTCCACCTCAAGCCGGTCCTGTGCTTGGAACCCAGACATTCAAAGGACAGGCGCCTCACCCTCAAGGATTCCAGCAGCCTCCTCCACCTCAGCAAATGCCAATGAATATGTCTCAGATGCGGCCTCCTGGACCTCAAGGACAGTTTATGCCACCAGTCCCCCCTGGCTCTATGGGTCCCCCCCTTCAGATGGGACCCCCAAATCAAATGGGACAGCCAGGGCTAAGAACACCTGGCCCATTGGGGCCTCAGGGGCAGATGGGGCCTCAGGGGCAGATGGGGCCTCAGGGGCAGATGGGGCCTCAGGGGCAGATGGGGCCTCAGGGGCAGATGGGGCCTCAGGGGCAGATGGGGCCTCAGGGGCAGATGAGGCCTCAGGGGCAGATGGGGCCTCAGGGGCAGATGGGGCCTCAGGGGCAGATGGGGCCTCAGGGGCAGATGGGGCCTCAGGGGCAGATGGGGCAGATGAGGCCTCAGGGGCAGATGGGGCCTCAGGGGCAGATGGGGCCTCAGGGGCAGATGGGACCCCAGGGACACATGGGACCCCAGGGACACATGGGACCCCAGGGACACATGGGACCCCAGGGACACATGGGACCCCAGGGACACATGGGACCCCAGGGACACATTAGACCTCAGGGACACCTAGGCCCCCAAGGGCCGATGGGATCTCAGGGTCCACCATCACTTCAAGGGAGTGGAGGTCCACAGCCATTCATGGGCCCAGGTCCTCAAGGAATGCCTCGGCATCAGGATCTCCACGGACATCAAGGAATGCCGAGACACCATGGGCCAGTGGGCCCCCAGGGAAATGCCATTTTACAGGGTCATTTAGGACCTCCGGGTCCCTCTAGCACCCAGGGATTGCAGGGTGGTGTAGGTCCCAGAGGAATGTCCGGTCTTCCTCCCCCTCTTGCATTACAGGGCTCTCAGGGGCAGGTGCGTGGATTGACTCCTAGAGGTTTACCAGGACCCTCGGGGCCTCAGGATATGCAAGGACCATGTCCTCAGCCAGTTATGCCTGGTCACCCTGTGCAGGACATAAGAGGCCCTCATCCTCAGGGTTCAATGCTGATACATGGCCCACAAGACATGAGAAATCCTCAGGAAATGCGGCCACCTCAGGACATGCGGGGTTCCCAAGAGATGAGAGGTCCACAGGACATGCATGGGCTCCAAGAGATGAGGGGACCCCAGGACATGAGAGGATCCCAGGAAATGAGAGGCCTGCAAGAAATGAGGGGACACCAAGATTTGAGAAATCAGCAGGACATGCGGGGTCTTTCAGATTTGAGAAACCTACAAGACATGAGGGGCCCCCCAGATTTAAGAGGCCAGCAAGATAATAGGGGACCGCAGGATTTGAGAGGCCCACAAGATATAAGGGGAAATCAAGATGTTAGAGGCCCACTAGAAGTGAGGTCCCCTCAAGACGTGAGAGGTCCATCAGACATGAGGGCACCTGGCAATCTGAGGGGCCCACCTGATATGAGGGGACCCCAAGATTTAAGAGGCCCTCACGAAATGCGGGGACCCCAGGATTTGAGAAACCAACAGGATTTGAGAAACCAACAAGAAATGCGGGGTCCACTAGACATGCGGGGAACCCAAGACTCGAGACCGCCTTCTGACATCAGGGTGCAACCAGATTTCAGAGGGCCACAGGAGATGAGGGTACCTCAAGATTTAAGAGGACCTCCCGAGCTAAGGGGTCCCCAAGATTTAAGAGGCCCTCAGGAGACCCATGGACTGCAAGATGTGCGAGGGTTGCAGGAAATGAGAGGATCCCAAGATTTGAGAGGGCCTACTGAGATAAGGGGACCTCAAGAATTAAGAGGACAACAAGTGATTGCTGGACACCAAAATATGAGAGGTTCACAGGATGTGAGGGGGCCACCAGATGCTAGAGGCCTACAGGATATGAAAGGACCCCAAGATATAAGAGGCCAGCATGAGTTAAGGGGCCCACAAGATGGACGAGGCTTACAGGAAATGAGGGGACCCCAAGATGGATGTGGTACTCAAGAAGCAAGAGGTCTGCCGGAGTTGAGGGGAGTCCAAGATGCAAGAGGCCTCCCAGATTTCAGGGGTCCTCAAGATGCAAGAGTTTCACTGGATTTGAGAGGATCCAAAGAATCAAGAGGCCAGCAGGAGTTCCGAATACCCCAAGATACAAAACCGCTTCCAGAATTGCGGGGGGTCCAAGATTTGAGAAACCCTCAAGAAATGCGAGGGCCACAAGAGATTAGAGCACCCCAAGAGATGAGGGGGCAGAAGGGACCACAGCAAGGAATAGGACCTACTCAAGAAGTCCGGGTTCCATCAGATTCCCAAGCAGCAATTGGAAACCCACATGGAGGGTTACAAGGGCCGCTAAATCCACAGAGAGGATTGCAGACCTCTCACGATCCTGGACCTTTCCAACAACAGAAAGGAGCACTGCTTGGTGAAGGACCTAGATCAAATTTCACCCAGGTACGTTTGTTTATGGAGACTGTATGTTACAGAATGAATTCTAAGATAAGTCAATGCAGTGTTGAAAAGGGACCAGTAACAAATCACATAAGACCCGTAAGGCACGCTGTTGTCGTAGCACAGGGAATGATCTCAATGAGCAGTCACTGTGAAAAAGAGGTGTTTTATGAGTAGCAGGTGTATGGAGTATAGTGATGTGTGCTGTCATTATAGTAGATATGTTGTACTTATTGACGTTACTAATCCAGAAGTAAAATGAGGTTCAATACTTAAGTCACTTAAGGTAGTTAAATAAAATGACACATCCAATAGTTGGGGCAGTCACTGAATTCCTAAGCATGGGGCCACAATTTCATTCACGTTGTGAGATTGCACAAACGTTTATTGGAGAAATTCCGAAAATGTGTTTTGTGTGAAATAAGGCACGGAGGAGGTAGCAAACAAACCAAAATTTTAAAATGGTCAGCATGTTGTTTATTTTCAGGCAATCCTTTTTTAATTAATTGTTCATTACTCTTTGTGTATAGAAACAACATCTCCTTGATGCACCGTATTTAGAATTTCCAGAAGTATCACTTGAGGTAATTTCCATAACAATAAAAACAATCAACACAACATAACACTGCCATGCCATCACACAGCTGCAAAGTGACACTGGATGGTCACTCTTAATATAATAAATGCATAAACCGTTATATCAAATTGTGTATGTTAAATTCAGGGCAGCATCCTCCCTTATTTTTAAAAGTACTCCGAACTAGGTAAGAGACTTCTCTCCAGATGTGACCTCGCTGCACGATTCTTATCAACTTTGTATTAGTTAATCGTGTCTTTTTGCTGTTTATAATCTTTCTTGAGCTTTAAGTTCGTGGCATCCAGCATTTTATGCTTTCTTTTACCTTTGACTCGTTCTAAAAATGCACACTTTGGGTGCTAATGAGATTGTTAGTTCTGGAAAGGACGGTTTGCATTCCACTTTGGTTCATAGTAAGATACTTCAATGTGAGGCAGCTTCTTATGATGTGCTTTGATGTTGTTAATTTACTTTGAAATGTAGGGCACTTTAGTTCGATCTCTCAGATCTACCTGAACATCAAAAATGCTCAATTTAATTTTAAATACATTTGGGGGAAAATGCTACAGTTAGAAATAAATTCAGGTTTTCATACAGCCTCACTGAGCCAACTGTACAATTAACAAGCTCCCCCGTTTGATCCATTTCTTGTGACTTGGTCCATGAGCTTGTCCCTTGGAAGAATCGCACATTCTCCTCCAAATAAAAGAAAGTTTCAAAATAGCAGCTCAGAGATGCTTTTAGGAATACATTTAAGGCATGGTTGAAGGCAGCCGTAACTCATCAAAGCTGTAAGCCCCTCCTTGAACCTAAGGAAGCCATTTTATGGGATGTCTTTTATCATCTCCTGATGTGCCCCTTGTCTCTAATTTGTATGAAGTCTTTTGTCCAGAAAACTGACTGAGACTTAGCCTACTTTAAATCCTCAACCTACAACGTCCAAATCATTTCTACATTGCAGCAGGAAATGTACATGGGAGCCTCATGCGTGACACGTAAGGGACCGCGCTAAAGCTTGGTAAAACCCTCCCAAATGGGTGTTTCATATGGCTTGAATGTCCTTTTGTTAGTTTCCTCCGCCTCCCAAAAAACAAATTTATCAAAAAAGTTAAGCAAGGGCCGAATTGTTATCTCATGAGTAACAAACTCATTCATCAGTGAGGAAAGAATAAGACTGATTAAACTGAGAGCAAAATGAAAACTTTAAATGAATCTTTAGATACATTCCCTATGGATTTGCAAGTGAAAGAGGTGTCTTTTCCTTACCAGCCTAGCCCATTATTATTTGCTCTTTTGTATACTACTTTCATCTTTAATCTTTCATCTTTAGACGTTCCTTTGGTTTTCAAACAAAGAAAGACTAGTCCCAGTACTAATTCCAGTACACTCTACTTCCAGTACGCCCTACCCATCCACATCAGACAAACCCCCTCCCTCCCCAGCTTGACCAAGGAACTGAAGACTTGGCTTTTTTAATCCACCTCACCGGCACATGCTACACTACCCCTCCCACCCCCCCCCACCCCAGCGCCTTGAAACCCTAACGGGTGAGTATCTACGCTTTATAAACTTCAATTGATTGATTACTTCTATGTAATCTAATTGTTTCCTGAATGTGTTATTAGTCTCATTTTTACTTTTATTGCAGTACAGCTGCATTTTCAAAGACAAAATGCTGCGCAATGCTAATTAAAACTGCAACACTAAAACTGAAAATTCCTTAAGTAGAATTTGACAGTCCAGCTCACTTTTAATCCTATCTTTTGTTCAGTTATAATCCAGGGTGTTGAAAAGTATAGTGGTGAGATAGCTTAACCAATTTGTTTAGGATCACCTCTGTTTATTTCTGGATATAACCCTAGACATTCAACAAGAATACAATTTCATAATTCAGTTACATTTTAAAAAGTTTGCTTTCAAATGGTCATATAATGAATAGCAAAAGACACATTAGCAGACTTATAAAAAGCAAATTAGGGTCTTACGTATACCCATGGTGTCCTCTCTGTGGAGCGCTATGCTTTCGGCTTTGGCCAACGCAAGCATAGAGTGTTACCATGCTAGTGTATGGGGGGGGGTCTTGGGCCTTCCACTTCTATTGATTAGTCTCTTAGCACCACCATACTCAGGTCTAGGAATCTAGAAGTTACTTTATTATTCCAGTGTCTACGATATAGATGTTAAATGTAAGTGTGCTATTCAAATAGGACTGTGCATTCCGTGCATGCGGCCAGTGTATCCGTAATTACCTTCCAGTATGTGTATAGCTGGGGACATCCCCAGAGCATGTATAATAAGTTTGCATCAGTAAAGGCGCAGCGTCAGCAGGTGGCCTCTGCGCGATTGAAGTACCAGTTGATTTTAGCGGGTGTGAGAGCTGCTCTGTACCTGATGTAATACTGGATTTGGCGGAATCGCACATTTCTGGGGATACGCACTGGGCTTTCTAGTACTGAGGTACTTTCTGTGTCTGTGAGTGGGCGATCCATGTCTTGTTTCCAGTGGCATTGGAAAGATGTTAAATTTATTGCTGTGTGCTGCCTCAACGAGGCTGTGAACCACCGCGTGAGATGTCCACCTTGCCCCATAACGTGCATGTATTGTACGGTGAGGTGTGTTTGAGGCTCATTTGTTAAATCACCCCATCTAGACATGTGGGTGGTTATTAGTCATCAGCGTAGCAGGAATTGGCCTTGCGGTAACTTGTCTTCTATTAATGTCATGTATGGAATTAGTGAGCCGTTTCTGTGTAAATCTCCCATGATTGAATACTCGCCTCACGCCAGTTTTGTAGTTCAGCTTCTATAACTGTCGTTTGACCCCTGGGTGTACCTCCTAACCGTAATGCTGGTGCATACGGCGTGATATGTCGGGCTAGGTATAGGCTTTTGTGGAAGCATCTGTGCGCTACTTTGAGTAGCGATGGCTCCAGTTGTCTTCTGCCCTCACCAGGATGAAATATCTTAAGCAGCTGCTATAGCGTGTAGGGTGGACTCTTAGTAGTGGTATTGTCTTGCTGGCGGTCGGCTAACCATCTAGCCACCCATTGAAATTGTGAGGCTAGGTAGTACTGTTCAAAATGTGGAAACTCCAGGCCTCCCTGGTTAGTTTTTCTTGGTCCTGATGAAGTGCCACCAAAGAAGGCACGAAACATTTTGACCCATCCCACTATGGCAGCCCTATAGGAACATTACATCCACTTAGGGCACTCACATATTTTAATTAAGCTTGGGCTACCACAGTAATAAAAGCAGACAAGAGTAGGACTGCTCCAGACTTATTTTAACCCACCACCCTGTGCACTACCCAGCCCCTACACGCACCTTACAGCTTCTTCAAAAGATCTCCGCCAAAGAGCCCGGTTAACAGGATCCTGTCGGGCATTGCAGCACCGGCCCGACGAGGAGCTTGGCCCAATGATGAAGCATGACATCCTTCGGGGTGTGTGAGGGCATCATGAAGAAAGACCTCCCTTTCCCCGTACCTCCAGTTAGGAACTGCACACCTTCTTGATACACAGATCTGCTAAGTCGTCAGACACAGCAAATCCACGAATGGGAACTACACCCTCAAGTTCTCCTCCCATTCTTTCAAATGTGGGGCTTCCCAGACTGTTAGATGGCGACCTCAGAGGAGCCTGGAAGGGGTTCTGACTACCCTGAGACCCACCCTCGAAGTATCGTAGCCGGGCACTGGCGGGAGACTCCCCAGGGGGAAGAATCTCGTATCTAGGATCGTACTTCTGGCACCACACGACACAGAGTGACCACACCGGGTATTCTTAGAAATCAATCTTTATCAAGTAGGCTATCACTGCAAATATGTACACGGTGAGCACGGGCTCAATGAGTCTCGGAAGGGGTAGGGGGTAGCGGGACAGTGTCTGGTAAAGGTTCAAGGCAGGGACGTATCCGGCGCACAGCTCACAATCCTCGAGCTGGGGGATACGTTGTTGTAGTCGGGGTCCGGCGGGACCGTGAGAGTCTGTTGGAGCCGCGAGTCACTCAGCGGGCTCAGGTACAGGTTCGGAGGTCTTACGAGCTTCACGGAGCCGCGAGTCACTCAGCAGGCTCAGGCACAAGTTCGGAGGTCTTACGATCTTCAGGGAGCCGCGAGTCACTCAGCAGGCTCAGGTACAAGTTCGGAGGTCTTACGATCTTCAGGGAGCCGCGAGTCACTCAGCAGGGCTCAGGAGGGTCCAAGTTTCAGGAGCCGCGACCACGTCGGCAGGCTCTTGTTGTTCCAGCGTCGAATCTGCCGGACAGACCCAGAGCACCCCTTGTTATAGGTCGACCCCTCTTTTATGTCCGGAGTCTGTGCAGGCAGGGGTCTTGTCACCTGGGGGTCGCTTGTCGGGATTTCCTGCTATTGTCTTTTGATCCTTTCAGGGCCGGGTCGGGAGGAGTCCCAGACACCCAGCAGGCACGGAGCCAGCCCTCAGGGAGGCCGGAGGGCCGATCGAAACCCATCGTCCCAGGGGAGTTCAGAGGTGCGATAGAAACTGCTCCTCCCTCTCTCATCCCCTGGAAGCGTGATGTCCTCCAGCCGGAGTGGCGCCTCTAGGCCCGGGTCGCGCTGGGGCCGGGCGGCCATCTTGGTGCATGAAGTGGGCACGCGGGCCCGGGGTGGCCGAAAGGGGAGAGGCCATGGACGGGGATGTCCGGGTCGGTGCGTGTGTCCTGGTGGGGAGGGTCGGCTGGGCCGTGTGCTTGGGGCTGCAGGTACCAGGTTTCGGTGGTGCGGGGGCACGTCGGGCCATTCTACGAGGCCGGGTCCAACACAGACATAGACCTGTTCGCCACTCACCTAAACGCAAAATGCCCAAACTTCACATCCACGCATCCACACCCATTGTCCAAAGGCAAAGCACTATGGATGAACTGGTCAGGAATATTTGCTTAAGCTTTTCCGCCTCTCCCACTCATTCCATTAGTGGTTCGGAAACTCAAACAAGCGTCCCTGACACTAATCCTAGTTGCTCCCACATGGGCACGTCAACCATGGTTCACAACCCTATTGGAACTCTCGCTAGTGTCTCATCAAAACTAAGTCTTACACCCAATCTCCTCACACAGAGCCATGGAGACATAAGACACCCAAACCCTGGTCAACTCAATCTGGCATCTGAAGTCCTAGAGTTTGGCTATCTTAATCTTCCACCAGACTGCATTAATATTGTCAAAAAGGCTAGACGTCCTACCACAAGAGCCTGCTATGCAGCAAAGTGGAAGTGGGTTGTGATTTACTGTAATAACCACATCAACCCGCTTGATGCTTCTGTCCAAAACATTATATGCTATTTGTTACATCTACAACATGCCAATTTAGCATACACGTCCATACGTTTACATCTAGCTGATATAGCTGCATACATCCAAAATAGACAGCATCTATCTCTTTTTAGAGTAGTTGTCATTAAAGCGTTTATGGACTCAAAAGAGTTATTCCCCTGAGACATCCACCTGCTCCAGTGTGGAATCTCAACATTGTTCTAACCAGACTAATGGGTACACCCTTTGAACCATTACCCAGATGTGAACTGCAATTTCTCACATGGAGAGTTGTTTTCCTAGTTGCCATCACATCACTCAGAAGAGTGGGTGAACTTCAGGCATTGACTATAGACAAACCTTTTTTACAATGCACCAAAATAAAGTGGTTCTTTGGACTAATCCCAAGTCATTTCTGCTTTTCACATCAATCAATTTTGTTGAGTTACCCGTGTTCTTCCCTCAACCAGATTCAGTGGCAGAATGTGTACTACACACATTAGATAGATGTGAAAAGAGTATTGCTCTATTACATTGAAAGGACAAAACTTTTCCATTACACAAATCAGCTTTTTGTCGCTCTTACTCCACCACACAGTCAATCCTATATCAAAATCAGGTATTGCAAGGTGGATAGTCAAATGCATTCAAATATGCTATGCAAAGGCTAAACAGACAAAAACAGTACCCCCTAGAGCACACTCTGCACGGAAACTGGGGGCTTCTAAGGCATTCTTAGGAAATATACCCATAGATGATGAAATGCAAAGCTGCAACATGGTCTATACCTCACACATTCACAAAGCACTATTCTGTGGATGTGTTGGCTGCACAGCAAGCTAGAGTAGGCCAAGCAGTTTTACGTACACTATTTCAAACCACTGCACCAGCTACAGGTTAGCCACTGCTTTGGGAGATAACTGCTGTAGTGTATGCAAAGGCATATGATCTACAGTTCATAAGCCTCTAACGGAAAATGTTACTTACCCAGTGTAGGAAGGTGGATATCTGACTATGGTTACCCCCAAATTTTTGCCTAGTGTCTAGCTGGTTTTTCGACTTAGTTGGCCTGAGATCCTGCCATTCAGGACCTCAGCCCATCTGCTCTCTCTTTAAAATGGACTCCATGTACCCTAGGTACATACCCAATTGGTTGGATCACCCTGTCAGCCCCTGTACCAGTGTACACTAGGTACCCAGGGCATTGGTGTACCCAAGGCCTGCCAAGGGCTGCAGCATGTATTATGCCACCCCAGGCTTGGCCTAACAATTTGACACAACTGGCTGATCACTCAGCTGGGGTAAGTTGGTGTAATCACCTCTTACTTAGGTGTAGTATACCTATACCTAACCTTAAATGGGACACCTGGTAACCTATAAGTCACTCCTATGGCAGGCCGTAACAATCCTGAAGGCAGAGTGCTTGGTTCCATGTGAGATGGTGCTCTGGCATGAGCTGAGCCTGTCTGCAGTGGTCGGAACAACTTCCTTCTACTGTTTCCAGATATCGTCATACCATATACTCTTAAGTGCATTATGAACCTCGCGGTTAAATGCTATCTTTGGTTTGGCTTTATCAAAACATGTCGAGTAAGGTGTCATACGAATTGGAATACTAACCCCTCGCCAATTCTGGCGACGGGGTTAGCATTCCACCCTTCTAGAGGGACACGACATGTACAGTACCTGAAACCCGGGTAAAATCAGACATAGCCTCAGCTCCACAAAATGGATGCTGCCACCACAGACACAAGTCTGCCCTCCTGCTGCTGGGAGTCCTTCCAGCTTGGGAGGTGTGGACAAAGGGTTTCCTGCCAGGGGAGGTGCGTGCACCACCCCAGACAGGATTTTGTGTATTGGTCAGGTAGGGCTTGAAAGAAACCAGACATGCCTGTGGCTCACAAGGAGCCTCGGTGCATATGCCAGTTCAAACCGGTCCTGGGGCACACCAGTCCCGGGCCTGGGGCGAGCTGGACAAAGGATTGGGGGTGTAACCACCCCCCTTCCTGGTCCCACCCATAGGGAGGGACCTAGCAGGTAGTCCGGCCCCTAGAATCCGCTTAAAGGTAGGAGCTGTGTCCTAAGACTTCAGACATCCTGGAATCAACTTAAAACTAAGAAGAAGACGGGAACTTCGACGCTCTGCTGCACAGAGGACTGAAGCCAATCTCCCCTGTGGTCAGGGAGTGACCACCTTGCTAACGCAAGCACCATCCAGCGAATCAACGTCTGCTTTGCCGCCGCCTCCCGCCGGAGCCCGAGCCCAGAGACTGACAAGACCTGGACCTCCAGACCTCTCACCGCCCGATCCACAGTCCCTGCAAAGAGGAGACCCGTGGAGGCACCGAGACACGTGGAGCCAGCCATCTTGAAACGACTACGACAAGCTGACCAGTGCAACAACCGAGGCTCCCTCCAAGTTGTGCTTTGGGTCCTGAGAAGCCCAACCCTCGAGCAGCATCTGCACCAAAGGTGAGCCCTCCAGCATCTCCACGATCTGCGTGGGGCCCTTCTGCATTTTGCCACTCGACGCGCCTAACCGGTTGCTGGCCCGCTGGCTAGTGGCCATCTTGGCGACGAAATCTACGACAAACACCGCTGGTCTGGTTGCTCCAGACTGGCCCTTGCTCCCCTCCAAAGGAGCAGTTCCTCTGACCTTGCTGGTCAGAGCCATCAGCTTATCTCCTTTCCTACAACAATTGCTTTTGCCAAGGCTTGTTTGCTTCGATCAAGTCGCCGACACCGCCGACAGCGAGAGCCTGCGTGGGACAGCTCGTGACTCGACTCCTGGACGTCGTCGACCTTCAGGGACCACGTGGCTGCAGAGTCAAGCTACACCTTCCTTCCTGTTTGCACCCGACATCGCCTGGTACCCACCTGGTGCCACGCTGGTCACTGGCTAGTGACTGTGAACACTGTCCCCTCTGCTTACAGGTCTTCAACATCTCCGATCCACTCTTGGATCCACTGCATCTCTTCCCGACCGACCGCCTGCAGCACTTTTGTCTACAGGCCCCACGGAACCGATAGAAGAAACCCGACGCACTTCGAGGCCTATGCACCCGCTTCCTGTGGGTGAGGTAAAGCTGGCACTCCTGTGCCCAAGTGTAGTATTACATCTCTAGTGCCTGTGTTCCAAATCTTAAGTTCCTAGGTCATCCGGAAGATTCCTTTTGCAGTAACTTTGTACTTTTTACGCACCCATTGAAACCTATGGGAGCACGCGTGTGACTATTTGCTCTGCACACGCCACCCGTGGACCTCCTGGTCACTAACTGACGTTAGCTCCTTGTAGGCCCAGCGATTCTAGAGGCCCTAGGCCTTTTCCCTTTTCTGTTCGTGGTACTTATACCACTATTTTAGTATATGGTTCGAGTGGCCACCAGGGCCTATCCATATAAAGTGCAACTTCTGTGTATTCTGTGATAATCTTGTTTGACGATTTGTGCTCCTGTGCTCATAAAGAGACTAGGGGTTACTTTGAGAAATAAATACATATATATTTTGAATATATATCTGTGTGGTGTCCTTTCATTGGTATAAAAGGGGGTTACTATTGGTAAAACAGCTTGCTTAACACGCATCACGAGTTTAGCCTCAAAGACTGCTTAGCCTACGCTACCACTAGGGCAGCTAGTCCAAAAAGGTTGACTTACAACCACACCATAAGGGTTGCTTGGCATGGTACAAGGTGGTCACTAGAACTAGTGAACAGCATATACCAGGCCAACTTCTCACACCCAGTATGCATCTGTTCTTGGCATATAGAGCTGTAGAATCATATGCGCCCGCCCGCCTCCCCGGGTACCTATACCTGTTGCAATAACATCTTACTAGATACATGCATTAATGGACATCTCCTTCTTACTACTCTTACTAACTCCATTATCGCCCTCTGCGGGAAAACAATCAAACAATGGAGTCGATGCCCATGCGCACTATCACCGAAAGGAGGAGTCACCTACCTCGTGACTGGAAAGACTTCTTCGAAGAAAAACAAATTGCAAACATCCAGACCCAACACTAGGATGGCAATCTATGCCAAAGCATATGACTCTACAGCTCTATTTGCCAAGAACAGATGCATACTGGGTAAGTAGCATTTTCCTTCTTATCAAGGGGTACTAAAATTGTGTCCCAATAGGAATCCAAATAAAATGTAGATTTAAAATCATAAAAGCTTCCAATCAAAGGATGGCCAATGCTTGCTGTAGCCGCATTTTTGTCACCCCATTGCCAGTAATGTTCCTTCAGCAGACTTGCTGTCAAGCGTGGGCTAGAGAGCGGGAATCCCCAAGACCGACGGCTATGTTTTTTCAACCTGTCTTAGCAACGGTATTTTGTGGAATCTATCAGCCTCCATCACGTCCCTTAATGCTATACCATATCGTGCCAATTCAAGTTGAAGCCACAACCTCCTCCAAAACAACAAGGGATGCAATGTAGCTACATCTCCCATTGCAAGTTGACCTATATCCATCATCAAAGGCTTAAGAGGGGTGTTTTTAGGTAAGTGGACCAGATTCAGCGGGGGCGATAGGAGAAGCCCCACAACTCTGAACCATAGAGAAATGCACTTAATCATAAATTTGCAAAATAAAACCAATCGGTTTTGTAAGGGAGCTGCTGTGTTCTGTTGCTATGACTCTTGTGATTTGCCTATGTTTGAAAGTCAATAAATCCAACTGGGGTTTCCATGAGAGTTTCAAAGATACAGTAAATCTCAGGAAACTAAATACATCTACACTATTAAATGGGACTCATCCTAGCTCAAGCTTTTCTTTGAAAGACCTATGTTTGTTAAAAAAAAACAAAAAAAAACAACATTAACTTTGTCTTCGTCGAGTTGATTTCCTTCTGGCATGCCTTTGCGCCCCAAGGAACTACAAGGATTGGCAACTGGTACTTACCGGCAGGTCCGCCCTTGGCACCATCTGAAACCCCTGGTTCCATTACTTGCCCCAAACTGGCTTTGGTGCGGATATTGGTCATGTCGCCACAACCCAAGCCACATCCCGTTGGTGCCGGACAACAAAGTGCAACCAATGGTGCTCTCTGATTCTGAACTCCACTTCGACTGAGGCTGCACCTTAATTTCACTTGGCCGCAACCTTCCGGCAAACCCCTAGACTCTGAAATCAAGCCCTTGCCTCTAGTAAGGGCAAAGATCATCCATAATCTTTTTCACACATATCCCCATAATGTCCGGTGTAATGAAGGGAATGAATTTGCCCAGCCATATACTGAGGACAACTGGTATGATGATCTACATGATGCCAGTGGACTGGATAATTCTCCAGGCACTGGTTTGGTCTCTTCACCTGTTTTGGCATCTGAAGAAATTTCTCCTTGGAAGTAGTGAGCCGAAGAACGGCTGAGGTTCTTGACCTCCAATCGGCTTCTGTAGAGGTGAAAAACAATGTGAGCACAAAGTTCTCCCACCTCATTTACTTATGTATTTGGAGAGGTTTATATAGCGCAAACATGATCTGTCAGGGTATCAGAGCTGTGTACATACAGCAGTCAAGTCATACATAAAGGTAAAATTCAAGAAGGAATAAGCAAGCAGCAATACAGAAACAATATAAAATTGCTATGGCAGATTCAAGATCCAGGGGTGTTCACAGGAAAATTGTCAAGCTGAGTGGTATCAGGACTACTGTTGAAGGAACCTATTCATCAGAAACCTTTTTACTTCTTTTTTTGAAGGAGATAATTGATGGGTTTGCCCTGGTTTCAGGAGGCTATACGTTCCTTATTCTTGGGGCTAGACCGCAGAAGGAGCAGTTGTAATTTTTTTCTTTTGTAGAACGTCTGTGGTTACAACAAGAGGGAGTTAGCACTTCTTGAGGAACGACTACCACCAAATAGTCAGAGTTTTTTGGCTAGGTAGATTTAAGTGGTATAGTGAAGGGCTTTGTGTGTCATGCAAGCTATTTTCTACAGGATTCTTGCTTCCAAAGGGAGCCACTTGAGATGTTTTAGGTCTGGTGTAATGTGGTAGAATCTTCTGGATCCTGTGATGAGCCTAGCAGCTGAGTTCAATGTGGCCCTTTTGGAACCAGCTTACTTTACTTTGAATAAGCCTGCAAGAGTAGCACTCCTGTGTTCTAATCAGGAGATGACTAGGGATCGAGGGAAGATCTTTTAAATCTGGCTGATGTAGACAAATCTCCAGCTAGGGATTGGACTGCTAGCAGAGAAAGTCACCAGGGGGCAAAAAAGGGTTTGATTTTCATTAGTATGTTCTTGGACAAACTACTCCTACTTCCTTGCTACATTTCAATGATGTCCTTGTTGGAACATGGGCAAATCCATGTTCCATGCTGCCAATAAATAGCCAGATAGCAAAGTGCCATTGCCCTGTCTTTGGTGTCCTGGCTTCTTTCCTTACACAGCAACTGACTCCAGAAAGCTTTGTGGTCCAAGCATCCACGAGCAGGGTCAACCCCAATGCCTTCCATACTACCCCACTGAATAGTCAAACCGCCTTTAAACTTTTGGGTAACCCTTGTTCTCCTCCACTAGTCTAGCATTACAGCCTGTCCACGCCAGCTTACTTTGGGCTGCTATACCCATGTCCTTTGTGATTCGGTCACTCATGGCTCTCCAGTTTCATTGCTGCACTGGAGGACTTGCACCCCACTGTTACGCAAGTCATTTTGGGTAGCCGCAGTGCGGCAAAATTCCCAATTTGCTGTGGGTTGGATGCTACAGATTGTCTTGGTCTGGCAGTTGACACCAGTGTGACACAGGAGGTCTTTGGGCTTCTACGCATATGTCTAGTCTTCCCTAATGGTCATGCCCTTTGATGGTTTTTGCCTCTTTGGCGAAAAGACGGACTCTGCCCTTGAGCATTTTAAAGACAGCAGAGCCACAACCCACTGCTTGTGCCTATATGCTCCAAAGTGTCAGGTTAGCCAGCTGTTTTGCACCCTCCGTTATGGCAAGGGTTTTCAATACTACCTGCACCCACCAATGCTGTCAGCCAGGCAGACCCTACAGCCTTTTCGTCTTCTTGTCCACAGTACCCAGAGACAACATAGAGAATAGTGGCATCGAGCAGCCTAATCCCCCCCCCCCCCTTTTCCCACAGCTGCTAGAAAACTTAGTTTTAGTGTGCCCTCACAGGCGCACACCCATCGAAGCATGATTAAACATTTTCCTTCAATGTGGCAATCTGTCGCTTGGGACAAGTGGGTACTGCAAGTTATCTAGCAGGGTTTCTGTTTCTCTTAACCCTGCCATGCCTTCCACCACCCTCACAGTGGCTGATAGAGGACCATTTGTCCCTCTTTCAGCAGGAAGTGCAGGTCCTTTTGGCCAAAGGGGCCATAGAGAGGATTCAGGCGTTGGAAGTAGGAACTGGTTGTTACTCCTGCTACTTCCTTGTGCCGAAGGACGACGGAGGTCTTCGTCCTATTTTAGATCTTCGCCCTCTCCATGCCTTCCTGCAGAATAACAAATTAAACCTGCTCACTCTAGCCCAGGTCTTATCTGCCCTCTACTCTGAAGACTCGATGGTGACGTTGGACCAGCAGGACACTTATTTTCATATCCCCATCCAGCAGTCCCACGGGAGCAGTCTGCGGTTCATGGTGGAACAAGTGCACTTGCAGTTTGCTGTGCTGCCCATTGGCCTCACCAGTGACTCTTGGGTATTCACAAACATGCTGGCGGTGGTTGCAGCACACCTTCCGAGGTCGGGCCCCTTCCCCTACCTTGATGACTGACTGCTGAATGTCGGCTCACCCCAGGAAGTTAGTACCCACCTCAAGATTATAGTAAACCTCTTGACTTCATTGGGGTTCACTATTAATGTGTCAAAGTTACACCCTACTACTTTGCAGACACTCGCTTTCATCTGAACTATTATGGACACACCGGTTTTGTATCTTTCTCCTGGAGCAGAGAGTCCAGGATATTCAGGCTATGATACCGATGTTTCAGTCTCTATCCTGGAAGTCAGTGAGGATGACTGTGAGGCTGCTAGGACTAATAGCCACCTGCATCCTCCTAGTCAAGCATGCCAGGTGGCATATGCAAGTTCTGTAGTGGGGTCTGATGTCCCAGTGGGCACAGCATTAAGGGGATCTCTCCAATCACATATCAACTTCCTTGAGTTGCGGGCCGTTGGCAGAGTGTTAAAAGCCTTTCTGCTATCCATCAAAGGGAGGCTGGTGCAGATGCTCACAGACAACTGCACCGCTGTGTGGTACTGGTACAAGCAGGTCGGGGTGGTGGTGTGCACCTTGTCTCAGAAGGCACTAAGTTTCTGGAAGTGACTGGAACACCAAGGGATTTTCCCTGTGGGATCTTTAAACATCAGTGTGGATGAACTCAGCCCTCTTTCTCTAGCAGCTCACGAATGACAATTACACCCAGAGATGTCACAAGTTATCTATTGCGAATTGGGGCGAATCTTGCCTCTATATGTTCTCCACCACCGAGAACACACAATGCTAGCACATTTGCACGCTAGAGATTTCGTGACCACTCATCCTTTGGAGACCCTTCCATACTAGAGTGGAGCTCAGGACTTCTGTGCACCTTTCTGCGCTACCGCTTCTGTCCGGAGTTCTGAAAAAGATCAGGAACTACCTGCTCAAGTCAATCTAGTTGCACTGGATTGGGCTAGTCGAGTGTGCTACCCAGAGCTCCTGAACATGAGTATTTGTCTATCAGGCTCTCTTTGAGGGATCTTCTGTTGCAAGAGTTGCCTGCACCTGGGCTTGTGCAATCTTCACCCTCATTTTTGGAGATTGAGCACTGCCTGACTGTAGTCCTCCTCCCTCCAGTGGCTATACGTGTCATCTTCGCAGGCAGTACAAAAGGGGGTGGTGATGGACAGAGCATCAGAACCAATCAAACACTCACACCTAGTCAACAGATCTGGGTTTGATCCATCACCGTTCTTTAGCCCACTCTGCCACCCCAGTTCAGACATGGCCATATGCAAATCAGTCTGACCCTGTGCCTCATTGGAACAGTCCAGCACAAACTCACGTCTGAGCATACCCTGCCAACTTGTGGCGCTTTGTTCGCCATAAGTTGGCAGGGTATGCTCAGACGTGAGTCCCTTGCTCACTTTGCCACTGGATTCAAGCAAGCCTGGCTGAAGACGGCTGAAATGCCAGAAACCGGTCCTAGGAAGCTTGTTTCCGCTCCAGGGAAGACATGGCTTGGCAGTTCGTGCTGGACTGTTCCCATGAGGCACAGGGTCAGACTGATTTGCATATGGCCATGTCTGAACTGGGGTGGAAGAGTGGGCTAAAGAACGGTGATGGATCAAACCCAGATCTGTTGCTTTTTGTGTTTTACATAGCCCAGCAAGGACTTTCACTGGGCAGAGTAAAATGTTACTTTTCCGCTCTTTCAGCTTTTTTATGGTTGCTGGATCAGCCCTCTTTATTTAAATAGTCTGTTGTGGTGTGTTTTTTTGAATGGTATGCAACATATGTTTACGCCTTTCATTATGCCTCCAAGGACCGGAATTAGGTACTCACATTCTTTATATGTACATCCCTTCAACCTCCAACATACTGTCCATTTTAGCTTCTCACCCTCAAGACAGATTTCCTCATTGCCCTAACATCAGCGTGACGTGCGAGTAAGCTACAAGTTCTTTCTACCCGGATACTCAACTTCCTTTTAAGACAGTTGGTCTTGAGGACCCTCGTGAGCCTCCTTTCCCCCCAAAAGTGGTTATTGTTTTTAATGTCACTCAAAGCATCACTCTTCTGGTGTTCTTAAATTCTCCTCATCCCTCTAAGAGTGAGGAGAGTTTCCTTCAGTTGGATCATAAAAGAGCTCTCAACCTTTGCATCGCTTGTACCAAACCCCATCAGATGGAAGATCAGCTGTTTATTGAATTCACTGGAGCAAAAAAGTGCTTGACCATGCAGAAGAGAACCAAATCTCTTTGGCTCGTCCACTGTAATAAGTTCTGATACACACTGGCCAAGAAGTATACCCCAGAAGGCCTAACAGCCCATCCCACCAGAGGCAAGGCTGCTACCCTACCACGTGTTGGCTTGAGGAGTGCCTGTTCTGGATATTTGCAGGCTGCTTCATGGGCGTTGCCTCATGCATTCACAAAGCACTACTGTGTGGACAGTCGGGTCTGTCGAGAGCAGCACATTGCCTGCTCTGTCTTGAAGGATTTTTTGGTCTGAGCCAGTTCACAGACCCACCACCTGGAGAGTTCTGTTTTAATATATATTCAAAATGTGAGGAATAAGCTACTAGAAGTATCCATCCAGGGATGCTACCAAGGACAATACCAGGGGGTCACAGGACCCTTAATCCTTTGACGGTCACAGGCCCCATAATCCTTTGAAGTTTCAGCACATAGGGGGAAGTGTATCTTGGGCCCCTCGCGCTATAAAGCACTCTGTTACTCCCGCAGTGCTAGACGCTACCGGGGGAATCACAGGACCACAGGTTGCATATTCATTTGTGCCTGGTGGCACTGACCTTTCAGAGTGCAGGGGAGGAGGAACTTGACCCCCTCGCTCTATAAAGCGCTCTATTACTCCCACAGCGCAGAACGCTACCAGGGGATCACAGGACCCATAATCCTTTATAACGTGTATTTTGTTAAGGGCACGTTCACCCACAAGGGTATATTGGTGCTGAATAACAGATGTTTGTTACCCTACTCAAGGGATGGTACTTACTTTATCGACCTTGGAAGGATGAAAGGCTGAGTTGACCCACCGGGATGTAAACCTATGGCCAAGAGGTTAAACACAGGCCCATGCAGTGGATACATTAGTCCACTAATCCACCAGACCCAACTGATGCCTGGCAGCACCGGCCTTTCATACACAGGGGAGGAGGAACTTGGCCCTCCTCATGCTATAAATCGCTCCATTACTCCAGCAGGGCGAGCAAAGCCCGGGCCAAGGGCAGGCTCGTTCTGCACCTGTCATAATAAACTGAAAAAGTCTTGGCTTGTCCACCTCCTTGTTTCTTTAAAAAAAAAAATCCTTTATTTGTATCTTACTCACCCAGTTTGTTTGTATCTTAGTTTTTCACTTTTTTCTTTTTTACTTTTTCAAGCTGCTATTTATATACAGTGTTTAATTTTGGTGTTTTGTTTTTAGTTTCCATTAATCTTTCAAATCCTAACATTTAGAGTGCACATGGGCAAGAGAAAGACGGAGGAGGGCCCCTCTGACCCACCTAATCTCAAAAAACCTTCACGACCCACAGCAGAAAATTGCACATTTAAGGAAATAGATACTCTTATCGAAGAAGTTGAATCACTAACTAGGGCAAACTGCAGAAGTGCAATTTGAAGATTACACACTTTTTTAATCAAACTCCACTTTATCTGTACCCTGTTCTATACCTGTTCTTTCTCCTCCTAACCTTAAACCTAGGGTAGGGCCATCTACCCATGCTAAAGCTCCCACTACTAACACAGAAAGCAAACTTTTTAACCACCCTATCTTGTATAGCAATAAGTTTTCCGTGTTAAAAAACCTTGAGGACACCCAAATAGTCAACCAGCAAACACCGTCTGATCTCTGTGATTCTGGGGATTCTGCTACCATTGATTTCTCTTCAATGAGAAACATTCCTCATGCTATAAGTGCGCTAAAAGAGGGGATAGGCCAACTCAAATCTAAAACTCAGTCCGGTCAGAACCCCCCACTTAGTGTTTGGAGGGAGGGCCTTGCACCTTTTAAGGCTGAGCTATCAACTGGAGATTAGTAAATGAGTGGGCATTCCTTTCACCTGACCCAATACGGGTTATAATCCAGCTCGGATGCCCATCTGATAGTTTATTCCTCGTAGCCGTACAAGTGATCGTTCACATACCAAATCTATGCAAAACCCTGTCCATCAAAGATGGAAGGGAACCAAGGTCTATATGATTACTGTTCCCAAACTCTGGCCTAGGGTGTACGAAGATGGTGATTCTCTAATCAATAAGGTTATCCACTGGATTAGATCTCAGAGGGTTTGTGTTTCACTTATTTGTTCTGACATTATTTATGCCCAAAAGATATTGTCTAGTGCCATTTCTCCAGACTGTATTTACCTAGAATTTGACAAACACTTGGTGCAGAGCCTAATGAATATGGATGTAATATCTATTTCACCTTCAGGTTCGTCTATTCTGTTTAAGTATAACATCTTCCAAAAGGTTGCTCCTGAGTCTTTCTTGTTTCCCTTGTAACACAAACCCATTATTGGTGGTAGACGGGCCTGTCGCTCCTTGTGTTCACTTCAACAGCCGATCAGTCAAGCCTTAATCCCATAATTACATGTTGTAAAAGATCCTTTAACTGTGTCTAACCCTTTACTTGCACCCCCACTTTTTCACAGTGATTCTCTTAACCAGATAGATTGACAGTTCCCACCCGAGTCTACAGTTCACTCAAATAATGATCATTGAACTTCTCTCATCAATTCCCTTGAACACTTCTTCTAATTCATCAGTCGCTAATTTTCGTGTTAGTGAAGACTTCATGGAGGGTAGCTGCAAACTTTGTATACCTTCATGGAATGTTGCAGGCATATGCAGCAAGGCTGCTGATTGCGCATAGGACAATTTCATAGATGCTTTTCACATAGTTTTAATTCAGGAAACTTGGGCAGTTTCTCCGCTCCAGAGAATAGGGTATATCACCTATTGCAATAATGCAGTCTCTTCTTCTAATGGCAGATCTTCAGGTGGCCTATTAACCTAGGTCAAGAAATCTCTTCATTGCCATGTTAAAAAAAAACTAAACCGCTCTTCTTCTGATATCTTGAGGTTAGATATTAGGCCTTTTAGGGAACTCTATTAATAATTTCAATATTTATGACCACTCGATTCCCAAAAATAAAGAGTCTCCAACTTTAGTTATTTTAGAAAAGTATTTTCTTAATGTAGCTATGCTGCGTTCACGATTTTGGCATGAGATTTTAATCCCATGTACGGACCCATACATTTTGTTACATCTATTATTCAAGGAGAAGACAAAATTACAGGCATTCTATCTCTGGAGGCTAACTCTATTAAAACTTGAAGTACAGCAGCCTTACAGCTCGTTTCACTAAGCCGGTCTTATGGACTTAGAACATGCAGTGAGAGGTTGAAATATTTAGAGACTTGGGGACACCTATGAGACTTTAGGGTACTACCCAGACGGGATAGTGACCACAGCGCCCTTGAACTAATTCTCCCTGGTTAACACCTTCTTGATTTGTTCACTTCCTCGGCGAAGCATCAAACCAGTTCTAATCTTAATATTAACAGGAGAAGTATTAAATGGCCATATATAGCCAGGAACTCGGCTTTGTAGTCTGAAATTTATATTTTTTCTTCTATCTTGGCTCCGTCTAAATATTATTCTTACCCTAATACGTTAGTAATGGATAGTCTTCTTTCTTTTTTCCAGTCTTTAAAAGACTTATTTGTAAGGCCAAATCCATCAAACTTCTAGTAAGTGTATGCAAATTACTCCCTAGTATAAAAAAAATGCCATCACGCTAAAACTTGTCTTATTCAGGTGATCAAAGACCATAATTCTGTTGCTGTTAGAGATACCAGACAATCCTATAAGCAAGATTTTAGAGTAAAACAAAGTAGGTGTATTGAAACTATTTGTCGACATCTGTTAGATGCAGCCCTATGTAGAGCTTTATGCTGATACTGTACCAGCTCACACCAACTCGCGTATCATAGTCCATAATCCTCTTGTAGATAATGAGCACTTGTTTTCATTGGGGAGCACATGGCTGGCTATCTAGTCTTTACAACGGAGAAAGACACCAGTCCTGCATGCCGTCCCTGGTGTGCTGTATAAATCGGAGGTGGATATCTGGGCCCCTTATATTATTCGCCTTTCAAATGAAATACTACAGGGCACTGATTTACCTGCTACCTGAGCAGGGGCTCACGTCATTCACATTTACAAGTAAGGTGATGGGAGCAACCCCAAGAACTATAGAGCCATTAGTCTTGACAATGTGACTCCAAAATTCATGTGTCACCCTTTTGAAAGACCACTAAAATATGGCCTTTGTTGACCTGAGGGCTGCGTTCGATCTGGTCCCTAGACACACTCCTTGGGAAGTCCTTTGTGTGATTGGAGCTCCTCACTCTATCATAGATACCATCATCAGGCTTCATCAATCAATTTATGCTCAAGTCAGTTGGGGGATAGTTGGGGAATTGACAGTCTATACCTGTACATAGGGAGGTTTGCAAAGGGTGCCTCTTGGCGCCAATACTATTCTCCCTGTATCATAATGGGGTTGTGGATCATCTTAACACTGGGAGTATCAATGCTCCGAAATTGAATGGCAGCAATATCCGAACGCTTCTCTTCACAGACGATACCTCTTGTCCAACACCACTTCTGGTCTTCAGAATCTATTATTAAAATTCAATGAATTTTGCAATATTGGGGGATCTGAAATCAATGCACAGAAGACCAAATGTATGACATTTAGACTCTACAAAAATTGTAAGAGTAAGCTCAGTTTAGATAATGTCGCCCTAGAGTCAGTTATAACCTTTGACTAGCTTGGGTTAAGGGTCGCCAATTCCCTTTCTTGGACCCCTCAGATTCTTTATAGTAGCTTGATTATCCAACACTTCTCTGCCGGCATTTCAAAAATGTCTAGATCTTTTTTTTTTTTTTTTTTAATTAGGTTTTATTAAACATAAGCTGTGTACAATCCTTTAGCAATCGACATGACAAAATTGTATATTGTACTAATTAAACAGTGGCTGAATCAGCGATGTCAATCGGGTACAGTATATCAGTGCTTCACATAAAGTAATGAGATAGCAGGTGTACTCATACATTAATTACATACTTAATCGTCCAGAGTCTGTTAGGGCTCGGCTTGCTCAGCCGACCTTAGGTATTGTAGTAATGGTTCCCAGATGTCGTAGGTTTTAGAGGCAGTGGGTAATTCCTCTGTATAGAGTACTAGATTGTCACGGCAGGTCACCAGATCTTGGAGCCATCGGGCCGCCGATGGTCCCGTCTTGCTTTCCCACAGCATCGCCACACATCTCTTAGCCATGAGCAGACCTATCTGCACCAGTTTATCAGTCACCCCTTTGACGGTGGGCGCCAGACCTAGTAGGCATGCAAGCTGTGATCATTATATGTCAAGGCCAGTGATTTTGGACAGTGTGCCAGTCACGCCCTTCCAGAACAATGCCACCTACGGCATTCCCAGAAGTCCGCACCAGCTGTGCCACATCTCTTACACACCTCCGTTTCTCGGAGCCCATATCACACCTCCGTGTCTCGGAGCCCATATTTGAACAGCTTGTGTGGGTTATAGTACACTTGGTGAATATATTTGAAGTGTATTATTCGGAGATTACCGTTGGATGTGTGGGCCCCTGTTAGTGGACAACAATGCTCCCAGTCCTTGGGTGTGAGCCGCGGACACAAGTGTTCGTTCCACTTATCTAGGCTACTAGTATGTGGTGTCCTTATCTCCTCTCTAGCAGAGCGATGCAATTTGGTGAGAAGTTTGTTGTGTTGGGCTGACCAGTAGGGTTTGTAGCGTTTGCAGCGTCAGAGGCTCTGTAGGGAGAGTGTGATAGTGTGCTCGCATCGCCTTTTTGAGTCTGTGGAATTGAAATATGAATAGGGGCGTTTTATTCGTTATGAAGTCTAAGTCCTCATCCGTCAAAAAGACCCCATCAGGAAACAGATCTTGCATCTTAACTAGTCCAACTTGCTGCAGTACACGCAGAGCCCCAGCGTTGTGTGTCACTGATAAGTTTGAATGATATGCTAGAGGCAATAGGGGGGGGAGTACAATGGCAATTTGGTTGCAAGGCGACCTAGAGCCTGCCAGGCCCCTACCGTAGCATCCACTGTGTTGATCTCAGAGCGAGGGGGTCTGTCTTCTGCATTTTGTCTGCATAGAGCTCAGCAGGAAGGGGTGGGTGTCCCCGTCCTCCACAGCTACATGTGGGATGAATTTGTGTGCGCCAATCCAGTAATGTGCATACTGTGCGTGGGCACATAAGTAATATAAGTAAACATTTGGCACACTGAATCTACCCTGTTTGTAAACTAAAGTTAGTGTCCCAACTTACCCGTGCCTACTTACCACCCCAAATGAGTCTAAGGAGCAGAGATCGCACCGTTTAAAAAATGTCGTATGAGAGGGATCGGTATGTTGCTAAATGAATATAAGAATTGGGGCAGTATCACCATTTTGATTAGAGTGATACGGTCAACTAGTGAAAGCGTTAGATTCACCCATTTGTATACTTGTCGCTCCAACCTCGCATATGCAGGGCCGTTATTGCTGCGTATCACTGTTTCAGGGTCTCTGTGTACCCACACCCCGAGATATTTCACAGGGTCTGACGCCCATTCCAGTGGGAAGTCTAGATCGTATGGGAGAGTGCATGGAGTCAGCAGCACTACCACCGATTTGGACCAGTTAATTTGGAGGCCAGAGAATAGCCCAAAAAAATGTCTAGATCTTTCCAACTTCACATGGTTTCTCCAGCACTGAAGGTATACAGGGCTAAAACCCAGGCAGCAGCGCTCTATGTAGCAGATTTCTGGGGTGTTTCCAACCTTAGCCCTTTGATGACAAAAGAACTTGGGTTCATCAAAAAATTGCTCAACTTTCCACCTAGTGCGCCTACTGTACCTAGAATTCTTGATAATGCTCTCAAGGAAGTTGAACATTTAGCTGGCCTCAAACCTCTCCTATATTGTGTAAGGTTATGGTCTTATCAAGAATTAGATCAGTACAGACTGGATATTTTGGATGTTAAAAAAGTAGACACTGGCTATAAAATCAAGTAAAAAAAAAAAAAAAAAAGTACTTCTCGCACTTAAAGGTATGGTTCACCAAACTGGGTCTCCAGACAATATATACTTTCCCGGCAACTCGAAGATTTAACACAAAAGGTCACAAAAGGTCTCATAATAAAAACCTATTGGGACTTTGTAGTGACTCAATGGCGTCTCTCCTTTAGATTGGGCTCACTTTCTGATCTAGTTTTATCCCACAAACCGCTCCCCAAATTTGAAGCATTTCTTGATGAGATATCTCCTCTTCTTGCGAAACGTTTTTATCAAATTTTGATTTGGTATTTTACCTTTAAACACTTTTACAATTAATGGTCTCTGGTTATTCAACTTATTCACAGTGCAGCCAGTGCGCAATAAATCTGAGGATAGCGACCATTTTTTTTCTAGTTATAACGGCCCCAGGCGTAAATGGATCCGGCCTTTGTGCCTTAATTTGGGCCTAAAAAGTTATTTAATGCCTATATGATCCTTATATGGCTGTACCTTATTCACTTAACTTGTGTTTACTGAGCCATTGACTTTTGTCATTTGCACTTCATCAGATTCATTAACAAGTTTATTTAGACATTTTTCCATAAAAATTCTAAAAAAAAAAAAGAAAGCCCACCTAACAATAAAAACATTTGAAAGGACACCCCTCTGGCTACCCTCCCCGAAACCACTACATTTCATAATAAAATTCTTTTTAACAGTTCGTAAAAACCAAGCAGTTCCAACTGCCACATCGAGAACGCATTTCGGACAATAGCTCCACAGCTTTATTCCTATGGAGAGCATCATATTTCAAAAACAGAGGTCTTATAGACTTGATTCGATTTGCAAAATAAAAGACGCAGTCCATAAGAATATGCGTAAGGGTACATTTAGCTTTAAAGGGGCAGGGGCAGTGACCACTATTATTCTGCACCCTAATCCTGTGTGGGCGGGGTGAGTATATTGGATTGCATCCCACCCTAGCCCTTAATATTTCATTTCTCAATCCTGGGTCTGGTAACCGTGATAACTAAGAGAAAACACTAGCCTGGCCCAATGTAGCAATCGAGAGGCTAATGGAAGATCTCCTTCTTTAGATACAGTAGGTTGATCGATTCAGACGCTGTAGCAACAGATTATCTCACTGCTCGTTTGCCTGGGAAGGGGAGCCAAGATGCAACTGTACCACTATGTAAATGGAGGTTCCTATGTGCAATTATTCTGGTTCTTACAGCCTTTCCCCACATCCTTTCACTGCTTTGGATCTCTTCCCAACACAATTTGGAGACTTTGACCACCTCATCATCCTCCAGCAATGTGTTAAAGTATCTTAGAGCCCGAGTAGAGGCTGCCATGTTCCAAGAGACCAGATTGCACTCTCTCCTTATGGCCTGAACCATGGTACCTTGGGGGAGTGATAGAAGTCTTTTAAGCACTACCCCTTCCAATCTATCCCATTCATAGGTTGGATCGAGGAAAAAAAAAAACTCTCTCCCCATACAGGCCTAGCGGGGTATCTTCCCTTCATAAGCCTTTATTAATGGGATATTATATAGTCCCCAAACCTACCAGCTAGCCTGCAATAGGGAATTTCGTGATTATGATTGTCTTGAGTAGTTGCTTATTAAGTGAATAAGGCTATTTCCAGGACTCCCGGGTTGCTAATAGCAAATAATTGTTAGCAAGATTTATATGACTGAGAACTCCTTAAATCCAGTATGTTGTACTAGTATGCACTTTATTTGTCCATATTTGCTCATTGATTTTTGGTACCTGCATTAGAGATTGTAATGGTTTAAAGTGGCTCTTTATCAATTAATGACTTGCAAGGCTTCAATCTTTTTTGTTTTAGTCTGTTTTATTGATTTTGTTGAAGAAACAGATTTATATTCAGATAGGTTACAGCTCAGGATTTGAGACATCAACTATAGTTCAAGAATATTGTTGCATGTGATATACAAGAAGACAACATAAGTCAACGTTCACCGCAAAGAGAAGTAGACATGTTAATATATTAGCGTAAGATCACATTAAAGTGTTCTGCGAAAACTTTACAGATTCCTTGTGTGCTTCTACCTTTGGTGCTGATAACATGCAGTGAGAACGTGGAAAAGGGCCCATCACTAGGCTGTTAACACTGTAGTTCAT
Source organism: Triturus cristatus (assembly GCF_964204655.1). Lineage (NCBI taxonomy): Eukaryota > Metazoa > Chordata > Amphibia > Caudata > Salamandridae > Triturus > Triturus cristatus. Next base: position 930,211,537 of record NC_140594.1, on the reverse strand, counting down.
CACATTAGTGAAGGAAGGAAAAGTAAATAACAATATGGAACAGGAATACAAAACAGCCCAACTTGGGTTTCCCACACTCCGCTTCAATCCCCCAAAAATATTGAGGTACACATTACCCTTTAATAACCACAATAGCTTTTTTTTCATAGATGAGGGCTAGCACAATGCCGCTGCCTCAGCAGTATAGTGTGGAGCAGCAAACTAGGTTACCATGCCTATCCTACCTGTTCCTGCTTCCACATCTGTGTGCTCCGAGTCTGAAGTCTGGTCTAGTGTCCCAAAGGCAGCTATAGGTATCTTACGCAGACCTAGAGTATCTTCTTTGTGCAGTGCAACAGTTTTGGTCTGTGCCCACACCAGCAGAAATTGCTACCATGCCAGTAATTGGGATGGTTCAGGCGATTTCCATCGGTGAGTAAGTGTTTTGCCACTATCAGATCCATCTCAAGAAATCTGGATGTGACCCTTTGTCTCAAGCTTCTGTGAATGAGTCCTAAGATGCATGCCTCCCACGTGTGCAGGATGTTGCAGCCCGTGCAGATGGGCAGTTGGGTAGTTGCGTGTAACTAGTAAGTGTGAAGATGAGGACATGCTCATAGCATGTGAAGGAGGTTTGCATAAATTACATTTGGGGCAGTGCGTGTCTGAGATAGGTTCCTTGGGTTATGTAGTGGTGAATGAGGTGGAAGCGGGCATTCTAAAGAATGTGCTGGACTCTCCAGTACGGAGGCCCTCTCTCCTATTTGTATAGGGACGAGCCAGGTCCCCCTCCCAGCTCTGCCTCAGGAGTGTGAGAGTTACTCCCATATGTTGGAGGAGTGAAGCTGCGAACCATCTCGTGAGGTGTCGATCCATTCCCATAACATGCAGGAGCAGTAGTGTGTGGTGCAAGGAACGTTCCCTCGTCATGATCCCCCAGCTGCCACCTAGCACTGTGAATAACTAGGTATGGAGCCGAAACAGGTCTGGAGACAACCCCTCGTACTCTGCCAGTGTATCATATGGCAATAGGTCGCCATCTCAATAGAAGTCCCCCAGTGTATGCAGACCGGCGGCACTCTAAACGGCGATCTTTGCCGTTGAGGTCTTAACATTGCATCTTGGCGTGCTCAACAAGGGCAGCGCTAGTGCATACAGGGTAGTAGATCGTGTAAGATACAGCCGATGTTGGTAGCACTTTTATGCGACCTCAAGCACTAGAGGCTCCGGTGGCTTCCCATGCACGCAGTAGAAAGTGTTGAAGCACCACTGAGTGGGTCAAGGCCAGGGACAACGTGACCGTGTCGGAGAGCTGCTCCCTCGCAACACACTGGAGTTTAGGCAAGACAGTATTGTGCCATACTACGCACTGCGAGTCCATCTTGATCAGTAGGTAGGTACATTTTTGCCAGTGCTACCCTGCACCAAGACTTGCTCCTTATAAACTCTTGCATGGTTCCTTCAAAGGGTTTTAAGTAGGGGGTGCGATATAAAGGCATAGGTTAGTGAAGAAATAAAGTAACCGGGTGTAGGAAAGTGCCCACTTTTTGCATGGTTGCCCCCACTTTTTGCCAAACTGCTGATGTACTTTGACTGTGTGCGCCCTGGATTCCTGCCAAACAGGTACCCAGGGCATATGTTCTTTCCCTAAATTGCATTAATACAAAACCCCATTAGCATTCTTTGGCCACATGTCAGTCCCTTGTAAATGGTATCAAGGGCACTGTATCTAGGGAAGGCCTCTAAGGGCTGCAGCAGAATCAAATTCACTGAAATCAGTTTTTGCATACAACCATAAAAGTAATCTAAAACAATACATTATACAGAAAAATAGCATGATTGGCAGCTCTTACTTTAAACAAGCATTGGCATAGCCAATAGGTCTCGCCTTTGGGACCTTATAAGTGTTTAGCCATGCAACAGTTGATGTTGTTGAACCAAGGATATTGTGCTGGATAACTAAACACTTATAAGGTCCCGAAGGCGAGACCTATTGGCTATGCCAATGCTTGTTTTATTATTGGTGTGGCTGCAGAGCTTTAAACCTCTCCCTAGCATTGGTCCTGCATTCTGGACGAGCCAAGGGAGTGCGCTGACCTTTTGTGCATTTATGGAACATACTCTAGTAGTAACTGAAGGAATAGAGGCCATGACCTCCGATAGATATCTAAAGCTAAGGGGGTGTGGGGAGGGGGACTGGAGAAGCCTGCTCAGCAGCTTCACAGCTTTGAATCCGGGTCCTGCGATTGTGTCACCATAAAAAGCTGAGAATGGAGATTTATATCAAAGGTGATGGACGAACGAACCAGCATTGTGTGTGTGTAAGTTGCTTCGTGTGACTTCCCTATCGAAGGGGTGCATGTATACACCCATGTGCAATTAGGGAAGGCTTCTTGGGGCTATCTAGAGACCTACAGACTGAAAGACTCCCTGTCCATCCTCGGAATCTAATGTGCCTTCAAAACTGTGACTAATTGGCTTGACCAAGGCTATTACTGGCCACAGATTAAAGCCCAGGCGCCTCTCTGTGCAGCACCCCTACTCACTACACATAATAAGTGAAGGCTACCTTCAGACAGTTCAAATACTTACAGGTCCCAAGCAATTTAACACTTCTTAAAAGGGCATCAATAAGGCAAAAGCGTGGTACATACCCCGTACAACTGCATGTCACATCCCAGTGATTGAAGGCCACGTATGCGCAAACTGAGGGTAGCGAGCTAGTCTATGCCTGTGTTCCTTTCTGTCTGAAAAGCGTTATCAGTCGACTACAAACTAGCAAAGATAACACGCTCTAGAATTCTTTCAAAATATGGCTATCGGGAGGAAGTGGACAGAGCAGCTGTTCTGAGGCAGCCGGCATGCCTGCAGATATTCACGTGCATTTACACCGGTTTCAAATGAAAGCATTACCTCTAGGACGCACGTTGCATGGCCTTGGCTACACTAAAGTCTCCATGAATCTGCCAGGGCAGGGTACCACTATAAACCACCACAAGCCTTCAGAGCGCCTTTGTAAAAACCTTTCCCATTGATAATAAACTCAGCAAGCATCCCATCGAGATGGCTTCTAGCACATCGATCTGAGCCAGCATCCAATTAGAGTGGGTTCTATCACTAAGTGACAGACCGAAATCTCCTTAACTGGTGACAGTGGCATTCATTTACACTTGGATGAGAAAATCAACACAAAACGCCGTTATCAGCATCTGCATGTTGAAGCAGATCAGTGTGATTTTGGGGATGTGTGTAGATTGTGATTCATGTGTGGAGGCACGTGTGCGTTTTTTAACTTCACTCTATAGCAGTTAGGAATCATTGGAACTCTGTTGATCCAGTCCTCCAGGAATGTCTAGACTCTATTTAAGTTTTGCTACAATAAACACAATATCCAAATGGTATGATCCAATCAACGTCAATGTTTCTCCTGATTTACAGAAATAAGTGCCCGCTCATAAAATCTAATGAGTTGTGGGAACATAATTTTTGGAATAAGTCTCCTAGCATGTATTGCATGTCTTTTGTTTACATCAAGTCCAAGTTGGATTGAAATTACCGATAGTGCATTTCTTCTAATAATATGTCACACAACAGAAAAATACAAGGCAGTGGCACACCATGGGGTTATCTTAGAAACTTACTATATCCGAACACCTTGTGACAGTTTTCATGACTATAGTTCAAATATGCTCCATCATTTTAAGTCCAACGGTGACTGAGGGCCAATTGAAAAGAGAAACCGTGATGGAAGGACACCCACCTTACATCAAAGGCTCCTGGGTCTCTGGTCTACCCATCACTGGCTTGCAGTCGGTCCCACACCGAGACATGGCGGCAGGGTGCAACACGGTCGCTAAGAGGACGGCTTGATTGAAGGCAGACACCTGGAATTGTTTAATATATTGATATATTCCTTTGAAGTGTCTGAAACCGGCCTCTCCGGCGCCCCTCCACCGCGCCCCAAAAGAGATAAGAACTATTTATTAAAGTGAAGTAATGGGATTGCTTCCCACCCTCCTCATGAACACTCCCACGGTGCACTAACCTTTCATTACTTATCCCCTACAAGCAGGCTGCCCCTTATCAGAACTTGCACAGATATTTACCAATGGCAACAGCCATGCACATGGCAGACGGGGCGGCGGGCAGGGCAGCAAGAGACTGCACCCAATTACAACACACTTGCGCAGCACAAGAGACGGCGGCGCACAGTGAGACAGTTCCTATTTCTACAGCACCAGGCCTTGCAAAAGGCTTCATCCCCCAGCGCCCGCTCTGTCTCCTCCCCCATCCCCAGAGGCAAACATGTTTCACACAGTCAACACCGGCCATTATGGCCTTAGAGCTTTGCAACGACTGCTGACTAATCAGCGCCATAAAAAGGACGGAATGTCAAAATAACACGAATACTTTCTCCAAGCTTAGCACAGTGCCTGCTCACCTTTTTCTGAGCGAGTAATAATGCAGTTTCAGAGAAGCAGCCACGGGTGCGTGCTCTGTACCATTTGTGATGCATTTCTATGGATACCTTTAGCACACAACGCAAAAGCACACTGAAGTCACATCTAGGGACGCCCACTTCACAAAACGTTATGACTTTCCGGTCCAGATAAAAACAAGCGCGCTCGCCTGTGCTAAAAGTTAAAAAAAAAAAAAAAAAAAGACGAGGAGAGGAGGAGGCAGCAGGGGGAGGGGAGAGAGGAGGTGGCCTGTGCCTGTTTCCTTTGCGGGAGCGAGCACGAACCATCTGTTAATAACGAACAGTTGGTTTTGAAAACTTGCTCCCGCAAAAGAATCGCCAAACGTGCACGCGTTGCCATTGAAAGCAATGCAACGCATGCACGTTTTTGGGCGAAAAAGCGAACTAATTACTAAAGGTCTCTCCTATGCAGCGCATGCCCGCTGCACCGTCGAGACCTAAAATCCACATTGTACTGCACATGTTCGAGAATGATAGAATAAAATGGGGATGGATGCCGAATCTTTAAAAGAAGAGAGAAACACAGGAAGCCTAGCTATGCAAAATTGATCCCCAGTCAAACATGCTAAAGCACGTAGCAGTCACCGAGAGCCATAATCGAATTAACCGCAACAGGCTCTAAGCTTCACTGCTGATTTAAAAAAGTTAAGAACATGGAAAACAGTGCTGCCAGATAACAATTGTAGAAATATAAAAGCTGGTCGCACCTGCCTAAAATCCAATCGTTTCAAAATTGGGATAATATATTTTCAGGTAATCTTATTAAAGTTACAAAACATTATAAAAGGAAGCATGCCCTGTGTAGACTTACAGCCGCAGACAAAGGACTCCAAGCTCTGACCTTTGCTGCACCCGCGTGGCTGTGCCAACAGAAGGTGGAAGAGATCAAATCAGAACCTTGTTAGTCAATAACCTTCATGAGCACTAAAGGGCCCTAAGAGATATGACTCAGTAGATTGTACGGATTTCAAAATCACAAACCTATGAACACTAGATTTCCTCAGCTCGCACCCCTCCCTTTCAACGGTACTCAAAGGAAGGACTCCTTTTCCCAGCCCAGGTTTTTATTGTGCATAAGTTCTGGGTTGGAGAAAAGTTCGGCTCTTCCCAGCCTCCCAAAGCATTTCTTTAAGTAGTTAAGCCACAGGATATAATGAGCATAATCAAGGCCCATACACTCCTTTAAAATTGATTTGCGTGGGGTGGGACCCTGGTGCAAACATAGCTTCAACCGCAATGTGAGGGGTCGAAGGGCCAACAGATCCGAGAGATACAGAACCCCCAGCTCTTCATGAACCATGAAGTTTGAAGTACCCTGGGGCACACATAAAAGTTGTTTTCGACCACTTGTAATTCCTCCATGGTGGTATGGCCCCAAACTTCCCTGCCATAGGAGACTTTGGCAATGCATTTTGCCTGATAATTCTGCAGGAGTGCCGTAATCGGTCTCCTACCAAGATTTGAGGCAAAGTAAAAAATAGCAGTATTAGTGTGCACTAGGTCTTCCTTCTTACTCAGTGTTAAAGGCCCCCCATTTCATTTTGTCGTCTATCAGGACCCCCAGGTAAGAAAAAACCTATGTGCGGTGAACCAAAGTGGCATCAACCCTGTACTGGTAATGCTTTTTTGTGAGAGGTCCCAAAAGCATCATATAGGATTTGGAATCATTTATGGACAGGTCCAAATGTTCCATGAAAGATGAAAAAGAATTAAGCAGAGATTGTAATCCTATAGCTGTCTGGGCCATAAGGACTGCGTCATCCGTGTACAGCATAACCGGCAGGCCGCACCATCCCACCTGGGGGTAATCTATCAAAGTCCCCAATAAGATCTCTTCTGGTTTGTTAATATGGAAATTAAACTAAAAGGGGACTAAAATGCACCCTTGGCAAACTCCTCTTTTTATGGGTAGCTGGCGAGATACCTTAAGGTCATGTGCATAACGAACCTCAGCCTTGGTGTCATTATGGAGATAGTCAAGGAAATTAACAATATCGCCGTCCAGCCCCATATACAGCATAGTCTGTCAAAGCTTAAATCTATTCACACGATTAAAACAGGAAGACGGATTCATAAAGGCCAGATAGATGGTACTGGGGCAGGCGACCGTATACATGTTGAGGATCAGTTGTAGGTTGAGACATTGGGCCATGGTTGACCGTCCAGCACGAAAACCGTACTGGATGTCGGTTAAGATGTTTTTTTCATCTGATCAACTGGTCAGCCTGTCTAGAAGAACATGGCCAACCACCGAGTCCAACAAAGATGTGGGTTTATAACAGTGGGTACTGTCCCTGTTACCCTTTTAGAAAACTGGGACAATGGTGAAGATAGCCCTGGAGACAGGAGGACCTGTTCTGACTGCTGCATTAATAACTGACATAAGAACAGGTGCCCTGAGGTTGACATCGGATTTATATAAATCCGTTGGGATACCGTAGGGACCCAGTGCTTTGTTGGACAGCCCAGTGATACCTTTCTTGACCTCTTTGACCGAGTCATCCAGGGATGATTTAACATCTGCTGCTCCTGGTAATCTATTCCCATCTGGGGGGCATTGAAACATATCTGCAGAATGGTGTACCCATTCCTCCTCCTTTATATGGTCCTTAACCGCATTTCCTGCGTTCTTGTGTTAATATTCCCCCAAAACTTGGCACTACTCTTCAAGGTACTTGCCTCAATTAAGTCCCTCCATATTTCCTCCTTCAACACTGCCCTACGTCTGGCTAATACTGATTTATACTCCCTTCTGCGGGTTTTAACTAAGACCATATTTCTTGGGCTCTCGCCTAGCACTTCTTTCAAGTTTCTAGCAGCACAGGAGCAATCAGAATTAAACCATCTGAGCACCAAGATGGCTGATTGCCGCACAGGAGCGCTGAGGAGATTTGATATTGTAGAGAAAATGACTTTAAAGGATTCTATAATTTCACCCGGATCGGTTACCGGGGCAGTACACAGAGCTAGCTCAATATCACAGCGGGCGGACAGAGTCATAAAATTACTCCAGAGTTATCTGAGCCCATTTTAACCTTCTTCCTCCATCACTTGCTTTCAAAACCCCGCCACTCCCTAACCCTCGGTGGGCACGAAAGAAGGCCAGCTAATCTGAAAGAGACAGTTATAGATTCTTTACCTTAGAATCACCGCCAGGCTACAGACTGGATCCAGTGAAATTATCGTTAGAAGTACCCCTGCGCGTCGAAATGTGACGTCGGTCGGCTCCGTGTTCATCGTTGGCGTCGTGGTCGCCGGGATGACGTTGCGGCAGCTACTTAGACGCCGCCTTCGTGCGCTGACGTCCGTTCTTTCTTTTTCCTCACCAGCTAGCGCAGATCCTGAGAGAGCTGTACCTCCAGTCACTTTTTGACTGACTTTTTGCCGACTTTTGTCAACGTCGTTTTGAGTCTTCGACTCCTGGTGCACGTTAGGGATGCCCGTTATCAAGGCTTGCGGTTCCTGCTGAAAATTGATGTCAGTGACTGATCCGCATCGCGTGTGCCTGTGGGGTCTGGAATGCGCAACTACCCCAAGTTGTGTTCCGACTGCCGGACCATGAATCCAAAGTCTTTGTGGGAGCGGTCCCGAAATCTTCTCGAGGCCCGGCAGTTAGCGCCGTTCGAGGTCCCGGTCACGTGGGAGGTTGAGGGATCGGTCGCGGAGCCACCACCACCATTCGTCCTCGCACTCCTCAGGTAAGTCGAAGCACAAGAAGAAGTCAAAGAAGCATCGTGGCTCTTTGACTTTTCCCCATCCGTCGGCCGAGGTGACGAGGGATGCCCCTCCCAGAAGGGTTGACTTAGAGTTTTCCCCCCTTTCTGGGACCCGGAGCGACCGCTGCCCAGCTTTGTACCTTTTACGAAGCGATGCATGCCATCTTTGGGCAGCCCGATTCTTCAGGTCTGCCTTCGGGCCCTGCAGACTCGACTGGGGGCCCTGGGCCTTCAACGCGGGCGGCTTCGGCCCCGCACTGCAGGGTCCCCATGGATCCAGGCCTGGATCCTGATCGGCGCCGACGGGTACTTTTGTTCCCCTGTTCCACCCTGGTTCTTTTCAACCAGAGGAGTGTGAGGAGGACTGGGAGGGGTCTGAAGACCCTTTAACTGACCAGTTGGAGTATGATCCGGACTGGTGAGAGGAGTTCGGGGAAGCCAGTGGTCTGGATACTTTTCCTAGGCATGTTGTCTCCTACTACCGTGGCTACAGAGGAGGGAGCTTCTGAAGCAGTGGTGTTGCGTAGGGTGGCAGAGGCTCTCAACCTTGAGCTACCTTCGGTGACGGTCAGGGCTAACCTCCTGACTGAGGTGCTTCAGCCGGCAGCGAGCTCTTCTGAGCACCTGCTGCCGTTTAATGAAGCCCTCACTGACATCCTTTTGGGCACCTGGTCCAGGCCCAACACAGGGGCTCCTGTGGATAAGATGATCGCCCGACGCCACCGCCCGGCTCCGGGTGACCCCTCTTTCCTCTCCCAACATTCCTCCCCTGAGACCTTGGTGGTCCAAGCCTCGACGTCCAAAGGCGCCTTCCCTACCGCTCCACCTGATGGAGAATATAAAAAGCTGGACCATCTTGAGAATATTTTTTCTTCCTCCAGCTTGGGACTGCGGTCGGTAAACACTGCATGTCTGTTGAGCCGATACACCCACTCCGTCTGAGATACGTTGGCGCAGGTGCTGCCCCAGTGCCCGGAGGAGGCCCGGGCCGTGCTCTCCCAGTGCAGTTGCCGAGGGGAGAGATGCAGGCAAGTTTACCATTCGCTATGCACTGGACACCGCCGTCTCGCTAGGCAGGACGATTTCAACGTCAATTTCCCTTCGATGCTACACCTGGCTGAGATTGACTGGTTTTCAGGGGATGCCCAAGCTACCTTTATGGACATGCCCTTTGATGGCTGTTGCCTGTTCGGCAACAAGGCAGGCAACGCGCTAGAGCGCTTTAAGGACTCTCGGGCTACTGCCAAGTCCTTGGACCACTCCACCACCTGCCCTGCGCAGTCTGCTTTTCGCCCCTTTCGTGGCTACGGAAGGGGTGCCCTGCCATGTTCCGCCCGGAGCCACAGGCTGGCGCAAGCTGTTCAGCCCCTGGGCGTCCCGGGATGTGGGACCCACCGCTGTGTGTCTGGGGGGCCAGTGAGCGGGCCAGTCCACCACCGCCCCCTCTACAGCAGCCTCCAATCCCTCCTAGTCTGACCTTTCAGGGCCACCAATCGCCAGTGGGCCGCAGGATTAGCCATCACCTTCCCACTGGAGCACCATCACGTCGGACTGGTGGGTTTTCCAGATAGTCCGAAGAGGCTACTCCCTCCCCTTCGAGACTACCCCCTCCATCCATGCCGCCTCAGCACCATCGCATGTCGGAGGATTATCTGGCCCTTCTCAAACAGGACTTTTCGGCACTCTTGGCCAAGGGAGCCATCAAGGAAGTTCCTGCCCCAGAAGTAGATTGTGGGTGCTATTCCCACTACTTTCTGGTGCCCAAGAAGGACAAAGACCTGCGTCCTATCTTGGATCTCAGGAACGTCAATCGCTTCATCCGGAAGGAGAAGTTTGAAATGTTGATGATAGCTCAGGTACTGTCTGCCCTCGACCCTGGAGACTGAATGGTAGTGTTGGACTTGCAGGATGCTTATTTTCACATCCATGTCCTTCCCGCCTACCGGCGTTACCTACGGTTCACGGTGGGCCACAAGCACTTTCAGTTTACTGTGCCCCCCTTTGGCCTTACCAGTGCCCCTCGGGTGTTTACGAAAGTGATGGCGGTGGTCACAGCTCATCTGTGCAGATCAGGGGTTCCAGTCTTCCCCTATTGCGACGACCGGCTGTTGAAGGCGGGCTCGCCCCAGGCTGTCGTCTCCCAGCTCCAGACTACAGCCGACCTCCTGCATTTGCTGGGGTTCACCGTCAGCGTCCCACTCAGAAGCTCCTTTTTATCTGAGCGGTTCTGCACACGACGCAGTTTTGGGTTTATCCTCCTGAGCAGCGAGTCCGGGATATTCCGTCTATGATTCAGATCTTTAAGCCTTTATCCCGGGTTTCGGTCAGTATGACCCTCAGGCTGCTGGGCCTCATGGCCTCCTGCATCTTGCTGGTAGATCAAGTCAGGTGTCATATGCGGGCTCTGCAGTGGGACCTGAAGTTCCAGTGGGCACAACATCAGGGGAATCTGTCCGATTGAGTTCAGATCTCGGAGGGCACTGCACGTTAATTGCAGTGTGGCTAACGAACCAGGATTGGGTAAACGGCAGATCCCTCTCCTTTCCCCAACCGGAGTACACAGTGGTGACAAATGCATCACTTCTGGGGTGGGGAGGCCACATGGGAGAGGCGGAGATCAGAGGTCTCTGGTCTCCAGCGGAGTCTGGGCTCCACATCAACCTTCTGGAGCTTTGGGCGATCCGTCTTGCACTAAAAGCATTCCTTCTGTCTGTCCATGGAAGAGTGGTGCAGATGTTCATGGACAAGACCACCACCATGTGGTACTGCAACAAACAGGGCAGTGTGTGGTCGTGGACCCTATGTCAAGAGGCTCTCCGTTTCTGGACATGGCTGGTACATCGCGGCATATCTCTGGTGGTTCAACACCTGGCAAGTTCACTGAATGCCAGGGCAGACCAACTCAGCCGCAGGAGCATGATGAATCACGAATGTCGTCTTCACTCAGAGGTGGCGCAAGGTCTTTTTCAACAATGGGGAGAGCCTTGGTTAGATCTTTTCGCCACCAAAGAGAACGCGCAATGTCAGCAATTCTAAGTGTTGGAATTTCCAAGGCGGCACTCGCTAGGCGACACTTTTTGTCGCGAGTGGATTTTGCCTTTCTGCCTATACCACTTCTGACCAGAGTGCTGAAGAAGATCAAGCACGACCAGGCCCAAGTCATTTTTATGGTGCCGGATTGGCCATCGATCCTCTGATCGGACTCTCTTCAGGAGGATCTTCTGTTGCAGCCGCAGGGGATGGTCCTCCACCTGAACCTGTCCAGCCTCCACCTCCTTGCGTTAAGATTGAGCTGCGACAGTTGACAGCCTCCGACCTTCCTTCCAAAGTCTGTGATGTTATCTTGGCTGCCAGGCGTCCCTCCACTAAGACGGTATATGCCTGCAGATGGAACAAATGTGTCGCATGGTGCACAGCAAAGGCTGTGGATCCCCTTTCTTCCCCTCTTTCTGAGGTTCTCTTGTTCATCCTGTCTTTGGCCCAGCAGGCCTCTGCTCTGGGCACTCTGAAGGGCTACCTCTCAGCCATTTCAGCCTTTGTCTCAGGCTTCCTGATCAGTCTTCTCTTTTCAAGTCCCCTGTTGTAAATAGTTTCCTTAAGGGCATTACTCATCTTTTTCCTCCTGTTCCCTTCCTAATGCCTCATTGGGACTTGAACTTGGTTCTTACCTACCTTATGTGCGCTCCTTTTGAGCCGCTTCATAACTGTCCTCTCAGACTTCTTACTCTAATGACTGCTTTTCTGGTTGCCATCTCCTCTGCTTGCAGGGTGAGTGAGCCGCAAGCTCTCTTCAAAACCTCCTTTTCTTGCTGTTCATCCGGACAAGGTCGTCCTCAGAACCAGGCCTTCCTTTCTTTCCAAGGTGGTTACTTCTTTCCACATTGGTCAAACCATCACTTTGCCCACCTTCTTTCTCCCTCCGCATCCTTCTAAGGAGGAAGAGAGGCTCCACCGTCTGAATCCAAAACGTGCGCTTTCATTTTATTTGGATCGCATCAAGCAATTCCGGGTGGATGATCAGCTCTTTTTGGCTATGTGGGTGCCAAAAAAGGTCGGGCCGTGCACAAACGGACCATCTCTAGGTGGGTCGTTTTATGCATTAAAGCTTGCTACTCTTTGGCAAAGGAGGAGCCTCCAGTGGGACTACGCGCCCATTCGACCAGGGCGACGGCTGCTACCACTGCTTTGGGATGGGAAGTCCCCCTCAATGACATCTGTCAGGCAGCTACGTGGGCATCTCTGCACACGTTCATGAAACACAGCAGCCTGGGCAGCCAAGTCTGTAGAGATGGCTTCTTTGGCCGTTCTGTTCTCCAGGACTTTCTGGTGTGAACTTAGTTCGCAGACCAGCCTCTGGGGTTGGTATTGCTGGGGTATCTATTCTAAGGTAAGGAATCTATAACCAATTGTCTCTTTCAGATGAACAAGTTACTTACCTTCGGTAACGATATATCTGTAAGAGACATAGATTAGTTATAGATTCTTTGCCGCCCCACCCATTCTCCCCATTCTGCAAACTGACTTCTAGGGTTAGGGAATCCCTTTCAGGGCCCTAGTTTTGAGCAGCAGTGGTCAGTGTCTTGCATGGCTCTGTACTTCTGGTGTGGAATGTCGTGTAAAAGAACTGGCGTCAACGCTCGAGGTCTAAGTAGCTACCGCGACGTCATCCCGGTGGCCACGACGCCAACGAAGAGCCGACCGACGCGCAGGGGTACTGCTGACAAAAAATTCTCTGGATCCAGTCTGACGCGTGGGGGTATTTCTAAGGTAAGGAATCCATAACTAATCTATGTCTCTTACAGATATATCTTTTTGCATCGCAAATCCTTTTCTGGATTCACATGCTGTGCAGTATTCCATCTAGTGGTTGGGTCCAGAATTGTCTTTTTTTTTTCTCTTGTTTTGGTCGCTGTTTACCACCATTTGGTGCCATGTGTGTCCCCTGTTTGAAGTCAGACGGTATCCTGGAGGTCGACGTGCGTAGTGGCCATCTTCAGATTCTTTTTTTCTTCTGTTGGGTCTGGAAGCAAGACGGGAAGCCCCAAAGAAAGTTTCGATTTTTCCCCAAAAACTTCGAAAAAGAAGATTGCAGAGAAATATCATCGATCATCAACGCCGTAACCGGAGGCAGGAGCAGAGCTTCGGTTTAACACCAGAGGACCACTCCGGTCCAGAAATGGCGAGGTAGGGGTCATGGAGAATACCTCCTTCAAGTTCTGTCCCAAGTGCCCCCACAAGTACGCTCAACGTGACCCACACGACGTCTGCAACATTTGCCTGGCAGAAAATCATCGGGACAAGGACTGGGAGGCCTGCGCAGCGTTCCTGCCGAAGACGCTAAGGGCAAGCCGCAATCAAAGACAGGCCCACTACACCACAATGTCGCAGAGAACAAAGAAAACGTTCCTGAGAGACTTGGGTTTCTCTAGCGACGAGGAAGAAAATGAAGCACTAGCAGAGTCGACGCACGAGGGATCGAACGTCGAGATCCTACAAGAAGGCTCCGAAAAAATCCATGCCGAGAAGAAGGCGAGGGATCTGAAAAAAGATGGAGAAGTTAGGACACCATAAAGATCCGTCGGAACCGAAGGGCCACGAACATAAGGTGCACAAGGCAGTCCTGACGCAGAGCAAGAAGGCGATCGAGGGTCGGCTGTGATTAAAGGAACCCCACGGAACCCAACCGAAGGTTACTGAGGAGGGAAAATCGCAGAAAAAGCCAAGGCCATGGGTCGACACCGAACCCGCAAAAAAGGACACAACACCGTCAAAGACTAACATCGACAAGAAATGATGTGTGTGTGGGGGAGTATATGCAACGCCTGCCTCACCTCCCCACCCTAGCATAACTCCGTTATGGCATGTTACTGCAACTTATGCAGCACACGAATACCCAAGGGTGTCTAGGTGCTAGGTGAAACCGAAGCTTAAAACCAGAACACTCTAATTATTGATAAAAATCCTAGTTGTTAAAAAGCCATGTTTAAAGTTCTTTCCTGAACTGAAGCAGGGAGGGGATGGTCCTGATATGAGGCGGGAGACTGTTCCAGAGTTTTTTAGTACCAGTAACAAAGCTCCTTCCATACCAGTTTGACTTCCTACATCTGGGGATTGTATTTGACCCTACAGAGCGCAGGGGTCTGTTGAGACAATAGCACTGAAAGGTGTGGTTCAGAATTTCAGGATCTGTATTGTGCACTCGTCGCTTCCTCCTCGAGTGATCGCTTCCCTGCCTGCGCTCTCTGTGCAACGTGGTATCGTTATTTCAAAGCTGCACTGTTTGGCGATTTTAAAGCGTGTGCATTTCTTTGCCATTACTCGCTCATTTTAAGTAGACCTGTGCATTGTTTGTGTGAGCCCCCGGCGCCCTGCTCTGCCCTCCCCTCCATTTTGAGCTTGTTGTTGTTGTTGTGCTCCGTCCCTTGAGCCCGCCACGCCTCCCAGCTGAGCCGCCCTCCCACTAGCTTTAAAGCGCGTCCTCTGACCACGCAGCGCTGTGATTCACTCGTCGCTTCCTCCTCGAGTGATCGCTCCCCTGCCTGCGCTCTCTGTGCAACGTGGTATCGTTATTTCAAAGCTGCACTGTTTAGCGATTTTAAAGCGTGTGCATTTCTTTGCCATTACTCGCTCATTTTAAGTAGACCTGTGCATTGTTTGTGTGAGCCCCCGGCGCCCTGCTCTGCCCTCCCCTCCATTTTGAGCTTGTTGTTTTTTGTTGTGCTCCGTCCCTTGAGCCCGCCACGCCTCCCAGCTGAGCCGCCCTCGCCCCTCCCCCTCCACTCTCCATATATGACAGTAGTTCCCGCGCGCAGCGTTTACGCGCAGCGCCCGCGCCCAACCCGCGCCAAAGGTAAGCCCGTCTACGCCCGTCCGCGCCTGGACCGCGCCCAGCGCCAGACCCCCTGCCCCTCGCGCTGCGCTGCCCTCCCGCATCACCTACGATGCCGCCACCCTCCTAGCCCTCAACCCCGGTCGTGCCCCCAACTGCGTCCAAGCCGCTCCTGGACACACTCATGGACCTTTCTCCTGCTACTCCTGCAAATTCAGCGGCACCGACAACATCTCCGCTACGACCACACCACAGATTCCCGACCCCAACCACCTACAATGCATCCTTCTCAACACCCGCTCGGTCCACAGGCACACCATTGACCTATGGAACCTACTAGACACCATCTCTCCAGACGTCGCCTTCCTAACAGAAACATGGATGAACGCTTCCTCCGCCCCAGACATCACCATTGCCATCCCTGAAGAATATAAGATCACACGCAAGGACCGTACCAGCCACACAGGAGGAGGCATCGCCATCGTCCATAAGAAATCTATCCGCATCTCAACCAGCTCTGACGCCAACCTCGCCAACTCCGAACACCTTCACTTCCAGATCCACATCGACCCCAAGACCACACTCAGAGGCACCCTCCTCTACAGACCACCAGGACCCCGCGCAAAATTCAGTGAAGACATCACGGACTTCATCACTCCACACGCGCTCCCCTCCAAAGACTACATCCTTCTGGGAGACCTCAACTTTCACCTTGAAAAGACCAACGACCGCAACTCCACCACCCTGCTGGACAACCTCGCCAACCTCGGACTTAAACAACTAGTCACTTCCCCCACCCACATCGCAGGGCACACACTCGACCCCATCTTCACCTCCAGCAACCATGTCTCCTTCAGCCACACTACGGATCTCCTCTGGACTGACCACAGCTGCGTTCACTTCACCTACAACAAGCCAAAACCCACCAACCACCTCCAACCAACTCTGCAAAGAAACTGGAACAAAATCACCACCGACCAGATCTCCGCATCGCTCCTTCTAAACACCCCAGCCCACTCTTCTAACCCAAACCAAGCCGCCGCCAACTTCACCCTATGGCTATCCAACACCGCCGACACCCTAGCACCACTGAAAAAACGTCAAAGCAAACCTGGCAGCAAGAAGGCCTCATGGTTCAACGATGATCTTAAGAAGTCCAAGAAACTCTGCCGCTCCCTTGAAAAGGCCTGGAAAAAAGACCCATCCACTAGCACCAAGGACGCCTTCAAAAACGCCACCCGCACACACCACCAACTAATCCGAAAGGCCAAGAAAACAGCATTCAAGGATCGACTTGACAACAACGCCCACAACAGCAAGGAACTTTTCAACATCGTCAAAGAATTCTCCAACCCCTCAGCCAACTCCAACGACATCACCCCCTCTCAAGCCCTCTGCGACTCCCTAGCCTCATTCTTCCACAACAAGATTGCAGACATTCACAACAGCTTCGACAACCAACCCGGAGACCAACCCACCCAACCATTTGCTGAACATTCTCCCCCCGTAAACACCCTCAACGACTGGAACCCAATCTCCACTGAGGACACAATCCGCCTGATGAATTCCATCCACTCAGGATCCCCCACAGACCCATGTCCTCACCACATCTTCAACAAAGCAGACTCCGTCATAGCACCGCACCTCCGAGACGTCATCAACTGCTCCTTCAACTCCGCCACCTTCCCGGAAAACTGGAAACACGCTGAACTCACCGCCCTTCTGAAAAAACCCACAGCGGACCCCACCGAACTCAAAAACTACCGCCCCATTTCGCTCCTTCCATTCCCGGCCAAAGTCATCGAGAAAGCCGTCAACAACCAGCTCGCCGCCTTCCTCGAAGCCAACAAATCCCTCGACTCCTCACAATCTGGCTTCCGAGCAAAACACAGCACTGAGACCGCCCTAATCGCAGCAACAGACGACATTCGAACTCTATTGGACAATGGAGACACAGTCGCCCTCATCCTCCTCGACCTCTCTGCAGCATTCGACACAGTCTGCCACAGCACCCTGTTACAACGCCTCAATAACATCGGAATACAAGGAAAAGCACTTGATTGGATCACCTCTTTCCTCTCCGGAAGAACCCAGAGAGTCCGCCTCCCACCATTCAAGTCCGAGGCCACTGAAGTCATCTGTGGCGTACCACAAGGATCATCACTCAGCCCCACCCTCTTCAACGTCTACATGAGCCCCCTCGCGGCCATCGCCCGCCAACACAACCTCCACATCATCTCTTACGCGGATGACACTCAACTAATCCTTTCTCTCACCAATGACCCCAGCACCGCCAAAACTAACCTACACGAAGGAATGAAAGAAGTTGCCGAATGGATGAAACAAAGCAGTCTGAAACTGAACTCAGACAAAACAGAAGTCCTCATCTTTGGTACATCCCCCTCTGCATGGGACGACTCCTGGTGGCCGGAAGCCCTTGGAAAAGCACCCATCCCGACAGACCACGCACGGAACCTAGGCGTCATCCTGGATTCTTCACTCTCAATGAACAGACAAGTCAGCGCCGTATCCTCATCCTGCTTCAACATTCTTCGCATGCTCAGAAAAACATTTCGCTGGATCCCCACCGAAACAAGGAAAACAGCCACCCATGCTCTAGTCACGAGCCGACTGGACTATGGAAACACCCTCTACGCAGGTACTACCGCTAAACTCCAGAAGAAACTCCAACGGATCCAAAACGCCTCAGCCAGGATCATATTAGACATCCCGCGCAACGAACACATCTCCAGTCACCTGAAAGACCTCCACTGGCTACCCGTCAATAAGAGAATCACTTTCCGACTGCTAACTCACGCACACAAATCACTCTACGACATCGGACCAGAATGCCTCAACTCACGACTGTCCTTCTACACCCCCTCCCGCCAACTACGTTCTTCCAACCAAGCCCTCGCCACTGTACCTCGCATCAACAGGACCACCATGGGAGGCAGATCCTTCTCATACCTGGCTGCTAAAACATGGAACTCACTCCCCGCTTACCTTCGCCTCACCCAGAACCACCTGGCATTCAGAAAACAACTTAAAACGTGGATATTTGACAAGTAATCCTCCTCCCCTTTCTAAGCGCCTTGGGACCCTCTGGGTATGTAGTGCGCTATATAAATTCTCTGACTTGACTTGACAGATCAGTCCACCATCCTTGTACACCTCTAGGCCAACTAACCTAGGTGAAATTTAGGTGCCCCTCACCAAATTGTGCCACAGGTTGGTTATAATTTTGGGTGACTGCTCTGCAACGCTTTGGCACTTCGCACTTTCTCCTGGACCCTGAACTCTGAGAGCACTGCAGCACTTTACAGACGCTCCCTGGAGGACGCTACAAGTTCACAGAGCCGATCACGCAACGCGACACGCGCGCCAGGCTCAGCACGGGCGAAGGCCGGGTCCGTCTACGCCTGTCTTGGACCGGAAGAGGCCGGGCCACACCTCTTGGCTCCTTGGTTCAGTAAGAAACTGTTAACATTTATTTCCATATGTGGTTTATATATATGAGGTGATCAAGACGGTTATTTTCTTGTTTGTGGACAGTAATCCGGTGAATCCCAGGATTAGCAAAGTTCGGAAGCTGCTAGCTCTGAGCTGTCCTGTTTGGGAGGGGGGCGTGACACATATAAACGAGTTCACAGATTTTTGTATCCTGAAATTCATTTGAGCATTGCCTCATTTAATCTGTTTGAAATGGGGAAAAGGAATGCCCAGGGTATATCTAAAACAACTAGCGTGGAAGCCCCCAGGCAGACCTGGTTTAATTATTTGACCGGGGCGATCGTGGCCATAGAAAAACAAATTAGTTCGGTGGAGGAAGTTATCAATACAAAGAAATTAAGTACAAAGGGAGAGAATGTGGCGGAAGCTTTAGATAAGTTCATTAGAGAATTTATGTCCACCATTGCCACTAAGTTAGACGTTTTGGTGTCTTCATTGACTAAGCGATCAGAGTCTCCTGATGAGATGGGCCTGTTAAAGAGCTCTGCCATACCGGGGGGGGGGGCTAGGTCCAAGAGGGCTTTTGTAGGTAATGGCATGACAAGTGATAGTACCTCACAGTCTGATCCCTTGCATAAACCCCACACTCTTGTACTATCTCCTTTGTTCAACTGCCAGAGCTCTGGTGTGATAAGTCCCCATCAAAGGTATCCACTAACAAAAAGATTAGATCTTGGTCCACAACCTCTGGTAGTTTTTAGGAGTAATTCGGGAGTGTATTCCAAACGGGTTAATCAGGTAACTTCCCATAAAGCTAGCATACTGGACCTTCCACCGGCAGCCACGCCATATACTGTGATTTTAGCTAATGTACCAACACTGCCTCAGGGGACCGGAGAATCATGGGTTTCATTGAGAAATAAAAGTTTAGGTTGGTTAGGCACAAAGTTAGGTCACTCTGAGATTATTTGCAGAATTTAAGATGGTGAGAAGGATAAATTGGGTAGGGCGTGGACAAAAAAGGTTAAGTGGCGACTGTGTGGTTTTAACATTTGCCAACCCTCGGTTTGTACAAATGATTTTGTCTAGGGGTGGCAAACAGGCCATATCACAAGTTAGCATAAATATTCTCCCCATGGCTATTCTTACCAACCTACATGTGATCTTCACCCAATGACACACTTGGCTCCCCATCCAGTAAATCATAACCAACAGTACAATGTTCAGGTTCATAACAGATTCGAGGCTCTCCATAATTTAGATGAGGTAGATTGACTAACCACACAACTCCAGGAACTATACCTTTTCGCCCATTCTTTACAGTTTCATCCCTGATAGATCTTTTGAACCCCAGCCCGATAATAACATAGAAGATTTAAATGGGGTTAGTATTGGACAGACTCACTCCTAAATGAGGATGCCGAGGAGGGAGTGGGAACTTTTAGTCCCACTAATATGGAATTAACTATTAAATCATTCAATGAACAGTCCCTTCAGTCAACCCCATTGATAAATAATATAGGAATACCTGTTGTTTCAAAGAGAGAAGATAGGAGGAATTGTCATCAGCTTTGTTTTTGGAATGTGGCCGGGCTAAAAACAAAGGTGATAGATCATACCTGGTTTGACTTTGTCAAAGAGTTCGATGTATTAGCTGTCCAAGAGACCTGGACCTTGGACCACATACATTTAAATGGCTTTAGAACTTTTCATAGCCCTGCTATTCCATCAGCCTACGGGAAAGCCGAAGGGGGTTTATGTTTTTGTGTGTCAAACCTTCTGAATTTGGAAAAATCGTCTCTAATTGGTAATGATGCTAACTATCAGGTCCTGTTGCTTCATATAGACAGGACACTTTGTTTGCTGGTGGTTAACTTTTACAACAATATTCCACTCAGCAGATTTGAGGAGGTAGCGAGACATATTAACACTACTGTGCAGAACATACAGGCCGAATCGCCTAGAGAAGTGTGTATTATATGGGGAGGAGATTTTATTTGTAATATATGTGACCATGTAGATAGTGGGTGTTGTGGTTCATCATGGGATAAGGACCATCCCTTTCAGCATTTTGCACATAATAAATTTGGGGACATTCTAAATGAAATTATGTTCGACACAGACTTGGGCTTTGCCAATATGTTATGTTCTAACCCTGTGCCTTTTAATCTCACTTTTAATGGGCAGGGGAAATCTTCAACAATAGATTTTATTCTGATGTCGTGCAGGTATGCTACTAGAGTGAAGGACTTTGTTACACATGATATATCGGTGAGCGACGATTTCCCTCTGAGCATTACCATTAGGTTGAAGAGAAACATAATTGATCAAACATCTGTATTTATGGGGAACCTTAACGCATCTAGGCAAAATGGATATGCCCTAAAATGGGACAAATTGAATCCTGATAATTTCACAATTGCAAAGAGGAGGTCAAGGCGTGTTTAGATGTAAGTACTATGAATAATGATATCATTAGTGGGTTCCAGACAATTTCAAGGTATATTAAGCAGGAAATGTCTGTGAAACTTTCTAAATCTAATAAACCTAAGCACGGTTGGATTGATGCAACATTTTTAAGGCCCACGCCAAGTTAAAGAAAACACTACATTCAAAGCCTAGAGCTGTGGTCGATGTTAGGTTCGCCCGTAGAGAATATAATGCAGCCTTAAAGTTAAGGAAAACAACTATTAAAAAGAAGCGTGGCGGAATCTACAGACAGCATCTAAGCTAAAGGACCCCTCTGCATTCTGGAAGGCGGTCAATGCACCCTTTTTGATGGAGAAAGATAGGGCTACGATTGAGATAGCCATTAGCGAGGTTGAGTGGATGGAGCGTTTTGAAAAATTATATAGTAACTCAGGTCACACTCCAATGGTAGAGATGGAGCCTACAGCCAATCCGATTATTACACAGTGTACAGAGGATATGAATCTGAAATTTGAGCTGCGTGAGGTAATCTAGCCATTGAATCGAGCCTGGGAGGAAAGGCACCTGGACCGGATAGCATCCCAGTCGATCTTTATAAACATAATATTTTATTATGGGGTCCTCTTTTAACTCAAGATTTAAACGCTTGCAGTACAATCGGCCCTTTATACTCCTGGTATGAATCAACCCGGGTCCCCATCTTTAAAAAAGGGAACGGGTCAGACCCAGCCTGTTATAGGCCGATATCTTTACTCGATTCAACAATTAAGATTATTGGCAAAGTCTTGTTACTAAGATTACAAGACTGGGCGGAAGAACATGCAATCCTTAGTGACCTA
The DNA here is from genome assembly GCF_964204655.1 of Triturus cristatus. Lineage (NCBI taxonomy): Eukaryota > Metazoa > Chordata > Amphibia > Caudata > Salamandridae > Triturus > Triturus cristatus. Next base: position 930,189,811 of record NC_140594.1, on the reverse strand, counting down.
CAGTATGGTTTCCGCAAAGGCATGGGCACAATTGACATGGGGTTAAATTTGAATATGATGATCGGCAAATACACGAAAGCCAAAAGGGAAAGGTTGTATTTAACGTTTGTAGATTTAACTGCAGCGTTTGATTCTGTAATTCACGAGGAACTCTGGAGAATGTTAACTAATATGGGGGTGGAAAGTTTGATAGTTTCATTTTTGAGACAATTATATGCGGGAGCAAACAATAGCATTCGCTATGGGGTGGGAGGGGAATGCACTAAGCACTTTAGGGTGAGAAGGGGCGTCAGACAAGGATGTGTGCTTGCACCCTTCCTATTTATATTATATATTAATGATTTGGGAAGTACGCTGGGGAAAGAGTGCTGGGACCTCCCACAAGTGGGTAAGAGATCTATACCCACATTAATGTATGCTGATGATGCGGTCCTGATGTCTCGTACCCCGGTAGGGATGCAGAGGCTAGTTGATCGTTTTGTTGATTACATGGCCAAACTGGGATTACATTTTAACATCTCTAAAACCTTCGTGATTAAATTTGGGACAGGGAATACAAATTTTAGACCCATTTCAATAGATAAGAAACTTATTGACTGTTGTAAAACCTTTTCTTACCTGGGAATACTTTTTGACAAGAGGGGGACATGGACACAGGCTATTAAGACCAGGAGGCTATTGTTTTCTAAAGCGGTAGCCGCACTTTTTAATTTTAGTAAGAAGTTGGGGAAACGGGCTCCAGAGGTTCTAATTCAGATTTATAAAGCGAAATGCATCTCAATAGCTACTTATGAGGCAGGTATTTGATGTCACAAGAATGTTAATTCACTACAATATATTGAGAACAGGTTTTTAAGATTTTTATTGTTTGTCCCGGATAGCACCTCTACCTAGATTTGCCACACTGAATTGGGCTTGTCCTATATAGTAGACATATGTAAAATTCAACCTATACTCCAGTGGCACAGAATCTGGACCTCCCACTCGCTTGAGCTCAACATACAGATACTCATAGACTGTGGTAAATTAGATGGGGTGCGGAAGATTAGTTTGTTGGACTACATTAAAAAATTTGTTGGTAATCTTGGCCACCCCAAATACTTCTCGGAGCCCCTTAGTTTACTAGATGTAAATAGGAAAGAACTTAAAATTAGCTGTCTACACTATCTGGATAATAAGAGAAGACACACAGAATTTCAAAAAGTTTCAGTACAAGCGCATCAGTTAATAGTGACAGTCGATAGACTCCAGCCTTATCTAAATATGTTTATAAGAGAACATGATAGATTTCTGTTGACCCGTTTGAGATTGGGCATTTTTCATAGGCTCGTTACTTTTCCTGTTCAAAACAACTGGTCAAAGGAGCTGTGTAGATGCCCATGTGATGATGTGTCTTCTCAATAGACTATCCATGTTTTGTTCTTTTGTAAATTCTACTCTCATAATAGGTATAGGTGGATTTTGCCAATTTTAAAAAATAGGGGCTTAAGACAATGCCGTCCTGCATTTGCTTTTACAAACATTAGGCGAAGAACAGATAATCGTCTCAATTTTAATATTTTTAAAACTCATTTTAAAATGTAGAAATTTAATCACGATGTAACTCACAATTTTTAATTCTATTGGATTTGACTTGCACTGCTATTTTATGAATTATATATACTAATGTTTGCATATATTGTCTCCAAAATTGTATTGTGCTTTTATGATTTCCTTTCATCGAATAAAGCGGATTGAATTGAGTTATATCACAGGTGCTTGTAGTACAGTGGCGGCCCGTCTATATCAGGTTATATATTTGATAAGAGTAATTGTACCCGCAATCTATTGACCGTTAGGCGAGTCTTCCTGCAGGGATGCCTACAATACAAGATGCCCACGAGTCAAGAACACGCAAGAAGAAAAGCGAGCCGTACCCTCAGGCCGTCATCTCCCAAAACTCCAGCCTTCAGCAAACCCAGCAGCTTTAGACTGCCTGTTTGCCATTTATCAGATCCCGCACCTCATGCCTCAACAGAATCCCTGCATCTTTAATGATATTGGTGCAATGTGCAGCGAGGAGGACAGTGGGGAAAGGGGCAGAGAGGCGAGTCAGGGGATACATTGGATGGCTGAGGGGAAACTGGAGCGGAGGAGAGCAGGATACTAGACAGAGAGTGAAGACTGAAACGTGGGGATGGGGGGGATTTAAAAACGAAGGTGGTTGAGGAACATAAGAGGTGAAATAAACGTAATGGATTTAAAAAGTAAAGACTAAAGGGTAGTTGTAAAGAACAGGGTGGATGGAAAATCGAGGGAAAAAATGCAAGCTAGATAGGGACAGAAAGAGAGACTGGATAAAGACATACTCCAGAAAGTAAAGAGAAGACAGAACCATTCATGATGACGATGAACACCATGAGGTGACTGAGAGCAGAACCGCCGACAGGCTGCGGGTGGAGGGAGCGGGTAGCGTTAACTGTTAAATGCAGGGATATTATTGGAGAAGTGGTGCCTGAGAGACGAAGCAATGGTGGGAAGCGACCATAAAGAACGCCTAGGGCTTACGGTCGCTGTAGAGGGACAATTTATTCTAACATGCAGAATCAAGGGAATACATCTGTGCGGGGACCGACAAATCCCACCGTATTGATATAAAAAATGCGTTGCAGAAGCATATTTGTAAGCACATTAAAACAGAGCTACTGATTGAGCAAAAAGAGAAGAGACTGGAGCAGACCAAATATTGAAAGAGGAGGAGAGAAAAGTAAAATAAATGCACGGAAACAAAGGTATGCAATCTAGAGAAAGCAAGGAGGAGTGTGGATAAAAGAGGAAAAAGACACAGGGCGGGATAATCTAGGGAAGACCAATTGCGAACGGGGAGAGGGCGGCATGCCTTCAAAGGACCAGTGCTATTGGAAAGAGGGTCTGCTTTACAATAGACGGCCAATTAGTTGAAGCGCGAGTGTTCCTGCCCCGAAACAAATGAACAAGTGGGAGGGGTGGGGGGAGTGCACAGAATAGAAGATACGCCCTGGGAATGCTTCCGAACGCGCACGCGAAGCAGCAGCGGTTTGCTCTTTTTGGAAGCACATACTCGTGCTTGTGGCGCGTTCCTGCGCGCTCCTGCAAGGTGTATGCCGCCACAATCACAAGTATGTGCTTTGAAAATGAGCAGAACGGCGGCTAAAGGTCCTCCTATGCATCGCATGCACGCTGCGTAGGCGAGACCTAAAAAGGAATTTGACGCTTAACTGAAGGATTTTCGAAACCCAAAGACACCGGCTGCTGACCTAGAAAACATCGACGCCGAAGAGGCAGAAGACGCCGAGGGAGAATAAGGTATATTCGACTCTCCTCCAACCCCTGAACCTCGAGGCGAAGACCTCGAGGAATAAGGAGACATACCTGAAGAAGAGGAAAACTCCAAAACATTCGAGGATACGTGGAACTACCTCGACACCGAGAGTCCAGAAGAAGAAATTTTCAGTTACCCTTCAAAAGCTTCACCTCCAGATGACATAGCTTTCTATAATGACACTGTAAAAAAGGCAGCAAATCAATTTGGTGTACCCTTGGAGGAAGAAAAAGGGGACACATGTTTCTTGTTAGAACCCCTGGCACCAGCTACAAAAGAAACACAATATCTTCCTATGCTGCCCAGTATTCTGGAGAAAGGCAAAGAAGCCGTCAAGGAACCAGCCTCAAGCAAGGGGGTAACCCTCAGAGTGGAGAAAAAGTATAAAGCCCCCTCAAAGGACCCTAAATATATTCAGGGAAGTACAGTACCTGACTCAATTGTCACCACAGCCAGGAGGAGAGAAATGCAGTCTCTAATACCTGACCTTCACCAGAAAAAGAAAGTAAAAGGATGCATATGGGGGGGGAGAAGAATGGAAAAGGAGGCAACAACAGTGGCGTATTGCTATCTTAAATACCCTACTAAATAGATATGGCCACCAACAGTGGGATGAAATAGAAGAGATTTTGAACAAACTCACTGAGGAGGACAAAAAGAGGGCAAGATCTATTGTCCAGGAGGAGAAAAATATGGCAAATACCTGTCTGAAGTTAGCTTTGGATGCTGCAGATACTGCTAGTAGGCAGATGTGGACTGGAACCATCCTTAGAAGACACGCCTGGCTCAGAATCTCAGGCTTTAAGCAGGAAGTTCAAACCTCCATCATTAATAGGCCATTCAATGGAGAAGCACTGTTTAGCAAAGAGGTAGATGAATCCCTTCAACAAATAAAAGGACAATGAAACCGCAAGGGCAATGGGGGCCCTGCAGCAAAGAGGTTCCCTTAGAAGAGGGGATTCAGTAACAGAAAGCCCTCAGGTAGAGGCACCTTTGGTTAAGGACAACATATGTCACAACAAACTCAAGGGCAGAACCCAGGTCAACAAATGGGTCAGCAGACAAGCTATCCGTGTTGGCAACAACAACGGAAGTAGCCCTTTCGAGGAAGAGGCAATGGCAGAGGAAGAGGCCAATCCTCTAGAGGAAGAGGAAATGGGTCAAACTGACTCAATCACAAAGGACCCACACAAGACACCAGTAGGGGGAAGAATATCCTTTCTCCACAGACAATGGTAAAGGATCACAACAGACAATTGGATATTAAATTTGGTAAAATACGGTTATTGCATAGAGCTTACAAAGCTACCATCTGCAAACCCACCAAAAGCAACAAAATTAAGGAGATCAGAACAGACACTGCTAAACGTAGAGATCAAGGAACTAAGCCTAAAACAGGCAATAGAAAAAGTACCATGACAAGAATGGTTCACAGGAAACTACTCCCCATATTTCCGAATACCCAAACAAGATCAAACTCTAAGACCAACCATGGACTTGAGATTCATAAACAAGTTAACGCTAACATAACGTTTCAAAATGTGTACTCCAAGAAATAATCCCACAGATTCAAAAGGGGCATTACTTGACAACAATAGACCTCAAAGACGCCTACTTACATATCCCCATGAACAGAAGACACAAAGTACCTGAGATTCCTGCACAACGGAACACATTACCAATTCAAGGTACTTCCTTTCAGAATAAAATCAGCTCCACGGGTGTTCACAAAGTGTCCAGCCGCATTGGCGGCACACCTGAGAAGAGAGAGAATCCACGTCTACCCCTATCTAGACGACTGGCTCATAAAGGGACATTCAAAACAAACATGTTAGAAGCATGTTCAAAAAAGGATCCAAACGCTACAAACACTGGGTTTCTCGATAAACCACAACAAATCTTCAACAACATCAAAAAGAGAAAAAACCTTCCTGGGAGCAAGATTAAATACAGCAAAGCAAGGTCATACCCACAGAGACCAGGATACAAGCAATCCATCAAGAAACAGCCCTCTACCAGAAGGATCTGACAGTGAGGAAGGTCATGAAATTAATGGGCATGATGGCATCATGCATCCCAATTATCCCTCACGCCCGCCTACACATGCGCCTATTCCAAGAATGGCTTACCAACAGCTGGTCACAAGCCACAGGATGTTGGGAGGATCTAGTGGTTGTTACACAAAGGGTGCAAGCAGAGAAACAATGGGGGGCATCCAACAACATAGCACAGGGGAGACCTTTCAGGAACCCAACTCCATCTGTGACAGTCACCACAGATGCATCCCTCAACGGTTGGGGAGCACATTTCAACCAGCTGAAAGTTCATGGTCTATGGAACGAACTGGATTCCACAAAGAACATTAACTTTTTGGAAATAAACTGTCCTTCTGGCACTCTCAGGCATTCCAGAAACACATTCAGGGGAAAACCATCTTAATCCAAACAGACAATACAACGACAGTGTTCTATCTGAACAAACAGGGAGGTACAAGGTCCTTTCCCCTGAGCAAACTCGCACAGGAAATCTAGTAATGGGCAATAATTCATCAAATCAACCAACATCTAGCAGGAGTAGACAACAGTACAGTGAACCAGCTGAGCCGGCAGAACTGCTCCCACGAATGGGAGTTGAAGCAGAAAACAGTACATTATCTGTTCAACATCTGGGGAACGCCAGTGATAGACCTGTTTTCAACAGTGCAGAACAAAAAATGCCAGTTCTTTTTCTCGAGGTTTCCACACCACCTATCAAAGGGAAATGCACTTTCACTCAACTGGTCAGACATTTGCTAACACTTTTCCACCAATTCCCCTCATGCAAAGAGTGTTACAAAAATCAAAAACTCCAGGAACAAATATAATTCTCATTGCCCCACAACGGCCAAGGCAAACATGGTACTCAGCCCTCCTAGAACTATCCAGGGGACAAATGATCAAGACCAATGCAGAAAATGACCTGCTAACAATGCAACAGGGCCAGATCTTTCACCCAGTGCCAGCAACGCTACATCTAGCAGCTTGGTGCCTGAATAAATAGAATTTGGGGGCACCTCAATCTGCCTCTGCGAACCATGGAAATTCTACAAGAGGCAAGAAAACAGTCAACAAGAAAATGCTATACAGCAAAATGAAAACGATATACCACATGGTGCACTGCTAACAAGAAAAACAGTTCAATCAACACGCAAGAAACCGTTATTACATACCTTACTTACCTCTTAGACAGCAACATCAACTACCCAAGCATAAAGGTGCACCTTGCTGCCATAGTTGCATACACAAGAGGAAAATCATGCAAAAGCTTTTTTACAAGACCAGTAATCAAAAGGTTTTTAGAAGAAGCAAAAAGAATTGCCCCACCAAGAGCAGCTCCTGTACCCACATGGAGCTTAAATACAGTACTTTCTCAACTAATGGCAAAGCCCTTCGAGCCCATGCATACAGGGGACCTCAAACACATTACTCTAAAGTCGGCCTTTCTCATTGCGATAACATCACTACGAAGAGTAAGTGAGCTGCAAGCGTTAACAATACAAGAACCCTACTTACAAATCCACAAGGATAAAGTAATCTTAAAAACTAATCCACAGTTCTTGCCAAGAGTGATATCGAAGTATCACTTAAATCAAAACACTCTCCTGCCAGTTTTCTTTAAAAACCCAAAGACTAAAGGAGAGAGAAGCCCCCATACCCTGGATGTAAGGAGGGCTTTATTGTATTATTTGCAAAAAAAAGAATTGATCAGGAAAACAAAACAATTGCTTGTCGCCTACGCACATACCATCACAGGTTCACGTGTCACAAAGACAACTATTGCAAGATGGATAGTACAAGCCATCCAATTAAGTTATACCAATGCCAAGAAAGAACTAACAATTCAACCAACAGCTTATTCCACTAGAAAGAAAGGAGCAACGCTAGCCTTTATGGCCAATGTACCCATTGACTCCACTTGCGCAGCAGCAACATTGGCATCACCACACACTTTTACAAAACATTATTGTGTGGATATACAAATGAATAAGGAAGCTCAAATTGGACAAAGGGTGCTTCAACACCTGTTTGCAAGGTCTTTTTTTCACCACAGCCTCCCAGACACAGGAGAAACCGCTACATATTCTAATGCAATGTATGTGAATCCAGAAAAGGATTCACGCTGCAAAACGAAATGGTTACTTACCATTTGGAGTAGTTTTGCAGCTTGAAGAATTTTCTGGATTCACATGCGACCCACCCGGCCTCCCCTATACGGAAAACAAACGGGTGTGGAAGCAAAGGACTACATCAGTTAGTCAATAACCTTTTCAAGGATTACACAAAAAAGAGAATAGGAACAGAAAAAAGAATCCAAAGATGGCTACCACACAAGTCTACCTCCAGGAGTGGCAATGATACAAGAATGAAATCAATAATTCAACCTCTGCCACTTCCTATGAAGGTTGGGTTGGAAACTTTACTGTGGGGGTCCAGTGTACACAAGGACGAGGTTAAATGAAATTCATGTAATTTAGGGAATCACCTTGTGCAGTATGCTCAACTTCACACGTAAACAACCAGAGTCTATAAGGTTAGTTTTCCTTAAAACCCCACATGGTTGAATTTTAAAATCCCCGGCTATCATAAAATTACCACGGACTGCTTCAAGCTGGTCTCTTAAAAAGGAGCCCAACAATGATATGTAACAAACTTCTGAGGGACAAGAGATTGAGTTGTAAATGTTCAAGAGTCCCAATTTACTTGACCATTTGCGCAATAACAATGATTGTACGCAGGGATTGTCTGTAGGCAACACTTTTTCATTACAGTCTAGTGCTAAGGAAACATAGGAAACAAAAGACCACCTGTTGATCTTTCTGAGCTTGAGGGGACAGCCGGTGCAAAAAAGTAACCCTCCAAATGGAAATGATTTTTGGTTGCCCAAGTTTCCTGTAAGCAGATCACATTAAATCTTTTAATAAAATGGAGCCATGAAGAATCAAGGAACTTGTTGGCCAGGCCAGCGATTATCCATGAGATGAGATTACAGCCCGGTACACCCCTATTACTGCAGCCTTGACGAGAGTTGTCCTGTTGGCAATTTGATGACCTTTGTTCCCGAAGAACTGCCTCACTCAGTCAATGATAAAACCAGGGGCTATGGGGCGATCATCTGCCCTCCGAGTAGATCCCGGTGAACAAAAAGCAAATTATTACGGGCCCTGTCACATTAAAATGCCTCTGTAGAGATGGAAACTGCATCTGGCTTCCAAACACAACTCTGTTAGTGAACGTGGTACTCTGGTCTAGGGGGATCAGGTTTATAAAAAAAAAAAAAGCCAAGGGTAAGGGCCTTGATAGTTGACTGCGGGCCAAGGGAGGTATCGATGTGAGAAAAGAATGAAGCCAGGGTCCTTTCTCCAACATGCGATGTTTTAAAGTTGATGATAACAGTCACCTTCATAGGACTTTCTGGACCCCCACCCAATTCACCCTACGCACCATGTTTATGTATTTTCCCACCCTTAAACCCAAGGTGGTGTTACGGGACAACCAGTGCATGATCTTGTTCTTCAGTTGGAAAAAGTCTTCCTGGACACCTGGAGAAAGAGTTGGCACATTAACCAAAACGTATGGTGTTGATTCTGGTGGGAGATAAAGATTAACTAACAACTGATTTGAGCTTCTTCCTTCATTTGATGTTGCTTTGTATTCAGGTTTCCGGGTTGCGAGTGATCCAGGGTGGGAATGCCCACAGGGTCTGCATGTATGCCCATCTGGTTCTGTGCAGGGGGCAACGGAGATGGCCGAAGGCTGAGGTCAGGGAGTATTAGCCCCTGTTGCAGTCTTCAGGGGTAGCGGTAGCTGCCCCTCATGGTTTATTTGTAGGTCAGCCACAATACAACCCTCAGTTGCAGTATAGCCTGGTATTGACCTTGATCCCATGTTAACTACCTCCCCCCTGGATAAGATACAATGATTAAGAGCAGAGAGAACCCTCTCTATGGAGGTGAGGCATCGGAGAATGGGGTCAAATTTTATGTCCAGTAAAGACTTTACAGGTCCTTGTAATAGCTCCAAAGTGACCATCCGATCTCTCTTGGTGAGTACTTGTTCAGTAGGTGCTTTCCGGAGTGTCCCCTCATCCCTTGGTCTGTCCCATTTCGCTCCAATCGTTGGACCCTTATTTTTTGTCCCTGAACCTGGTCTGGCCACTGTTACTTCTCTTGTCCTCCGTTGCAGGGTTTACGTGTTAGCTGCTACCTGCTTACATGGCTACAGATAGCTGACTTCTGGGCAGAGGATAGGTTGGCCCCCCTCACATTGGATACCAGTATAGAAGGAGAGAGGGGTATAGATTGACCAAACACACTGCTACCTAAGGCCCCAGGTTCCAGCATAGGGGATACATTAGGTGATACTAGAACGGGTTCAGAAGTCGCCTGAGCCATAAGCAGATCAGAGAGAAGATGGCTAATAGGGACGCAAGAAAGGCACTGTGTAACCATCTCTATCTCCTTGTCAAGAACTCCGGACGCCCTTTGTAGAAAGGAGTCCATGGTAACTACAGTGCTCGTTGTAGTCTTCAGGCAACAGTGCTGCCTTGCGTTTCCCCATGCTGTGCGCTCCCGCCAAGGCCTACTAAAGCCAAAGGTGGAAACTACTACTGCTTGCTACAGGGCCGTTGACAAAGATGTAAACATTTTCAACAGGACCAAAACAGCTGAAGAGGCAATTAGTCATAAACACCAAATCACAGGACAAAACCAAGGTAGATAAATAATGCGGTAGCACGAAGGACACCGCCGTTCCCTACCTTCACCCTGGGCGTCGTGCCAGACTGAATTAGAGTACCCCGCTTCGCTCGCTCGTGATTCTTCAACGGTGCAGTCGATCCCTGCAAAATCCAGGCAATCCAATCGGTTGAGTAAGTGACGTGAAATGGAGGGACCAAGAGAGTAGGCCCAGCTCCCTCGGAGCTTCGACTGGTGCGGATGGGCCGGCCCGCACATGTCCCACGCTGCAGGAAACCAGCTGCACTTTTGCCAGAATAACAGCAGGAGGGGTGGAGGCAGACTCCACCCCTCCTGCTGTTATTCTGGGACAGCGAGTCCCCTCTTCATGGCGTGCATACGTCAGCAAAGCCAGGCAGGCAACACTCAAAACACTCACACGCACAGCAGGAGACTAGCTGTGTCTTTCAGCACGCATAGGACACTCGGCCTCCTCCCCTCCTGCTGGGATTCTGGGACAGCGAGTCCCCTCTTCGTGGCATGCAGGGGTCAGCACTTATTGTGCCACCCTTGGAGGCCCTGTACCTTTTATACACACACAGGAAGAACCGACAAGAAGAAGATGGACTGAAGAAGCCATGCTGAACTGAGGAGGGCGCCCACTGACTTGGCCCCAGCCCTACCAGCCTGTCTGTATTTTGAACCTGGTCCAGCGAAATCCCAGTGTATCCTGCAGCCAGCAGCCCTCAAGAACCTGAAGGACATGCCCTGCCTTCCAAAATCAAGACTTTGTCTCCCGAGACCACCGTGTTTGCTCACCCACAGACTCTGGCTAAATCTGTGAGTCTGCACCACTCTGCACCCAATGTCCAAGGCCCTAGTTTGAGTGGCCCAACACCCCGAGCAGATCTCTCCTGCACTCCTGACCTGAAATCTGGCGATATCTGACCTGCCTCGAATCTCCAAATGACGCCTGCAGCCCCTATCTGGAGGGTCATCCCTACCAGATCTGGTAAGATAACCCAACGCGTAAAGACACCCCTGCACCCGACGTCCTACGGCCTTGGGTGACCCAATCAACGGTGTCCCAGCATCCCCAGCTTACCTCTTCAACATGTGGTCACCTCTGGAAAATCTTTGTCCCCGAGCGTGCAGTCTTTGTTGCAAACGGAGAATCCCCATTGAAAGCAGGGCACCCAGCACCAAAACAGCACCCTGCACCCAGCCGCTGCTGTGCCGCTGCGGGTGTACTTTGGGTGCTAACTTGGATTGCCCTTTGCCCTTAGCCCAACACCAGGAGCTTTGCTCCCACAACCCTGTGGCCTGCTTGTGAGCAGCCACCAACCGGAGGCCCCCATCCCCCGTTGGATAACATTGGACCTCAGCACTCTACACTCGGCCGCCCTAGTACCGCTGAGGGTGTTGAGAATGCATCCTTGACACTGGGGGACCCTAGTTCAAGCCCCAGAATACCAACCCCCACAAATAAGCCCGTCAAACCGTTAACTTAATTTCCTTCAATAGGATTGCATTGACTGCTTGTCCTTGAAATTTCTTTCAAGTGTGGAGTTGGTTTGTATGAAACACTGAAACTGTAAATGTACTAAAAGTGAATCACTTACCTTTTGTCTAAGAAATGTCTTGGTGTGATAGCTAGGCATATCACACTGATTAGCAAAAGTAACTTAAAAAGTAATCTAAAAGGTAACGTGCACAGTAATCTATAAAGTAACTTAAAAGTAATTTCAAACTGTTGACTTACATATAATTGAACCAATTGCATTTGAAACCACATTCAACTGTAAATCACTGCATAAGATTTTGCAAAGTATTATTTCACTTACCTGCACCAGGCTTGGCTTGGTCCTAGAAATAAAATAACTAAATAATATTTTTATAAGAACAAATTGGTCTGAGTTCAGTCTTTGAGTGTGTGACATAATTTCTTGCCTGTGTGTAAAACAAATGCTTAACACTATCCTCTGATAAAGCCTTGCTGCTCACCCACACTACCACAAACAGAGAGTAAGGTGCTATCTCCTTTTACCTCTGTCTACCTTCGGGGTTCCATTGGACTCTGTGCACACCATACCTCATTTTGGTATAGTGTGTACAGAGCCAACTTTCTACACCGGGAAAGACCACTGTTCAGTTGCGATGGTAGGAAGGCAGAGCCCAGAGAAGAAAGCCCTGAGTCGAGCGGGGTGGGCGTCTATAAACGACATGTAAAGTGAGGTGTAGTGCCTTGAGTTCTGCATGCATTTCGTGTTGTGTGAAGGGGGTTGCCCGTAGATGTGTTAAGTGAGAGTCTGGGTTGTCTAGGCTGGTCCTGGCATATTAACCATTCCAGAAGTTGCCATGTTCGATCAGATGTTGATTGAGGAGTGCGCGGCATAGTTCAGGCATCGGAGTTGCTCCAGCACAGAAGTTTGTTCACAGCGTGCCTCAACCAGGCTTTGACTGTATATTTGGTCAGTTAAGGCGCGTGTTTCAAGCTGCAGAAGTTAACGCTCAACACATGTAATGTCGCCATCCAATTGTTTGCGAGTGTTCCAGAGCAGCCCCAAGCAGTAGTCCCCGATGGTCACTTTAAAGGCTTCCCATTCTATCAGTTTGACAGCGACGGTATCATTATTGAACTCAGTAGCCAGGAATGCATGGAAGGGCGGGTCCTCTAGTGCGGTGGGTTGCAGTCGCCAAGTGGGTATGACAGCTAAGGTATCTCCCCATGTCTGCTGTAGGTAGTTTGGATTATGGTCCGAGTGTGTATGGCCTAAATAATCTGAGTGCTGAATACTGGGAAGGAAATTGGCGGAACCACAAAGCAGTCAAGTCTAACATGTAGATTGTGTGGTCAGGAATAGAAAGAATATATATGTGTGTTCAGATCGCAAACTTGCCATATGTCGGCAAGCTGCCAGTGTAAAAGCCAGTCAGTGAGGGCTTGTGCATTAGATGTAGCTAGTGTGCCTGACAGGGGAGGGAAGGAGTGACCATAGCTGTGTCAAGGACAGAATTGCAGTTGCCCCCTCGGAGCCATGGAATCTCAATCCAACTGGACAACCTATTGGGTAGTGTGTGTAGGAACGAGGTCTAGTCTGTATTCGGGGCATATATCGTCCCCAAGAGGAGGCGCCATCCATCTAAATGTCTGTGCAGTAGCACAAACCGGCCATTCGGATCTACTTTAATGTCATCTGCCATTAAAAGGGACCTGGTTTCACCCAGATCAGCACACCGCCCACCCCCCCCCCCCCCCCTCGCAAATGAGTAGTCTGTAGCAAAGACATGTCTCCACTACCAACGCTGAAGCTTGCGTGTCTCAGACAATGTCGGGTGTGTTTCCTGCAGAAGCGCTATGTGCCTGGATCAGTGCTTCAGGTAGGAGTATAGGCTTAATGGCAAGAGGGCGTGTTCATGCCTCTCACATTCCATGTTATCAAATCAGTGTGGGTCATGAGGGAAGTGCAATGAAACCCCACGTGACAATGCCACAAGGGGGGTGGTTCCTAATCATGTGTAGTAACGCCATTAGGGGAGGGTGATTAGGGGGCTCGGGGAGCTCCGGGTAACCAGTCCCAACTGGGCGAAAGAGGAAAGTCCAAACAGGTAACATCATGGAGCAGACTAACAACTGGTACCCGCTCGAACTATTGAAGGCTAGTGGTGGCCCTATAGGCTAACTAGTAGTGTAAGGGAAGTGCGAGAGCTAAAAGCATGGTGCACATACTCGCAGGATGTGGATACAACATCGAATAAGGCAGATAATTACTGAATGAGTTTGTGTCACAGTACAGTGTCGCTATATGGCCTGTAGACTCCAGCCGGTCCCATACTTCAGCAGAGTCGAAAAATGTGTGGATCCCTCTGCCGTCGCACAGAGTTGTGCAGGGAACAGAAGCAAGTAGCATATGTGTAACTCTCAGAGGCACCGTTTAACAGTAAGAAAGGAGGTTCTTTGGTGCTGTACCACCAAGGTGTAATCAGGAGAGATCATGATAGATGCATTGTCCACTCTTATGTTCTGTAGTTTACGTGCTACGCGCAAGATGGAGTCATGGTCTCTGTAGTTGAATAGACGAAATAAGAAAGCCCTGGGATTGTTTACGTGCTACGCACAAGATGCAGTCACGATCCCTGCAGTTGAATAGACAAAAGAAGGAAGCCCTGGGATTGGCTCCCGGCGGTGGGTGGCTCGCCCGTTCATGATGAGCTCACTCAATGGTAAAAAAAGGAGGGAGCTCTGCGTCTGGATGTGAGGTGCGCATTGAGTTCTCTGTGTAAGGCACTGCGTCAAGACCCTCTGCGCCTTGCAGTAGCCCCACAGCGTGTATTTGAATTTGTCTGGATCTGCCCTCCACATCCTCCACTCTGTTTTCCAGTGTGTGAACATGACCTAGCAGGCTCTGCAGGTGCGATGCTGAGACTTGTGTTGTTGGTTAGAGCTCAGCTATCCTGTGTTCAACGTCACAAACCGTGAATTTGCAGTGATCTGCATGCAGTAAGGGGAAGTCTGCTGTGACCATATCAATTCTACTTTCAAGTGATGAACATATCTGTTCGAGGGTTGCTCCAATGTCTCCACTGCCTGCAACACATCTAGTTCCCAAGAACACCTCCGATTCTGGTGGACCCGTTGCAGCCACATCTCTTGATGGCCGTTCCATAGTGGATGATTTCTTTGGTGGTATTGGTAGCATGCCGGAACGGAGGTGACCCATGACCGGTTAGTATGTCTCAGAGGGGGGTGGGCGCTCAGAGCAGTCAATCTTACAGAAGTCCCTCGCTGTGCCCACACATGAACCAGAGAGCCAGCCCGGGAGATGCACGTAAACGAAGTGCATAGGGGGGTGGCCCCAGGCAAGTTAATTAGGGCCAGCCTGCATGCTTTAGGGACGTGTTATGGAGCATCGCAGTAAGAACGGTCCTGTGTGGCCTCAGGGTGACATGCCCACCAGTAGCATGTGGAAGAGGTGGTTTTAACTGGGGCCTGCTTGTTTACGCCTTTTGTGGCCATTACTCTGCAGCATGAGCAGCCCCATACGCCTATAGCGTGCAGAGTTAGAGTAGTCGGCGTGTCACTGGGCATCCTCTCTCCAGGCACAGTGTTGCCTTCAGGGGCCTGCTTGCCGACACTCTCCCAAGTACCCAGCTTGCCAAAGCACGAGCAGCCCCGGCGCCACAAGGATTCCTCCACATCTGGTGGCGAAAGGAGGGGCAGATGAGGATGCCTCCTATAGCATGTTGAGGCAGATGGGCCCCAGCAGCGGGTGTTTCAATGATGGTGTCTCTAGGCTCAGGACGGAAGAATCCGCATTGCCAGAATAAGCATGTGGGGGCTCTGCCGTCAGGCTGCAGATCTAGTGTGGGCCGCTAAGCCCCCTCCTGAGGTCTCCAGCAGGCCGTAGAGTAGACCGTGCTGGCCCGCTGGGCAATCCGCCCTGGGGGTCCACTGCAGCACACCGTGGCACAGCGCTTGGGCACATGATCGTCCCATATCCCCCAAGTAGGCTCGCCTCCAGGCCACAAGCAAGCCACCACTTGCGGCGCAGACTTCAGGGCAAACAGTCAATTCACGCAGGTGTGGATGGCACGAGGCCCGTCTGGCAGCTATCCTGCAGCATCAGTCCCCAGCGCCCTGGTCGTGTCTCACGGCAGGCATCCCCCTTAATGTAAGCTGTTTGTGGGAGGGTGCAGGATCTCCTTGAGCACCTAGGCCCCTTCCAGGCCCACTCAATGATTTCTGGGCCCAGCCAGGCCGCAGCTGGCCTCCACACGTCTCGAGGCCCCCCTGGCGGGAAGTTGCATATAAAGTCCAGGAAGGCTTGGGGAGGGGATCCTTTGGTGTATTCGGGCTGTGGCTGGGTGCGATTCAGGGGAGGCTTGTGGGGCAGATATTGCCCTGCACTACAGTCCAGCAGGACTCATTACATTAAGACATGATTCTTAGGTCAAAATTAATGTAACAGTTGCACTGTGCATCTTTAACAAAGTTGCCGCTTTGTTGGCTTTAGTCACCTGTACCCATAATGGTTATACATGGGGCCTTGTCGTTGTGACTGCTTTCTGCCCTCCTTGGCAGACATACGAATGACTCCCAAGAAAGGCAACAATAGGGGCCTGCTCTAGAAAGATGTCACCTCCCTCCTGCAGGAAGCCACACGGGTACTGGCCCAAAAGGCAAGCTTCACAGAAGCCGCCTTTGTAGGGCAAATGGATAACACTTGGGGAGAGGCTGCTCCATTATTCAGGCAGACAGGCTGGCACTTGGGACAGTAGAGGGGAAACCAGTTGCCAAACCAGTTTTCCAGGAGCATATAGGCTCCTTGATAACCACACCACTGGGTTGGGGGGTCCACATGCCAGGAGAGGGATCCTGCCACATTGGAAGTGGGAAGAATGGTGCTTCACGGGATGCCCAGACACCCCACTTTGCAGGAAGTGGGCATCATGTGGGAGGGAGCGTGGTAGAACACAGGTTACCAACGGCATCCTGCACTGAGGGTGTTTTCTGAGCATAAGTAATGCATCCCTAGCAACACAAACTCAAATATCGAAAAAGGACCAAAAAAGTACTGCCCTGCTGATCCGTGGAACCAGTAAAGAGAGGCTGCACTGCTGTGGACTGCACTTGCTGAACCTAGTGGCTAGCAAGAAGAGGGAATGTGCCTTCTGTGTCCTACTCAGGTAAAAGTAATCTCTAGAGCCCAGCAAGGCTAAGAGAGCAGGCCTCCTCCTCACAGCGTAGTGACACAACAGCTGAGAAACCTGCTGGAGCAAGTTGGTAGCCCAGAACCTTCAGCCCACTGCCGTGCAACACCAGGGACCAGGCGCACACAGTTGCACCTAACTTCTCTGAGCCCAGGAGTGTCATTGGAGTGCAGATGGGACCTCCAGACGACGAGTTATTGACACAGGAATGATTGGCCCATGACCGCGGTACTGGGCGACTGGTTGTCCACATGGTGACTGGTCTTCTGCCGGCACAGAGAGGACTTTGAGAGATGTCGACCCTGTGACCAGGACGGCCACACCCACTTTGTGAGAAGTAGTCGCAGCTAGACTCTTGTGACGGCATCACATCCACAGCATCCTTTAACCCCTTCGCTGCGGCGCGAATTCCACCGCAGCGCTGGGGGGGTTTGGGGGGTTGACGGCGCCGCTGTGCTCATGACGGAACCACGCCGTCATGAGTCACGGGCGAGCTGTGCTCATGACGGCGTGGTTCCGTCATGACTCCACCCACTGCGCTAATCGCCCGCACAGGCGGGGAATTAGCGCCGCGTGGGAGGAGCGGCCGCCAACGGCCGCAGCATGACGGAACCACTCCGTCATGAGCACACGGTGCCCGTGGCTCATGACGGAGTGGTTCCGTCATGAGCGGGGAACGGGTTAAGAATCTTCTACATCCTTCATCCCTTGTATCAAGACCACAGCCATAGGAAAGCCCTGGAAACGATTAAGGTGTCTGGAACCGACTGATAACTGTTTCACCTGCTGAGGTAACTGCTTTTGGGGACCTCGCTGGTCCGCTCCACTGTCTCCCTAATAGAGCCTTGTCACCTAAAGTAACCCCAAGTAACCGCATTAAAAGTAGTCCAAACTTTTCAGTGAAAAAGTTTCTAAGGATTAAATTTGTTAAATTTGCTAATGCTTGTTCGCAGCTGAAGGAGAATACCTTGATTTACAATACCTCTCAATTTTTTTATATCTCCGAACTCCTGGGTCATTATTTTCGTTGTGGTGTCTAAAAATAGTCTATTTTTATAAATTGGTGTTTCTTTGGTGTCTTGTCGATTTCTTCAATTGTTTTAGTGCTGTTTTATATGCTTTACACTTATTCCTTTGTGTAAGCCTTGCTGCTCAGGGCCACAGCTACCCAGGGTTAAGCTAAAGTCTTGGCAAGCCAAACCTAAGGGTCCTAAAGGGGTTCGTAAGTGTATTTCCTGGTAAGCTTGCGCAACCACACCCATTAACTCGCAACAGACAAGAGAAATTGTCATCACTGCTGATGTCCACGGCCACCCCCTCAGGAATTTATCATTGCAGGTTCTGCAAACGAACTCCTCGCTTTCTCTCTTGCATATTGGAAACGATAGCCAGATTCCCAAGTCAGCTGAATGTATTCTGGCTAGTAATGGCGTTAACCATATTATGCCTACAGATTTTCCCAAAGTTCATGAGCAAATGCTCCAAGTAGTATCGCTCGTCCGGCATGAGAAAAGAAGACTGTCACAAGCAGTAACCATCAAGGAAAATGCTTCTGAGGGCAGAAACGTGCGTTCAACCGCCGAGTTTAATAAGGAAACAAGCAATTCAAATATCAATGAGGGTTTTGCTCTTTTCTTGTCTAAGAAGAGCGAGAAGAAACTAAGAAAAGTAAATAAAGTGTGATGACCCTGCCAAACAGTTGAAGTTATACCCTCCCCCCTGTTTTTTTAAAAGACAGTCACAACGTTGGAAGGCCCAAAGTCTCTCCCATTCACCGGTCAAGGAGGAGGCCTGGCAAGCACAGGGCCCTTGTGTTGGAATGTGGCACTTGTGCTAACATCGCCAACGAACCCCTCGTGCTCTCTTTCGTCTTTCAAAACGGCCCCAGCCACGGTCAACAAGAGGGAACAAAATCATCAGGGAACATCACTAAACTTTCTAGTGCAGTGCGGGAGAATTCCTATCCCCGAGGAAGAGGCTCCTTAGGTACCCCCGCTATCACTGTAGAGGGGGCTCATATTTCAGATCCTTCTTGTACCCCACCCCCCTCCTCCAAGCCGGTGATAACAATCAAGCAGGAAAGAATCATGAAGGCTCTCCAGGATGGTGTATTCCCACAGTGCGCTCTCCACAACAATGCTTTTTGCAGGTTTCACAGGCAGAAACTAGGACACTTCTACCATCAGGCAATGAAGAGCAGCCTCCTCGCGAGGATCACAACAATAAGCAGGAGCCAGTCATTCTATTTAAACCATTATATAAATCCCACAGTTCTCAAGACTATCTTCACCGTTCAGTAAGTTACTGATGTCACTGCCAACTCAATGTTTTCGACACAGTCAATCAGCAAAACCCATTCATGCCAAGGAATGGTGATGATCTAAATCAGGCAACAAAGTTAACTTTAAACTCTGAGCAACTGCCTCTACATTTGATCAAAAACTAACATTTCAGGTTTGAGGTATCGACATGAAACAAGTAGAACCAGAACGATATCCAGCTGTTTTCAATGTTATATATAGCATAACATTTCTGTGTTTAAGTTCAGTGTCTAAACAGCACAAGGTGGTGAGCATAGCCCAACCAGCGTTCACGGTTCAGCCCTATCTGCTACCCACATGCACAGACCGCATTTAGAGTCACTATGTCAACTAGGTTTAAAAATCCAGAGGAGGATGAATTAATATTTATTATCAGAAACCAGGGAAGCCAGTCCAGCCTCTAGGACTGATAGAACAAGACTAGTCCTGGCTCCCCGAAACAATGGATTAAACCCATTTCTGTGACTGGGTGTGAATGTTTTGCCAATGTGCAACATTCCGTCCATCATCTTCTGTGTTTTGCTGTTCGCCGTATGTGGGAAGGGTATTCCCAGACGTGGGTCCGTGCTCACTGCGCCACTGGAGTCAAGCTATCCTGGCTGAAGAGGGGTGAAACCCCGAAACCGGTCCTAGGATGCTTGATTCCGGTCCAGGGAAGACATGGCTTGGTAGTTCGGGCTGGACTGTTCCCATGAGGCACAGGGTCAAGACTGATTTGCATATGGCCTTGTCTGAACTGGGTTGTTGTGGTGAGCAAAATAACGATGGATTAAACCCAGATCTGTGACTGAGGGTGAATGTTTTGCCAATGTGCAACATTCCGTCCATCATCTTGTGTGTTTTGCTCCCTGAAACCTTAGCCAAAAGCAGTTGACAGCTAAGAGGCAGTGGCTTCCTGGTCCAACAGGGTCCCTGAGTTTGGCAATATGCAAAATCGAGCGGCCCACTTTCATATCAAAATTTACCACATCAAACTCTGCTCCTGGAAAGTAGCAGGATGGAGCCAACTTAATATGCAGGGGGGCACCATCACCTATCTGTCACAATTTGATTTGTCTGGAAGAAACATGGTTAAGTGAGCCAATCTTAGATGTTGGATATGAATCATACTTTATTCCTAGTGTCAAGAGGGCTGGAAAAGGGAGACTAGCAGGTGGCCTATTGATTCTATGCCGAACAACTATGAACTTTAAAACAAAAAGACTAATGATCAAGAAATCAAATAATGGCCAATCCTGACACAGGATAAATCATCACGAGATTTCAACCTAAATCTTTAATTACAGCACCGGCATTGAGTCCCCCAGACTGCAAGACCTAATCTTGCACATTCCACCTCTGCAATGCCTCCCACAGCAGCAGGATTCCATAGGCTACGTCTTAACAGAAGTACTTCACTTCATCGACTTACGAGCACTTAGTGACTGCAATAAGTACAATTAGCTGGGATTCTAAACACGCATCGCAACAAAGCGTGATGCTGTGCTGGATTATACTCTTATCTCACTTCCTCTTTTTAAAGAGCCGAAAGAGTTTAAGGGACAACATAGATTAGAAAGCGATCAATTCCCCAGAAGATAGTCCTGTTGATTGGTGGCTACAGGCTCCAGTGTGCCGACAAGGTTGGGGACGGTACTTTTCGTTTAAGAACCGTACATGTTTAATGGTTATCTCGTGGAAAAACAGCTGGCAGATTGGAGGAATATATTTTAGGAAGATCAAACTAATTACCTAAAATCAATTGCCTTGGACAGTGGCTTGTAAAGCCATTCAACTTGGTCCAAAGCAGTGGCAAATTTACAATCTGAATTAATCGGCACCACCAGTAATACCTGTAACCGCAACGGTCCGGTAATCAGAGGCATCAAATTATGGTGCAAAGTCTTCCTGCAAAATGAGAAAAGGAACGTGGACAAACTTGCCAGGTCTTTACCCAAATCAAATCACAAAGTCGACCTGCTTAGGGTTGAATTCCCCCTGCTGAGGAAACTATATATTTTTTAAATGATCTGGGAAGCAAAGCAAGCATTGAACAAACAAACCTGGCCTTTTTTCTTTTATTTTTAATAAAGCTTGCTCCCAATCCAGTAGCAGCCATTATTGAAATTCAGTGAATCATCTCACTGCACAAACTGAGCATCGCTGTTCAACTCAGCTGATTAGTGCTGTATGGGAGGACTGTTTTGCCATTTTATAAAGAACCACTATAGCCACCCCTCAAACCTTGTCAGTTCCATCACAAGATTCTCTCCTAGTGCCCTAGTTATTTCATAACTCTGTGAATAACGCTGTGCATCGACCATATGGGGCAGGCTTCATGTCCTTAGAAGAAATCATAAACAAGCATTAGCAATGCAGTAGGTTTCTCATTTGCAAGAGTTTCAGCTAATGGCATTGTTTATGGCAATGCCTTTCATTTATCTGATAATAATTAACACATACATAAAAGGCATTGTCATATACACTGCCAATAGCTGAAACTCTTGTAAATGCAAGACCTATTTCATTTCAAAGAAGTGTCCGCCATTGTCCCGGGCCGCTTGGAAAGTGGATGTGCCCATAGTGCACTGAATGTTGCATTCAAGCATGTCGTGCCAGCAGTAGGATAAACTCGTTAAAGAAAATAGTGCTTACTAACTAAATAAGACCTACTGTGTAACAGAATTAAAAGGGCCAGTCCTCTTTGGAAGTTACAAATGAAGACCAGGTGGCACTAAGGAAGGACTAAAAAGCTTATTAACAAATCAGAAGCCAGCATTTACAAAGGACAACGACTCAAGCCAAAGAAAAATATGGGTGCAGAGTGGGTGGAGCTTCAACACCATACTCTAATCAGCATGCCTCAAAGAGCAGCGCATGCGCTGCCCAGGCTCGACCTAAAAAAGAGAAGGAACAAGGGCTGGCATCAGGCCTGAATGGACTTCCTACCGCAAACTTTATAACTAGCAGCCAGTTTTGGATTAAAGCCATGAGCAGGGTATTTGACAATTATTTCCTCATCTGCCCAATTCCTCCAACATGGGTGGGCTTTAACATTTTCCCTATCCACAAAAAAAGGAGCAAGGACGATCCCTCGAATTATGGATTGATGGCCCCGCTTGATGTTGAGGCCAAATTATTTGCTTTCTTGATTCTAAAGGCTGTTCAAGAATGGGCAACTCAGTAAAATTTGATTCTGTGGTTTTAGACCACTTTTTAAAAAAACACCAGTACCATTGGTAATATCTTGGTACTCTCCTATTTACTATATAAAACACTTATTTTTTAATTTTTTTTATTGAATTTTATCAATGGTACATAATGATGCAGTCACAAGGAACAAATCATATAGTAAACCTAAAAACATCCCAACCTGGGGAATAGAAATCCCTGCCTTGCACGGTATTGCTAGTTTAATTATACATATTCATTGCTTCGTATAGTACATTTACAATGTGCAGTGCATGCGTCCTAGAATTATAAAAGACAACATTTGTCCAGGACACTCGTGTTTCTGTGGGGTGGCTGGCGTATCACTGGGCATGTGGCTACAAGTATGCATACCTGTACGCTTTTCAATTACTACCACAGTTGTCGCTTGCTCATGTCTACAATAGGGTAATGGACTGTAATATCCAGTTCCCCCTGGAGCTTCGGTCCCCCTCATGTTTCTCAGGGGTGGTTACTGTACTTTCAGTTATGGAAAGGAGGTATGTTGTCAGGGGACCCCATACGTCTTTGGGCCTGGAAGTGGGCGTGAGTACTTCGACATGGCTAAGTGATTGCTCCTGCCATGTTGTGAGGTCGTGCAGCCAATCTTTAATTTTGGGGACTCGGCCTCGCCCCCATCTCCCTGCTACCTCACGCTTAGCAATTAGGAATCCTAGTGCCAAATACTTCTTATATGCAGTGTCTACGCTGTTTATACATCCCAATAGAGCCATGACTGGTGATGCTTGCAGTGGCGTGCCGATCATTTGTGCCATACCTGCAAACACCTGTTTGCTGTAGTCAAAGATTGCCTGGCACAGCCAGGCCAGGTGGAGAAAGCCAGCTCCCTCACCTCCACACTTGGCACATCTATCATCCTCCCTAAGTTTAAACTTCTAGAGCTTAGCTGGGGTGTAATATAATCTATGCAGAAATTTATAATGGATGAATCGCAGTCTACTATTTGCAGTTGATGCCTCTGTCTGCATACAGCAGAATTCCCATTGTTTATCAGTCAGTTGCATCCCTAAGTCATTTTCCCACTCCGAGCGGGCTGTGCGCGATCGGGGTTTTATAGTTTTTTGTGTGTGATGGTTGATGAGTGAGGTGATGGTTGATGAGTGAGGTGACGTGTCGGGAAGGTTCCGCCTGTAGAAGCACATGAAGCGGTGGTAGCGTGGGGGGCTCTTGGGGTAACGCCGGTGTGGCTGCCTTCACGCGTTGTCTAAGCCTTACGAACATGAATAACTCCATGGTGGTGGGTATGATAGTGCCGAAGAATTGCTTCTTGGACCGAAAGATACCCTCTGTGTATTGGGGTCCCCATGTGGTAATCTGTACTTTTTCTAGCATCGATCAACATTGTCGCTCGTATGTAACCTGGAGGGATGGGTGAAAATAAGTGGCAGTTTCGGAGAGTATAACATAGTTACATCCAGCTTAGTAGCAATTTTCCTCCAAGCTGAGTTAGTGCATGCGACCGTGGTGGGGTCTTGCTCCCACTCCCTGGTGGGGGTGAACAGGAAGCCCGAGGATGGCTGGGGAGCCGCATGCCCTTCCTCTATTGCCAGGTGTGACATGAAGGGGGGCGGATGGAACCAGTATGTGGCGAAGTGTGCCTGGGCACGGTAGTAATAAAGTTCGAAGTTAGGCACCTCGTAACCACCTTGTGAGAAGGGCAGGGTGTCCAAGCTGAGGCTCGCTTGTTTGCCCTCCCACACCAAGTGGAATGTTTGTGTTTTTAGCACCCTAAAGAAGGGTTTGCCAGGGTTATAGGGTATATTGGTAAAAAGGTAAAGAAACGTAGGCAATAATATCATTTTTACCAAGGCGATCTTCCCTGCCATGGAAAGGGGCAAGGCAAGTCACCGTGTGATCGACTCTGTGACTTTTTCCAGCGCGACTCTGTAATTGGCGCTCATTAATTCCTCCTCATTTCTGGTGACCTGAACCCCCAGGTATTTGATTTACTCGCACTTCCATGTCAATGGGTAATCTAAAGTGTACGAGGTTGTTACATCTGTGGGTGGGAAAACTGCTGATTTAGTCCAGTTGATGTTTGTCTGAGATTGCCCCGAACTTAGTGATTTCCCGTAGTACAGGGTTAAGATTGTCCTGCGAATCTTTGAGGTAAAGTGTTATGTCTTCCGCATAGAGTGGGATTATGAGTTGCCTGGATGGATACACAAGCACTTGCTCCTTATGGTGCTGCCTTAATTTTGCAGCTAGCTGCTCAATGGCCAAGGCAAATTGTATGGGGGTAGGGGACAGCCCAGGCGTGTGCCTCTGGTGATGGCAAAACTGGGTAACGCGCTCCATTGAGGAGGACGGTATCCGTGGGTTTGGTGATACAGAAGTTCCACCCATCCAAGGAAGTCTGGGGGCATCCCCATATATTGCAGGGTACCTAGGAGATAATCCCACTCAACGGAATCAAGTGCCTTAGTGACATCAAGGAATACCGCAATTGCGGTACTGTCGGGGTCGATATCCTGTAAGACTGCAAAGAGGGTCTGAAGGTTGTGGGACGTCGCACGGTTTGGGAGGAATCCAGACTGGTCCAGTAGAAGCAGCCAGTCCATTAACAGGTTTAATCTGCTGGAGAAGACCTTTGCAAGAATTTTGATATCGCAGTTGATCAGTGAAAGGAGGTGATAAGATTCACTCCGACTGGGGGATTTATTTGGTTTAAGGAGGGATGTGATTAGGGCCTCTCATGGTGGCGTGGTAAAAAACTGCTTTTAAAATAGGAACGAGTTGTGTCTGGTATGTCTTGTAAAATTCTATGGGGAGGCCATTCGACCCCAGCGCGCGCCCTGACTTCATTTGCATGATCGCCGCCATGATCTCATCCTCCTATAGCTCCGCTCCCAGGAATTCATGTTGTGAATCTCCCAGCCATGCCAAGGCTGTGTCTTCAAAATATGAGGGAAGGTGAAGTGGCTGTCCCTATGTGTTGCGTATAGGGTTACAAAACCATGAAGGTATGCAACTGCTTGGGGAGGTTTCTGTGTATTTCGTCCTTTGAGTCTTGGATTTCTTCTACGTAGTTAGAGAATTTAGGTTGTCTGATAAGTCCCGCTAGTACCTTCCCAGGGCGGTCCCCTTCACTGTATGTGCGTGCAACATGATATTTACAGCCAAATTTACATCCGCGTTCGGCGGTGTCTTTGTATTCCGTCAGTTTTTCTCATAACTTGGCCCTGATTGGACAATCATATGTCGTGTCATTGAGTTCTCGTTCCAGTATTTTAATGTTGGCTTCTAACCGGTTGAGGCCGTTGGGGATCTCTTTTAAGATGCCCCCACCCTTGGCCATGTAAGATCCCCAAATGGTAACCTTGAATGCCTCCCAGACAGTTGTGAGGCTCGGCACAGAATCTACATTCCGATCGAAATACTCTTGTATCTCTTGATCGATTTCAGCTTTAAAAGCGGTGTCTAAGAGGTGCATTGGGTTAAGTCGCCACCTAGCGTATGGAGGCTGGTTTACGGGAGGTGTTCGCACCATCTTCACCGGGGAGTGATCTGAATAAGTTCTCGCCAAATGAGTGACGGCATCCACCCAGCCGGCTACACTAACGGACACGAACCAGTAGTCCAGCCTGGACCAGGAGGAGTGTACTGCAGAGTAGTGCGTGCCTTCTTTAGTTGAGGGATGTATGTATCCTCATGCATCTAGGAGGTAGTTTTCAGATACTATTCCAGCTAGTTGCTTCTGCATGGCAGTGTAATGTAGTGTGGTTGTATGGGATCTGTCCATTGCCAGGGACATGGTGGTATTAAAATCGCCAGCCCCAAAGTAAGCATGTGGAGCCCACAGATATTTTGCCCCATAGGGTGGGGAGGAAGAGGGGGTCGTCTACATTGGAACCATAGCAATTAGCAATGGTTATGTCATGTGAGGCCAGGCGCCCCCACATTAGACAATAGCGACCTTGTGGATCTGTGATGTACCGCCTAGGATAAAAGGTGTATTCCGTTTAATGAGAATAGCAGCGCCCCTGGAGTAAGTGGAGTAGGACGAGAAGCAGCGATATGATGCCCATCTGGTGGCAAAGTTGGGGTTTGTGTTTGGGTGTAGGTGAGTTTCTTGCAGTATGGCAACATGCACTTGATGTGTCTCGAGATATCCCAAGACCTGTCGTTTTTTACTGCGGGTTGTTTAATCCCCGGACATTCCATGTAATACAGTGAAGGCTAGCCTGCATTGCGAAGGTTGTAAGTATTGAAGCTAATGATAACTCGTGGACTGGCTATTACTAATTGAGTTTGTATATGTTGAACATGCATATACATTAAGAATTGTACTAGGCAAACAAATCCTCCCGACTCCTACTCTGACATCCCCAACTTGTCGGGCATACATTCCCTCCCCAACATACATTTTAGTGTTAAAGATGAGGTGTACAAAAAAGGGGGGTTCACCCGTATGGGTAGAGCTAGGGGCCCACGACTCGCCATCACCCCCTGACATCTCAACTGTCCACCGCCTCTCCTTGGGCGCACTGGTAACGGATGGGGAGAGGGGGGTGAGCGACCGGGCTGTAAGGGTTTCACGTCTATAATGGTGAAATGTTGTCGGCTGGAATCAGTGCTAATTCTGTGGCCATTAGCATATTAGGTTGGAAGTTTGACCTTGCTATCTAGGTGGTTTGTAAAGGAGTTTGTCAGGTCCGCCCTTCTACCATCCTCAGTCCCACCCGCTGAAGAGACCGTCCAATATTCAATAAGGCTGAAGGATATGGAGACCATTATTAATCCAGCTTCGACAGCGGGGACGTGGATCTGGAACGATACCTATTGGAGGTTGCGGTGGATGATGGCGTCTGTAGTCCTTTCAAATAGTCCTCGACCTGCTGGTGGATTATGGAGCACACTTTGTTTCCCTTGATGTGAAATACCAAGCCTCCCGGATATAACTACTTCACAAATTACTTGGCAATAAAAGTCTTGAATGCGTGCTTTGTTGAAGATAGGGAAGCATTCAGTAGCCTCAACAAGAGTCGTTTATGGCAGAAATTGATCAACAGGAACCTGCTGGCCAAGGTACTGAATGCTATTAATGCCCCGTATTCCAGTAATTGGATACAAATCAAAAATAGCACGGACGCTGAGCTCCAATAAGGTTTACGTAAATAAAGGGCTAAAATAGGGGTATGTGTTGGGTCGAATTCTTTTGTTTATTCCTTACTAATATGGAACCAGAAATGAAAAACCAAAAAGGCCTGTCCTTCAAAATGTAATGGACAACAACTTTATACCCTGCTGTATGCAGACATTTATGTGTTGCTGGACTGTTCGGCGATTGGCCTTCAGCTCTCCTCAAATATTCTAGCTTCCGGTTGTAAGGAAAACGGCTTACACATAAATTTTGAGAGAAAAAACAAAGTTGTCACTTTCTCCTTGATCGGTAAGAAATGTCCTTGGATGTGGATATCAGTGCAACATGTAATACCCAACAGCATCTCCTTTAAATGTCTTGGTGTGAAAATCCAATCCTCTGGTTCAAGCAAACTTCGTATGCAAGCTCTTCAAAATCAAATTTTCATTAAAAAAAAGTGGCAAATACCTTTACAGGCCCTGCCCTCTCGCTATTACTGCAGGTGATAAATGCTAAATATCTGCCTTCACTAGTTTATGCCTTGAAGCATTCCTGTAGGAAGCTGGCTCTGTATATACTATACCTAAGTGTGGTATAGTTTGTACAGAGTCCAGTGGAACCCAAAAGGTAGGCAGAGGTAAAGTAGATAGCACCTCACTCTCTATTGGTGGTAGTTTGGTCGAGCCGTAATGTTTTATCAGAGGACAGTGTTAAGCATTTGTTGTACACACTCAGTAAGCAAATTAATTCAC
Source organism: Triturus cristatus (assembly GCF_964204655.1). Taxonomy (NCBI): domain Eukaryota; kingdom Metazoa; phylum Chordata; class Amphibia; order Caudata; family Salamandridae; genus Triturus; species Triturus cristatus. The sequence goes on along the minus strand of NC_140594.1, from coordinate 930,161,682 downwards.
ACACTCAGACTGAACTTCAGACCAATTGATTTTGTATAAAAAATTTCTTTTAGTCATTTTATTTTCTAGAACCAAGCAAGCTTGGCACAGGTAGTGATAAATACTTTGCAATAAACATACAGTTGTAATACAGTTTGGATTGTAATTGTATATGCACTTTGTTTTGATTTACAGTATTGTTACTGAGAAATGCAATGCTTTGGAAATACAGTACATATACTTTGAATGGTCTTTTTAGTAAAATGACCAGTACATTACTTTCAGATTACTTTTCTTACACAGTGTAGTACCTGGATACTACACTGGTACATTTCCTGTAAACCGGTAAGTAAGAGCGTTTTTGTTATTTAGTACGGTTGTAAAAGATTTCCATAGATTTTCCAACTCCACACTTAAAAACTTTCCATAGAAAAACAGTCAATGTTATCCTATGGAGGAAAATAGTGTTATTGGTTCAAACATAAGTACTTTGTTGTGGGAGTTGGTATTCTCTGTTTAGACTCGGAGGGGGGGGGGGGGGGGGGGTCCCCAGGGTCAAGGATTCACTCTTGTTAAACCCTCAGCAGCACTAGGGCGGCTGGGTGCAGAGTGCTGAGGCCCAATGTTATCCAAACGGGGATAGGAGGCCTCCGGTTGGTGGCTGCCAACGAGTAGGCCCCTGGATTGTGGGAGCATAGCTCCTGGACTTAAGCTCAGGACAAATGGGGGTTTAGGCCAGCACAAATGATGCACCTTTGGCGGCACTGGGGCGGCCGGTTGCAGAGTGCTGTTTTGGCGTCAGAAGACCTGTAGCTTTCAATGGGGAGTCTCCTGTTTGCAAAAGCACTGCAGGCTCGAGGACGATGGTCTTCTGGGTGCGACCACCACTTGGAGAGGTAAGTTGGGATCTTGGGGGTTGGTTAGGCACCGTCGGTTGGGCCGCCCAAGGCCGTGAGGCGTCTGGTGCAGGGGTGCCTTTTGGGGTCGGATCTCCTTACCAGCTCCTGGTGGCGGTTGGGGGGTGCATCCGGTTTGAGGCTGCAGGCGTCGGCTGGAGGCTTGAGGCAGGTAAGGGGTCACCGGATCTCAGGTCAGGATCGCCGGGGAGACCTCCTCTTGGTGTTGGGCCACTTGAACTCGGGCCGTGGGCGTCTAGTGCAGAGTGGTGCAAACTCGCGGATCCTTGCGGAGCTGGAGTCTGTTTGAACAAATCTGGTGTTCACGGGAGACAGAGTCTTTGGGATTGAAGGCAGGCAGGTCCTCCGGGTTTCAAGGCAGGCAGGTCCTCCGGGTTTCTCGAAATTACTGGCTGCAGGACACAACGGCATTTGGCTGGAGCAGGTTCGAGGTGGGGACAGGCCGGCGTTCTCCTCTTGTTAGCTTCAGCATGGCTGTTCGGTCCTTCTTCTTTTCTTCTGGTTTCTTGTCTGACTTCTTGGTTCAGGGCTGCCCCCCCCCAATACTGTATGTTCGAGGCATATGAGCTGCAGATTACACACTTTTGCATAGATCGCCATCTGGTGTTGGGCCCGGATGTTTGCAGTTTGTTTTTCCTCTTGGAAAGTCTTTGGAAGTCACGAGGTCGATGACTCCTCCTTTGGTTCGTATTGCGCATGGGCTTTGGCTCCATCCTCAGATTGTTTTTTTCCGCCATCAGGCTCGGATGTAATACTTCCCGCTCCGGTTCCGAGCTATTCCAGTTCAACGATCGACGCAAAATCCTCGCTCATCGAGATTCTTCAGATAACAAATCATCTTAATCACCTTTTCTTCGACACTTCTTCGATTCCAGTCGTCGATGGCGGCCTTCGGGCCTATCCCGGCTCCGGTCTCGGCTGATGGAAAGAACTCCCTTCAAGAAGTGCCCTCGATGTGGGTCCAAATTCCCCCACACCGATCATCATGAGGTGTGCAACCTCTGCCTCTCCCCTGAACACGAGGCTCGAGACCGTCCCGCCTGCAAGTCTTTTAGATCGAAAAAGACTATTCGAGATCGAAGGGCCAGACGCAACATGGTGCACTCCTCAACCTCCGCTCCAGTAGACATCTTCGGGGATGACGTCGAAGCTCCGGGACAGCAGTACACCGAAGATGATGATGACGACCTCGTCAGTGCTTCCGAAGCCGACGACTCAGATGTGGAGGACATCACCCCGGCGCAGAGGGTCGTGAGTACTATACCCCCTCCCACACCCGCACCGACACCCAAAAAGGCTTCGGTCACGCCTTCGCCTTTGAGCCTAGGCAAGACCAAAGACACTGCTTCTAACACCCTACCTTCGGGCCCGCTAAAGAAGCCTAATAAGCCTTCCGGCAGCTCGGGCTTGAGCCAGCCTACCAGCGGTGCTGAAAAACACCCTTCGGCACCGAAGAAAAAATCGCCCTCCACCTCCACACCGAGCTCAGCACAAAAGCCCTCATGTTGAAACCCGGCCTCTCGGTGCCGGCCAAACATCATAAGGCCCTCGGCGCCGACACTCCCGTGCCGAAGCCTCACTCAGCACCGAACAAAAAATCGGAGGTTCCAAAAAACCACGGCACAGACAAGCCTAAAAAGCTGTCGGCCCCGAAAACCTCAGCGCCGACCGAACAACCAGTTTTGCAAGAACTATTCACACCGGATGCTCTGCAAAATACACTTACCAAGGATCCAAAAACTGGACATTTGACACTGTCTTCAAAAAAGACATTTGGACAAACCAGCTCCACCTCCACCTCCAAAGAGGAAAGACTGTGCTACCTCCCCTTTCAGAGTGCCTTCCCCACCTCCTCCACCCTCTCCACCTCCACTTTCTCCACCCCTGCCTCATCGCTCTCCGACCCAGTCTCCAGACCATGATGATCAAGGGGACCCTTACTACGATCCAGCAGATGTGCCACAAGACCCCACCCCTACTGGATCCCCAGACCCATGGGATGATTATAACAATCCAGACATCCCAGATGCCCCACAGGATGACCTTTATCCATCCAGGCCATCCCCACCAGAAGACTCGTTAGGTTTTCACCACCTACTACAGAGGGCGGCACATTATCACAGGGTAGAGCTACATACTGACCCAGTAGAGGAAGATTTCCTCCTATACACCTTCGATAATAAACGCCAGTGTCCTCCTCCGTCGCCACGCCTGGCTAAGAGTTTCAGGTTTTAAACCTGAGGTACAAGCCTCCATATTAAACCACCCATTTGATCAACAACATTTATTTGGTCCAAAGGTTGATGAGGCCCTTGAGAAGATGATGAAAGACACTGATACGGCGAAATCCATGGGAGCCCTACAGTCACACACTCCTAGGTGCTCCTTTCGCCGCTCTTCCTTTCGGGGCACGGGTAGAGGCTACTCCTCAGATAGCGCATCCACGTCCTACAAATCCCCTCCTCAGTCCACCTTCACAAACGGTTATCAAAGAGGCGGCTATAGAGGCAATAATAATAAAGGCAGAGGCAAAACAAATACTGCCCGCTCTGCCACACCGCCTACCCAATGACTTTCCCCCGCTCCCTCCAGACCATCCTACTCCGGTCGGGGGCAGACTACAAAATTTCCTTCACGTCTGGGAGACCATCACCTCAGACAGATGGGTGACCCAAATTATTCATTCAGGGTACTGCTTAGAATTAACATCTACCCACACCAAACATTCCACCCAGGCAATGCCCAATGTCACAAGAACATGCCACGTTATTAAAACAGGAAGTAATCTCCCTCCTGCAAAAACACGCCATAGAGCAAGTCCCCATCAATCAGCAAAATTTAGGGGTCTACTCCCTGTCCTTTCTGATTCCAAAAAGAGACACAACTCTACGTCCTATTCTAAATCTCAGGCCTCTAAACACTTACATACATTCAGACCATTTTCACATGGTAACCCTTCAACAGGTTCTTCCACTCCTCTCCCAGAACGACTTTCTCACCACACTGGACTTGAAAGACGCATACTTTCACATCCCAGTACACCATGCTCACAGAAAGTACTTCAGATTTGTAGTTGACGGGCAACACTACCAGTTCAAGGTGCTCCCGTTCGGGGTTACAACAGCACCAAGGGTATTCACCAAGTGCCTAGCAGTAGTGGCGGCACACCTCAGAAGACAGCACATCCACGTCTTCCCATATTTGGACGACAGGCTAATAAAAGCCACGTCCTACAACCAATGTGTGCACCACACCGCCGCTACAATCCAACTACTTCACCAGCTAGGTTTCACGGTGAACCACCAAAATTCCCACCTGATACCATCACACACAAAGCAATACCTTGGTGCCACCATAGACGCCTCCAAAGCCATAGCCTATCCCAATCCTGCCAGGATTGCAAACATACAGGCTTTGCGTCAAAAATTCATACTTCAACACTCTCTCCCAGCAAGAGTGTTTATGCAACTGATAGGGATGATTGCCTCTTGCATTTTCATAGTGCCTCATGCAAGACTCCAGATGCGTCCGCTCCAAGAGTGCTTAGCGCGCCAATGGAACCAGGCCCAGGGGCAACTGACAGATCTGGTGTTGGTGGACGGTCACACCCATCGCTCTCTGCAGTGGTGGAACACCACAAACCTTTCCAGAGGTCGACCGTTCCTGGACCCGGTTCCACAAATAATCCTAACAGACGCATCGCTCTCCGGCTGGGGAGCTCATCTGTTACATCTCACAGTGCAGGGCACATGGACGCCACAACAGAAGTTACTCCACATCAACCATTTGGAGTTACTGGAAATCTTTCTAGCCCTAAAATCCTTCCAGACGCAGATTTCAGGCAAGGCAGTCCTCATTCGCACAGACAAAATGACTGCCATGTACTACATTCAAAAACAGGGGGGCACACACTCTCCATAGATCTCTCAACTAGCACAGAGCATATGGAGATGGGCAATTCCGCAAAAAATCTTTCTCCTGGCCCAACACGTCCCAGGAGTCCAAAACACCATGGCAGCTCTGCTCAGCAGACAAACGCAACAGATCCACGAATGGGAACTTCACCCACAGGTTCTTCACCCGTTCTTTCAGAAGTGGGGGCATCCTCAGATAGACCTCTTCGCCACCCACGAAAACAAAAAATACCCAAGCTTCGCCGCCAGATATCCACACCCATTGTCCAAAGGCAATGCGATATGGATGAACTGGTCAGGCAGATTTGCGTACGCTTTTCCACCTCTCCCACTAATTCCATTATTGGTGCGAAAGCTACAACAGCATTCCCTCACGCTCATCCTGGTAGCCCCAACATGGGCCAGACAACCGTGGTACACCACACTGCTGGAACTCTCGGTAGTGCCACACCAAAAGTTACACCTCTCACCATGCCTCCTAACCCAGAACCATGGAGAGATCAGGCACCCGGACCCAGCTCAGCTCAACCTTGCGATCTGGCTCCTGAGGTCCTAGAATTCGGATACCTTAACCTTCCCCCTGATTGCATGAATATTATCAGAGAAGCTAGACGCCCTACTACTAGGGCATGCTACGCTGCAAAGTGGAAAAGATTTGTTGTTTACTGCCATAACACAATCAACCCTCTAAATATATCCATACAGCACATCATATGTTACTTGCTCCATCTACAAAGGTGTAACCTAGCATATACATCCATTCGGTTACACCTCGCAGCAATTTCTGCTTACTTACAAAACAGACAGCACCTATCACTTTTCAGAGTGCCTGCTATCAAAGCCTTTATGGAAGGCCTCAAAAGAGTAAATCCACCCAGAGTACCACCCTCACCTGTCTGGAACTTAAAAATAGTTCTCACAAGGCTAATGGGACCGCCTTTCGAACCATTGCATAAATGTGAGCTGCAATTTCTCACATGGAAAACAGCTTTTCTAGTGGCCATCACTTCCCTTAGAAGGGTTAGTGAAATACAAGCACTCACCATACAAGAACCTTTTCTCCAAATGCATCAGAACAAGGTTGTACTCCGCACCAACCCGAAATTCCTACCCAAAGTCATTTCTCCCTTCCATCTCAACCAATCGGTAGAATTACCGTTTTTTTTCTCACATCCTCAAACTGTTGCGGAAAGTGCTCTACACACACTGGATGTTAAAAGGGCTTTACTTTACTACATCCAAAGAACACAACCTTTCAAAAAACCAAACAGCTATTTGTCTCTTTCTCTCCACCACATAAAGGCAACCCTATTTCCACATCAGGGATAGCTAGGTGGATTGTAAAATGCATACAGATTTGCTACCACAAAGCAAAACAAACTCTATCTGTTCCCCCTAAAGCCCACTCTACAAGGAAGATAGGGGCTTCTATGGCTTTTCTAGGGAACATACCACTAGATGACGTCTGCAAAGCAGCAACATGGTTAACACCGCACACTTTCACAAAACATTACTGTGTAGATGTGCAAACAAAGCAACAAGCTAGTGTGGGCCAGGCTGTACTAAAAACACTGTTCCAAACCACTGCAACGGATGCCGGTGGTCGCCGCTAGGGTTGGGTACTGCTATATATATAGTCTATGCAAAAGTGTGTAATCTGCAGCTCATATGCCTCGAACGGAATATGCTACTTACCAGTATGCATCTGTTCTTGGCATGTAGAGCTGCAGATCTACACACGCCCACCCGCCTCCCCGTCTACCTGTATCCGTTCCAGTCTATATTATTACACACATGGGTTTCTTTACTGTTATTACTACGTTCCATATTTCCCTGCTGGCGAAAAACAATCTGAGGATGGAGCTAAAGCCCATGCGCAATACGAACCAAAGGAGGAGTCACCGACCTCGTGACTTCCAAAGACTTTCCAAGAGGAAAAACAAACTGCAAACATCCGGGCCCAACACCAGATGGCGATCTATGCAAAAGTGTGTAGATCTGCAGCTCTACATGCCAAGAACAGATGCATACTGGTAAGTAGAATATTCCTTAGGGGGGGTTTTAGGGGTCTCCAGGTCAGTAGCCAATGGGCTACTGACCTTAGGGTGACTGCAACCTTGATGTGCTCACCCCATGTGGGGGAGTGAGCACAATCCCTAATCCTGATTGGGGGGTGCCTGCCAGCTGCAAGATGGCGGGCACTAAAGAGTGGGCTTCACCTCGCCACCTTCAATACTTGTGGGGTGGGGTTGGCAGAGGTGGGCACACCTTCTAGGCTGGCTATTTTTTCCTGCCTGTCTTCCAGCTGAAAAGGAGGGGAGACCGGAAGGGGGCCTGCTCCTGACAGCAGGAGAGGCTGGGGGTCGCATTACAAAGGCTGCCAGGCCTTTGAAGCTCCCCTGCCACAGATGGCTTTCCTCACCTGGGGGAGGTGTGAACACCTCTGCCCAGGAAAGGCTTTGTTTCTAGGCTCAGGGAGCGAAGGCTCCCACCCTAGGGGTCCAGAAACTTGTTTTGTGGTGGCAGGCTGGTGTGTACCAGTCAGGGAACCCACCAGAGGCTGGTCGTTTTTCAGGGGGCATCTCTAAGATGCCCTTGGAGTGCACTTTTCATTAAATCCCAAAATGGCATCAGTGTGGGTTTAATGTGCTGAGAAGTTTGATACCAACTTCTCAGTTTTCAGTGTAGCCATTATGGTGCTGTGGAGTTCGTAATGACACACTCCCAGCACCATATACCTTTAATGGCAGCACTGCACTTACAATGTCTAAGAATGGACTCGGATACTGTAGGGGTACAGGGCTCATGCACTTGTACCCTCACCACTGGTATAGGGCACCCAGCTAGAGGGGTGACTGATCTTTGCCAAGGCAGTGGGTTGTAGGCATGGCACTCAGGGATGGGTGCCATGTCAACTCTTCACTTTGCACCAAAACATGCAGCCTGCAATGGCAGTGTGTGCGTGTAATGGTACAGGGCCTATAAGTGTGGCAGCCCTTAGAGGTCTTCCCTGGTCACCGTGCCCTGGGTACCTGTTGTACCATTTACCAGGGGCTGACCTGTGGCAAGAGATGACAATTGGGTTTGGGTACAGTTTTGGGGAAAGAACACTGGCCCTGGGAACCTGATTGGCAGGAACCCAGTGCACATCAAGTCAAAAGTGCATCAGTAGTCTGGCGAAAAGTGGGGTGGGGTTACTGCAACAGAAACCCAGCTTCTCACAATTCCCAGATATGTTTGGAGGATGGCTGAACCCAATTCAATTGAAGGTATTTAAACAGTCTTTAGATTGCCAAACTCTACAAGGGAACCCCACATTTTGGGAGATTTTGGCTTTATGGAGCAAGCTTTGGACCAAAGGGCAAATCTGCTAAAGTTTTGGTTCAAATATAAAAAAACCCACAAAGGTTGGGCATGTTAAATTTCATCTTGGCTTATACTTGACTAACTCATCCTACACGCTGTGGCGCATTGCTATTGAGTAGACCCATATGGTACTCCAAATGGTTTTCCCGTGGTCCTTTAATATCCCTTGTAGATGTTTTAAACACCTTTTGAAGAGAGCTGTCACCAACCAATCCGCCAAGGTGTACTTATATTTCCTACAGGCTCAGGCTCATAATCAATGTGCACTACCTACATATGCAGAACTGTCACCTTAATGTTATTTTTCTGATGGGTTCATCTGCCAGTGGATTCCTCACCTTGTGAATATCCCCTGCGCCAGCACTCCACTGAATTTTTTCCCCAGCTCTCCAGCATAATACCTCGGCTCCGCTCGCGACTCCATATGACGTCACCAGAGCCATAAGAGCCACGTCGGAGTGATGACGTTAGTTCCCTTTTTTCTGCGCCGTCGACGCGTAACGATTTTCCAGCACTCTCTTGTTACTTTGTATTCTCCTTGTGAGTTACTGTTTCTGGATTTACCATGTATTCGACGAGGAAGTCAGGATTCAAGCCGTGTAGGGAATGTGGGGGTCACATGTCCATCACTGACCCCTACGAAGACTGCTTATGGTGCCTTTCATCGGACCATGATGTGGACGACTGTTCCTGCTGTAGGAAAATAAATCCCAAGGCACTGAAAGAGAGAGAAGCGAAGCTTTTCATGGCCAAGGCGAAATAGGAGAGCAGAGGTAGGAAGAGAGATGTCAAAGCCGGAGTCGACTTCTCACTCCTAGAAGTCGAGAAGGCACAAAAAGAAGAGGAAACCTAGCTCTCGGCGCCGATCGTCGAAGAGTAAGGCTTTGAGGTCACCGTCGCCTCGACGTCAAAGTAAGGAATTTGTCTCTCCTTCGCCTTCCCCTTCTCCTCGTGTTTCTCCGGAGAAGTCACCTTCGCCCAAGTTAACTCCGGCGCAGTCTCCAGTGCCGGTGGATTCTCCAGCATCCGACGCCGAGCCGGAGCAGGTGGTAGATCTTTTGCCAGTGCCAGAAGGTGAACCTGCGGCTCCAGTTGAGGATACTTCGACTCCGGCTCCAGCTACTCCTCGGCCAGATTCAGGTTCTAACCCATACCCGAATTTCCTGACTCCGGGTGCGGATCCGACGCATTTCCTTAATGCGATGTATGGTGTTTTCCAAAGAGCAGACTTCCCATCCAGCGCACCTTCAAGTCCCGTGGGTCCAATGGCGTTTAGTTTGGGCGTGCCGCAACATTATGCTCAGGCACCTTTTATGCCCTTCTTGCCGATGGCTCCTTCATGGCAGTTCCCAGCGCCGTCTGGAGAACCTTCCTCCTGGCCTCGACTGGATCGCTTGCCTTCATCGGAGCCTCCCTCGACGCCGGCGCTGACTCCATCAGCACCGCGTCTGGCGCCGCTGACTCCGTCGCCGACGACTCCACGTTCGGTGCCGCCGACTCCGTGCCCTCAAATCCGCTCTCGAAGAGAGGCTCAGAGGACTATAGAGGAAGAGCAATATAGCGAGGAAGTGGAGGAAGGTGGAGCCAAACCTTTTGACTGAAGTCCTTCATTCACCACCTTCCATCGTTGAGCCTTTGTTGCCCTTTAATGAGGCTCTCTTAGAGCCTGTTATGGACGTTTGGCACAAGCCACTTTCTTCACCTGCGGTTTCCAGCACTGTGGCAAGGAGGTATAGAGTGGCTCCGGGGGATCTGAGCTTCCTTTCCTCGCACTCTTCTCCAGAGAGTCTTGTAGTGCAGGCATCCTGTTCGAAACAATCTTCAGGTGCTTTTCCACAGGCACCAGCTGACAGGGACTCTAAAAAGATCGAACAGTCAGCTAAAAAGTTCTTTTCATCTGGAAGTATGGCGCTCAAGTCAACAAATGCCACTTGCTTATTGGGACGCTACGTTCATGCTTTGATGGACTCTGTGAAGCAGTTTGCCCCTAAACTGCCTGATGAGGAGAAGGGCTCTTTTATGGAGGTTGTTGCAGACACTCAAGCTGCCGCTAGGCAAGTTATTCAGTCGGGCCTAGATACGGCTGATTCCATGGCTAGGATTATGGGATCTTCTATAGCCACTAGAAGGCAGGCCTGGCTTCGTTCTTCCGGCTTCTCTGCTGATGTTCAGGCCACCCTAGTCAACTTACCCTTTGATGGGGAAAAGCTTTTTGGGGAAAAAGCTGATGGGGAAAAGCTTTTTGGGGACAAAGCGGATTCCGCCCTGCAAAGATTTAAAGATAGCAGGGCTACTGCGAAATCTTTAGGTTTGCAGACGCAGGCAAAAGGGTTTGGCTTCAGGAAGTATAGAGGATTTGGGAGGTTATCCTTTCGTTCCTTCCGTCAACCTCAGCAGCAATAGCAGCAGCAAAATCCTCTCCATAGATCATATAGAGGAAGACAAATGAGTCGGCGTGGTTCTGGTCGCAATCCCTCCTCCTCTTCAGCCTCCTCTGCTCCGAATGAAGCTTCAGAGAAGCAGCCCTAGATCCCCCATCCTGGATCATGTGAGGCCTGTTGGGGGTCGGGTGTCCCACTTTCTGTAAGGTTGGAAATCCGTCACAACGGACCTTTGGGTTTTACACCTTGTGGAGAATGGGTACGCCCTTCCCTTTCAGGAATTTCCTCCCCCTTACCCTCCTTGCCAAGGTTTTTGCTCAGAGGACCATCTACTTCTTCTGCAGAAGGAAGTTCTTGCAATGCTACAAAAAGGTGCGATAGAGGTAGTTCCGGAGCAGGAAAGGGGTCAGGGATGCTATTCCCGGTATTTCCTGATTCCCAAAAAGGACGGCAGATTGCGTCCAATCCTGGACCTCAGAGTCTTGAATTTTTACCTGAAACAGGAGAAATTCAAGATGCTAACCCTTGCACAGGTTCTTAAAGCGTTGCAGCAAGAAGACTGGATGGTGTCAATCGACTTTCAGGATGCGTATTTCCACATCCCAATCCTGAAGTCGCACAGGAAGTATCTCCGGTTTACCGTTGGGTCGCAACACTACCAGTTTGTGGTTCTTCCGTTTGGTCTTAGTACTGCACCTCGAGTCTTCACCAAGGTGATGGCGGTGGTGGCTGCTCATCTCAGGAGGTCGGGGATTCCGGTCTTTCCCTACCTGGATGACTGGCTTCTGAAAGCAGAGTCCCCAGAGATGGGGCAACGTCATCTGCAGGTAACATCTCCGCTGTTATTCGACTTGAGTTTTTCGATCAATGTGCCCAAATCTCACCTGGTGCCCTCTCAGCGCAACCTGTTCATAGGGGCGGTACTGGAATCTACTGTGTGTCTAGCATTTCCTCCTCCTCAAAGAATTCTCGATATTCAGGAGATGATTCCTTTATTTCACAATGGAGCGGTTGTTCCAGTTCTGAAGGTCCTTTGCCTACTCGGTCTTTTCGCCTCCTGCATTCTGTTGGTCAACCATGCACACTGGCACATGAGGGCACTCCAGTGGTGTCTCTTCAGGCAGTGGCATCAGCACAACGGAGATCTCAGGGAGTCTAGCAGGATCTCCAGAGAAGCTGCAGCGGATCTGTCTTGGTGGAGCGTGGAGGGCAACCTGTCTCAAGGAAAGCCCTTTCATCTTCCTCCAACGGTGGCCACAGTGATTACGGATGCCTCCGCTTCAGGGTGGGGTGCTCATCTGGAGGATCTGGAGATCAATGGTCTTTGGTCTCCAGAGGAAAGATTGTCTCATATCAATCTTCTAGAATTGCGGGTGATACGTTTGCCGCTCAAGGCTTTCCTCCCTTCCCTTCGCGGTCAGTCGTACAAGTCCTGACTGACAACACTAACGCGATGTGGTACGTCAACAAGCAGGGAGGAGTGGGGTCGTACCGTCTCTGCAGAGAGGCTTTGCGACTCTGGTCCTGGGCTCAGGACCATCGGATTTGCTTGATGGTGAATCATCTGGCCGGGGTGCTGAACGTATGTGCGGACAGTCTGTCGACAGTTTTCCGCCGACCACAAGTGGAGGCTTCATCCAGAGGTAGTTCAGCACATCTTCCGGACGTAGGGGACTTCTCGGATGGACCTTTTCACCACTCTCGAACGCGCATTGCCCGTCATTCTGCAGTCTCCAGTTTCCGATGCAGGGGGCGTTGGGGGACGCGTTTCAGTTGAGTTGGGGCTCACAACTCCTTTAAGCGTTTCTTCCCATACCCTTGATTCCTCGGATTCTGAGGAAGATTCGCCAAGACCAGGCCCAAGTTATATTGATCGCCTCGGATTGGCCAAGTAGGTTGTGATAGACAGATCTACTTCACCTTTCATCGCACCCTCCGCTCCGTCTCCCTCTCTGGGCAGACCTCCTCTCAGTCAGAGGGGCAGGTTCTTCACCTCCAGAGTCTGCACCTTCATGCCTGGAGATTGAACGGGGCAACCGGAGTTCTTTCTCGCTCCCGCCTGATGTGGTGAATGTTATTTTATCAGCCAGGCAACACTCCACCAAGTCTATCTACTCCTACAGGTGGTCTAAGATTGTAAAATGGTGTGGAGAGATCCATTGACCCTTTAAAAGCCCATCTTTCCAATGTGCTTCAGTTTGCTCTTTCCTTGGCTCAGCAAGGTTGTGCTGTGGCCACGGTTAAGGGCTATTTATCAGCCTTATCCACTTTTCTGTGTCTTCCAGATCAGCTGTCGTTATTTAAGTCTCCTACTGTTTTAAAATTTATCAAAGGTCTTACTAACAGGTTTCCACCTACTCCCTTTGTAATGCCACAGTGGGACCTTAATCTTGTCTTAACTTTTTTGATGGGGTCCCTTTTGAACCCCTTCATAGCTGTCCTTTGAGGCTGTTGTCCTTTAAAACGGTCTTTCTTGTAGCCAGAACCTCGGCAAGGAGGGTGAGTGAGCTTGAAGCTCTTAGTTCAAAACCCATGTTTTTATCCTTACATGCTGAAAGGCTGGTCTTCAGGACCAGGGCTGCTTTCCTACCTAAGGTAGTTACTCCCTTTCATCTGGGGCAGACCATTACTCTCCCTGTGTTTTATCCTCCCCCCTCACCCTTCCAAGGAGGAGGAGAGACTTCACCGATTGGCCCCTAAAAGAGCTGTGAGCTTTTATTTGGACAGAACAAAGGATTTTCGTTTGGATGATCAGCTCTTCGTGGGCTATATTGGACACTCTAAAGGCAAGGCTGTGCACAAGCGCACTCTATCCAGGTGGATCATCCTATCCATCAAGATCTACTACGCCCTTGCTGGTAAGGTTCCTCCTGAGGGTATTAGAGCTCATTCAACTAGAGCCAAGTCTTCTACCTCTGCTTTGGCCACCGGTGTTCCTGTTGCAGACATTTGTAAAGCCATGACTTGGGCCTCCCTCCATACTTTCGCAAAGCATTATTGCTTAGACTCTGAGATGAGGAGGGAGGTCCACTTTGCGCGTTTTGTCTTGCAGGATTTTTTGGTATAGGAAGGTGGACACCCTCCTCCAGGAATGGGACTGCTGTGGGAATCTATTGCACAAGGTGAGGAATCCACTGGCAGATGTATCCATCAGAAGAACAAGTTACTTACCTTCGTTAACGCTTTTTCTGGTGGATCCTGTATCTGCCTGTGGATTCATCACTGGCCCACCCGCTTCCCCGTTGTCCACCTTTGTATACCTTAAAGGATGTATCCACCAAAAAGTACAGTATCGAAGGTAGGTTACTTGTTCTTCTGGTGGGTAACTGTTTTCTGCAGATTCTTTGCCATCATACTTCCTGTCCAGTGAGCTAGTGCCATGACTTGTAAGATACTAAGGTACGCAGGTATGTTGTATGTTGGCCTCTTGCTTTCACCAATGGTCTTCTGTTTCCTTACTCCATGCCTCGATGGTGGTTGAAAACGTTCCAGGAACTGACACCTGTGCGCTAGTTTGGGCCTTCTATACTCCTTTGTCAACACATCCTGGGCTGTCTTAGTCATAACTGAAGCCACATGGCGTCACCTAGCTGCCCTGGAGAGCTATGCTATTGCTAGGGAATAGGTTTCTGGATAAAGTCTGGTGTTTGGATGATGTAAGTTGAGGAATCGGCAGGAAAATAATGTATCCACCTGAAATTTTGTAACCCAAGTCATATAATGTCTTTTGTTCCAAGGCTTAAGAAATGTTATCTCAAAAAGCATAATCAGTGGGTGTCTTACACAAGCATCCCACATATTAGAGGCATTTGCAGACTAGACTCTCAATAAAGACATAGAAACAACAACATCAGTCTCATCAGACCCTGCAGCAATAAAGTTATCAGCAGTTGCACCAGCCTCAGTAGGTATCAATTAGTAAATTATAAGGCTATTCCAACCTTAAGGCAGATGATCATTCCTTTACCATTCATCACATCCTGGTCTCTCAACACCTTTTGAGGAATGACTGAGGTAATTTCTGCTAGATACGTTGGAAAGTCACATCAGTTGAAAGGGTACTCTTAATTAAGTAATACTGTACGGAATTATCAGGTGCCACAACCAGGCCGGTCCAATGAGGCTCAATCTGAGAGAGACTTCTAGCCACAGATTCTTTACCTTAGTATTATTCCCAGGCATCAGACTGGATCTGGAAATTTGTTCGTGAGCAGTACTCCTGTGCGCCGGTAGGTGGCGTCATCTTTCTCTGCATGGTTTAGAACACGCCCTAAGTGACGTGTGCGTTGCCTATATAGCTGCCACCCCAGCATGCTGGCACCAGTTATTTTGTTTATGCGCCAGTCAGCACAGATCTGCCTGAGAGCTAAGCCCAATCACTTTTTGACAGACCTTTTTCGACACTTCGGCAAATAATGTTTTGGGACATTGTCTCCTGGCGTAGCGGGGAGGTCCATGAGCAAGGCTGGGTATAAGCCCTGTGGCGTCTGCCACCAGCCAGTGTCAGGCCCACACCTCGTCTGCATCTAGTGTCTCGAGCGTGACCATGACATCAAGACCTATGTTGATTGCCACGTATTGTACCCCAAGGCCTTGAGGGAGCAGACCCTCAAGCTCCTTGCCACTCGATGTGTTACGCCACAACGGTCTTGATCCCAGTCGAGAGGAAGGTCCCAGGATCAGTTGCGGAGCCATTGATCATTGTCACAGTCAAGGGCGTTTGGGTAAGTCCCACAAAAAAAAAAAAAATAAGAAAGTGAAGAGGTTTTAAACTTCACCCAGTCCGTCAGTCATCCGATGAGATGAGGGAATATCTGAATTCGAGGTCTTGCCTGCGCCTGGGCTGTCTCCGCACCTCTCTGAGTTTCCTGGAGCTGGATTGACCCCTGCCCAGCGCCGTTAATTTTATGTGGCCATGAACCTCATATTTGGTCGGCCCATCCCCACTGGCACCCTGGATTCGGGAGGGGCTCACCTCTGGTTTTCCGCTTGTAGGTTCGCCCCTGGCACCAGTCGGGCCCTTTGGAACTATGGACTTATCCAGATAGATCCCGTTCGAGCTATCTCGACCTTCCACATCGCCGACCCTACAGCCGATGTCATCTGTGCTGCTGCCCCATTCTGATCCCCCACTCCAACACTGAGCAGGATAGGCATCGTCCAATGCAGACTCTGGCGCCCACTGGAGCCATTCCATCCAGGTCCGAGCCTGAACCCTATTTCTATGGACTAGGACTTTAAGAAGATTGGGAGAGGCCACTGAACCCTTATGAATACCAGCCGCTAGACCCCAATGAGGGCACCTGGTGTGTGAACCTGGTGGACGCCAGTGTAAAGGACTAATTTGCCAGGGTGGTGGAAACGGCTGCCGAGGTCCTGTACCTTCAGATACCCTCCGTAGCTGTTAAAACAAATGTCCTGACTGAGATACTTCAGCTGGGAGTCACCTTATATGAACCGCTTCTCCCGTTTAATGAAGCCCTCATGAACATTCTACTTGGGACCTGGTACAAGCCCTGAACAGGGGCTCCTGTGAATTGGACAATCACCTGCCGCCACCACCCGCCCCAGGCGACCCCAATTTCCTCACATTAAACACCCCACCCCAGAGAGCTTGGTGGTCCAAGCCTCCACTTACAAACGAAATACTGGTGTGATCCCTATGACTCCGCAAAACAGGGATTCCAAGAGGCTGGATACCTTGGGAAAGAAGATGTTTTATTCCCCCAGCCCGGTACTGTGGTCTGTGAACACCACATGCTTTTTGGGCCATACTTCCACTCACTCTGGGACTCGATTGCGCAGGTGCTGCCTATGGTCTCAGAGGAAGCCCAAGCCATGCTCTCCTAAGCTATTGCTGATGGGATAGACACAGCGAAGTTTGCCATTCGCTGTGGGCTGGATACAACAGACTCACTAGGCAGGGCTGGTTCATCGTTGGTGGCCTTTAGGCTACACTCCTGCTTGAGAAACACTGGCTTTTCAAGGGATGTCCAGGCCTCACTCATGGACATGCCTTTTGATGGCTCTTGTCTGTTCAGAGACAGGGGAGACTCCGCTCTAGAGCACTTGAAGGATAGAAGAGATACGGCCAGGTCCTTGGGCCTTGGGTCTTTCCATGGCCACTTGCCAACACCAGTCGGCCTTTCGCGATCGACATGGTCCAGATTTTGGAGGGCACTGCAAAAGATCTGTAGTTGGGTTACCAAACTGCGATTGTGTCATTGGTAGACCCCTCTCCCTTCCCCAACCATATCTGACAGTAGTGACAGATGTCACTCCTGGGCTGGGGCGGCCATCTGGGAGCAGTGGAGATCAGAGGACTCTGGTATCCTGCAGAGTCTGGACTCCACATCAACCTGTTGGCGCTCCAAACGATCCAACCTGCGTTAAAAGTCTTTCTACCATCCATCAAGGGAAAGCTAATGCATGTGTTCGTGGACAACACTACCGACATATGGAAGTGCAACAAATGGGGCAAGTTGGGTTGTGAACACTTTGTCAAGAGACCCCATGTCTCTGGACATGGATGGAACATCAGGGCATAGTTTAGACATCTGATGGGATCTCTGAACACCAGATCAAATACACTTAGCTAAAGATGCATAGAGGTTCACGAATGGCGTCTCCATCTGGAGGTAGAGCAAAGTCTTTTTCGACAGTGGGGAGAACCCTGGTTAGATCTGTTCACCACCACAGAGAACACGAAATGTTAGCAGTTCTGCACGCAATCATTTCCAAGGCGGCTCTTGCTCAGATACTTTTCATCTCAAGTGTAGCACAGGCCTTGTGTACGCCTTTCCATCCATATCACTCCTGCCAGAGTTCTCATGAAGATTAGGAAAAACTGGGCCCAAATCACCCTTGTGGTTCCGGACTGGGCTTGGAGAATCGGGTATCTTGAGCTGTTAAGCATGGCCCTAGGTCTTCCGATCTGGTTGCCCCTTTGTGAGGATCTTATGTCGCAGCAGCAGGGGAGGCTTTTCCACTAGAACCTGTCAATTCTCTGCTTTGACGGGTGGAGGTAGAGCAGCAAAGGTTGACAGCTTTTGACCTTCCACCCAAAGTCTGTATTTTCATAGCTGCAGCCAGGTGTCCCTCCACCAAGAACGTATACACCTGCTGTTTGGGCAAGATTGTGGAATGTTGTGCAGCAACACAGGTTGATCCCGTTTGTACAACTCTTGTTCAGGTTCTTCTGTTTATTCTTTGTCTTGTCCAGCAGGGCTCTCCTTTGGGCACCCTAAAAGTCTATTTTTTCTGCCATCTCGGCATTTCTACGATTGCCAAATCAACTATCCCTTTTCAAGTATTGTACTTAGGTTTCTGAAAGGCCTCCAGCACTTGTTTCCACCTTCTCCCTTCATCATGCCTCAGTGGTACCTAAATTTAGTCTTAACCTTTCTAATGTGTGCTCTCTTCGAGCCTATACACAGCTGTCCTATCAAGCTTCTTACTATCAAGACGGCCTTTCTAATAACAGTAACATCTGCCTGGAGAGAGTGTTAGCTCAAGGACTTGTCTAATAATCCGTACCTCAATATCTTCCTAGACAAACTGGTCCTTGGAACTAAGAGTTCCTTCCTACCGAAGGTGGTAACTCATTTTCATGTAGGCCAGTCCATCGCCCCGCCTACCTTTTACGCTCTGCCTCATCCCTCTAAGGAAGAGGAGCGACTCCAGCTGCTGGACCCAAAAAAGAGTGTTTTCATTCTACCTTGACTGCACAAACGAGTTCCAGGTAGATGACCGACTCTTTGTGGGGTATGTTGGAGCCCAGAAAGAGAAGGCGGTAATGAAATGGACCATCTCCTGATGGATCACGCTTATTCCAAAATCTGCTACTCATTGGCCAAGAAGCAATCCCCTGAGCATTTGTATGCTCATTCCACCAGAGCCAAGGGTGCGACCACTGCACTAGCATGGGGGTCCCAATCCTGAACATCTGCCAGGCAGCAACATGGACCTCTCTGCACACGTTTACCAAACACTACTACCTGGACAGTCTGGTCCGTAAGGACAGGCACTTTGCCCATTAGGTCCTGCAGGACCTTTTAGTGTGAATTTGTTTCACAGACCCTCCTCTGGGGATGTGTTGCTTGGGCATCTACTCTTAGAAGTCTTTATCAAATGGACAAGTTACTTCCCTTCGGTAAAGCCTTGTATGGTAGAGGCTCTAGCTAGCTGCAGATTCCTTACTGACACACCCATTCTTCTCTCTCTGCATACGGATTTGTAGACTTAGGGCAGGTACCCCTTCAGGGCCCTAGTTTTCATACAATAGTGGTCAGTACTCTTCGAAATCTCCCATCTTCTGGTGTTTAAAGTTGCAAAACCAAAATCTGACAGCGCACTAGGATGGTGCCTATATAGGTTCTGCGCAAGTTAAGTTATCAGTGGTTAACAATAGGTGGTTGACCAAGGCAAGTGTTACTTAAAGATGATTGTGGCAGCTGACAAACCTTGTATTGATCTGATAACGAACGCAAAGTGGTAGTGCTTTAGTCCCAGGTACTAGCATTTCCCGGCTGAGAATTTTACTTTGGATACATTTGTCAGTGCCATTTGCTTAAAGTCCCTTATCTGTCTCTTACTCCATATGTTATACACAAAATGTTTTAGTATTCCATAACAATGTTCCTCCTTGTTCCAAACTGGGCTTAGCAGCCGTCATTTTCTCCTCTGCTCAAGATATGGTAATGCTAAAGCCTAATAGCCTGTGCAGAGTGCTCTACTGGTTGTTAAAGGCCTTGAACCCAAGTTATATGCCCTTACTGCAGGTGAGGGCCTCTAACAAACGGTATAGCCTGAGGAAGAAGGAGATGTATGGCTAATAGAACATTCCACCAGTAAGGTTAGAATGTTCTAAATTAAAAAGGAAGAAACATGAAGACAAACATTGGAATGTTTGAGCTCCGGGCTTGTACCAGCCATTATAAGCCCAGAGCTACTCCATTGTCTTCAGTGGAGCGCTCAACACGCCAATGTTCTAATAATCAAGTTAAAACATGAATCCGATTTGTTAAGCCAACAAGTCATAAGCTCTTACAGCCTAGCTCAGTGATTTAATTCAGTGATTTGGTATCAGATAGCGACAAGTCTGATTACCTGTAACTCACTAAAGAATCCTTGTACATCCTTAAACTAGACCATTATCCAACCAGAAGGATTTATTATTAGACTAATCCAAAATGCTTTGCCTACTAGTGTAGTACACAGAATGTTGAGCTAATTGTTGATCCCCTTTAAGTGTTGCTGTGAAACAATAGTGAATGCCTTTTTAGTTTGGAAGATCAGGTATTGCCTCCCAACAAATAGACTCCCATGCTTCAATTTATTTGGTGTCCTAGTAATTAATTCCTTATTGAAAGGTCTGAAGAGTCATTCTTCCTGAGACACTACTAATGCCAGTCTGGGACTTAGGGTTGCACTTAGACCGATGTGCCCCTCACTCGAATAAGTGCATTATTTCTCACTTCAGAAATTATCATGGAAGGTGGTCTTCCTTGTGCCTAATATCTCATTTTGAATTAAGAAATATATATTTTATTGTTTTGGTTTGATTGCGACAGTGACAGCAGCAAGCAGCATTACATAAACTGCATAGAAAGTCCTTAGATCTCATACAGTATGCTCATTCTGGTGACAAGAACATTGCAATGACTTATTCAGTGGACATGCAGATGTGACAGCTCCGATTATAGCTTCCTAGGTCGATGCCAGTGTTTAGTGTCCAATCCTTTTAAATAGTTTACACAAGCATTGCTTTCAGAAGGTAACATTGGAAACCTGGAGCTGTATGGAGAACCATGATAAGCTGCGCATTTAACAACCAGAGGGGGGAAGGGCGTAGAACTTGAAGCCGAGTTGGAGCGCCTCCATCTGCCACTGTGTATATTTAGGGTTGTTGCCTGCTGTGCCTGTTCACCTTACTTTAACCGTATTTCCCCCATAAATATATATGTCGGAGGTATCAATGTACCAATGCCAGGTGTAGAAGTGGTGGTTCTGGATATTGCAGGGATTCCATGCACATGCGCGGTGCAACGCATCTGGGCCAGGTGTCAATGTAGTCTGGATTGGAGGGTTTGCATGTTGTTGTAGTGCTAAAAGGATGGCTTCCCAATGTGTGGGGATTGGTATTTTCCTAAGGCCTATGGTTTCTTCACGGCAAATTGCTATGCCTTCTGCCCCAGCCCATGAGAGTGTGGCATGCCTCCACGCTTGGAAGTGCGGGGGTCAGGCTCTTTCCATCATTTCGTAATTAGCCGTATGGCTGCTAAGTCTAAGAATCTGGATGTAACCTTGGTGTTGTGTGTCCTGCGGAATCTATGTAGCAGGTACGCCGACCATTCAAAGGGGATCTCCCTTTCAGTGCAGTGAAGCAGTGCCTCCGCTACCTCTCTCCAGTATGTACTAAGGCTGGTGCAGCTCCACATGTGAATCAGATCTGCTTCTAAAACAGAGCATCTAGGACAAGCATAATCGGTACAATGAAAATATCTGTTGATTTTGGCTGGTGTGTAGAACGCTCTGTGTGTAATGTAAAATTATATCTGCCTGAACCTCATATTCCTGGGGATCTGAACTGGACTGGCCAGCACTTGCCCCCATTCATTGTCCGAGAATTGCCTGCCTAGGTCTCCCTCCCATTTATGTCTGAGGGAGTCTAAATTGACTGCTGCATGTTGGCGCAGCAAGGCTGCCAACCAACGCACCAGGTGCCTGCCTTGCCCCATTACATGTAAGTATTGTATAGTAAGGTGTGTGGGCAGTTCAGTAGCTAGGTCGCCCCATAGCGCCGTGAGTGTGGCTAGTAAGGACCGATGGAGGAGAAACTGTCTCGCAGGGAGTCCGTCACCTTCTATTAGCGTTGCATAGGGAAGCAGAGTGCCATAACGGTAGAGATCTCCCAGGGTCTATACCCCCGCTGCATGCCACTGTTGTAATTCTATAGTGGTAAGGGTTCCCTGTCCTTTAGGAGCACCCTCTATGGGGGAAGCAGTGGCCATAGGGCATTGTGTTCTGAGTTCTGAAGAGGCTCCTTTTGTAGCATCTGTGTGCTACGCTCAGCCACAGAGATTCTGGAGGCCTCACGCACGCACCGGATGAGAGAGCTGGAGAATCCAGGACAGCATGAGCGGTGGGAGCGTAGTCGCAGTATCTTCACATTGGCGATCTGCCATCCACCTGGCCACCCATTGGATTTGTGCTGCCAAGAAGTAGAGCTCAAGGCACGGTGCCGCCAGACCCCCTTGGTCAGTGGGCAGATAAAAAAAAAATTAAATGCCTCTCTGTCGAAGGGAACTCCATATAAAATCTCTGACCGCCCTCTCCAATGCAGCAAAAAAGGGGCCGGTATGTGGACTGGCAGACTGGTGAAATAGTACACGAATCTCGGTACGGCCACCATATTCACTAGTACCACCCTGCCCGTCACCGCGAGAGGAAGCGTACTCCAGAACTCCATCTGGGATTTGATGGCAGTCAATGTTCTACTTTCCTGGTGTCCAATACCTCATTCCACAGTCCGTAATCCTCTTCCATTGTCAATCCAAGGATCATATGTACAAGACATGTAAATCACTGAGCACTACAACCTCATTCCACTTGTAAGAATGGCACTACAGTGGCACTCCAGGAAAATATTCCATTAGCTGACATTTGCAGGGCAGCTGCTTGGACTTTTGTCCATGCCGTTACAAAATATTATGGTGTTGACCTAGAAGCTACAGAAAGTTTTAAAAGCATTTTGCTCCTCCCACTGCTTTACACCAATTACACCTTCTGTAAAAAGAGGTGGGTACTACTTTGCAGTCTAGGTACACTATGTGCATATATAAAACGATTGCTACAAATTGAAAAATACTTTGGTATGCAGCTTCGGTTATAGATTCATATTTGACCCCCTATGCACCTCCCCAGAGCAGAAAGCAGCTCATGGATTTAAATGAATGAGTCATTAAGCACAGGCCTATTTTATAATGGAGGAGGTGGGGGCTGTACATGACATTAGGATGGGTCTGTGCCTGCAAGATGAACGCAGGTCATTTAATGCACATCTCAAAATGAAGCTAAGAGATTTCCAAAGAAAAACAGGTTATGATATTCCGAACAAAACACTTGTTAGAAGAATGTACTTTATGTTAATTTATATCCTAGCAAACTGCAAATTTGTGATTAGTGGGCGTAGTGAAGATGGCAATGGAGTAGAAGCATTTCTCTTCCCCCCCCCCGTACCCAGCCTCCTGGTTTATAACTTCAGTCACCCCTGCTGACACCCTCCAAACAGCCGTTGGAGTGACCCCTGCATCGCTGCAGCAAATCTCCCATTGAAGCACAGCGGCTGGACCATGAGACCTGGGTTTCCAACTGGGGTAACACGTGCGCTGCCGGGAGGCAGCTCTCCCTCTGCTGGATGAACGTAGCAACTCTCTCCCTCCCCAAGACCCGGACAGCGATCCCCCAGCGGTGGGACTTTGAGTGGTAGCAGCCCGAGCAAGAATGGTGCAACCATTGGAAGTGCTGACAGAGCCCTCAGAGAATACAGACACTCTGGAGAACCCAAGTGTAGGAGAGTAGGGTCTGCTATCCTATGGTCACCCCAAATTTTTGCTTTTTGCTTCACTGGTTTTTGACATATTGAGGCTGTGGGCCTGCCAATCAGACCCCCAGCCTGCTGTTCTCTCTACTAAATTAAAACTATGCACCCTAGGTGCATAACCAATTGGAAGTGGATCACCCTGTCAGCCCCTGTACCAGTGTACACTAGGTACCCAGGGCATTGGTGTACCCAAGGCCTGCCAGGGGCTGCAGCATGTATTATGCCACCCCAGGCTTGGCCTAACAATCTGACACAACTGGCTGATCACTCAGCTGGGGTAAGTTGGTGTAATCACCTCTTACTTAGGTGTAGTATACCTATACCTAACCTTAAATGGGACACCTGGTAACCTATAAGTCACTCCTATGGCAGGCCTTAACAATCCTGAAGGCAGAGTGCTTGGTTCCATGTGAGATGGTGCTCTGGCATGAGCTGAGCCTGTCTGCAGTGGTCGGAACAACTTCCTTCTACTGTTTCCAGATATCGTCATACCATATACTCTTAAGTGCATTATGAACCTCGCGGTTAAATGCTATCTTTGGTTTGGCTTTATCAAAACATGTCGAGTAAGGTGTCATACGAATTGGAATACTAACCCCTCGCCAATTCTGGCGACGGGGTTAGCATTCCACCCTTCTAGAGGGACACGACATGTACAGTACCTGAAACCCGGGTAAAATCAGACATAGCCTCAGCTCCACAAAATGGATGCTGCCACCACAGACACAAGTCTGCCCTCCTGCTGCTGGGAGTCCTTCCAGCTTGGGAGGTGTGGACAAAGGGTTTCCTGCCAGGGGAGGTGCGTGCACCACCCCAGACAGGATTTTGTGTATTGGTCAGGTAGGGCTTGAAAGAAACCAGACATGCCTGTGGCTCACAAGGAGCCTCGGTGCATATGCCAGTTCAAACCGGTCCTGGGGCACACCAGTCCCGGGCCTGGGGCGAGCTGGACAAAGGATTGGGGGTGTAACCACCCCCCTTCCTGGTCCCACCCTTAGGGAGGGACCTAGCAGGTAGTCCGGCCCCTAGAATCCGCTTAAAGGTAGGAGCTGTGTCCTAAGACTTCAGACATCCTGGAATCAACTTGAAACTAAGAAGAAGACGGGAACTTCGACATTCTGCTGCACAGAAGACTGAAGAAAATCTCCCCTGTGGTCAGGGAGTGACCACCTTGCTAACGCAAGCACCATCCAGCGAATCACCGTCTGCTTTGCCGCCGCCTCCCGCCGGAGCCCGAGCCCAGAGACTGACAAGACCTGGACCTCCAGACCTCTCACCGCCCGATCCACAGTCCCTGAAAAGAGGAGACCCGTGGAGGCACCGAGACACGTGGAGCCAGCCATCTTGAAACGACTACGACAAGCTGACCAGTGCAACAACCGAGGCTCCCTCCAAGTTGTGCTTTGGGTCCTGAGAAGCCCAACCCTCGAGCAGCATCTGCACCAAAGGTGAGCCCTCCAGCATCTCCACGATCTGCGTGGGGCCCTTCTGCATTTTGCCACTCGACGCGCCTAACCGGTTGCTGGCCCGCTGGCTAGTGGCCATCTTGGCGACGAAATCTACGACAAACACCGCTGGTCTGGTTGCTCCAGACTGGCCCTTGCTCCCCTCCAAAGGAGCAGTTCCTCTGACCTTGCTGGTCAGAGCCATCAGCTTATCTCCTTGCCCACAACAATTGCTTTTGCCAAGGCTTGTTTGCTTCGATCAAGTCGCCGACACCGCCGACAGCGAGAGCCTGCGTGGGACAGCTCGTGACTCGACTCCTGGACGTCGTCGACCTTCAGGGACCACGTGGCTGCAGAGTCAAGCTACACCTTCATCACCTGTTTGCACCCGACATCGCCTGGTACCCACCTGGTGCCACGCTGGTCACTGGCTAGTGACTGTGAACACTGTCCCCTCTGCTTACAGGTCTTCAACATCTCCGATCCACTCTTGGATCCACTGCATCTCTTCCCGACCGACCGCCTGCAGCATCTTTGTCCCAGGCTCAACGGAACAGATAGAAGAAACCCGACGCACTTTGAGGCCTATGCACCCGCTTCCTGTGGGTGAGGTAAAGCTGGTACTCCGGTGCCCATGTGTAGTAATACATCTCTAGTGCCTGTGTTCCAAATCTTAAGTTCCTAGGTCATCCGGAAGATTCCTTTTGCAGTAACTTTGTACTTTTTACGCACCCATTGAAACCTATGGGAGCACGCGTGTGACTATTTGCTCTGCACACGCCACCCGTGGACCTCCTGGTCACTAACTGACGTTAGCTCCTTGTAGGCCCAGCGATTCTAGAGGCCCTAGGCCTTCTCCCTTTTCTGTTCGTGGTACTTATACCACTATTTTAGTATATGGTTCGAGTGGCCACCAGGGCCTATCCATATAAAGTGCAACTTCTGTGTATTCTGTGATAATCTTGTTTGACGATTTGTGCTCCTGTGCTCATAAAGAGACTAGGGGTTACTTTGAGAAATAAATACATATATATTTTGAATATATATCTGTGTGGTGTCCTTTCATTGGTATAAAAGGGGGTTACTATTGGTAAAACAGCTTGCTTAACACGCATCACGAGTTTAGCCTCAAAGACTGCTTAGCCTACGCTACCACTAGGGCAGCTAGTCCAAAAAGGTTGACTTACAACCACACCATAAGGGTTGCTTGGCATGGTACAAGGTGGTCACTAGAACTAGTGAACAGCATATACCAGGCCAACTTCTCACATTGGTGAGCAGCGGTTGGATTTGAGCTTGCTGTGTTTTACCATTGTAATCTCTTGGTTACCAATTGAAAGATCACATAGGTACCTGTAGGTACATATAAAACAAGATTAGATATACTTAAGTTCTACTGAACTTAGTTGTTGTAGAGCAAAGGGAGTAGCACACCCTGACTACAACTACTAGATAGGTTTAGTAGGTAAACCCAAGTGTAGGTAGATTGCAACACATCCACCCACACTTAAGAGCAATGGCCGGGGCAGAGGGGTCCACAGTACCCATCTCTGTTGAGAGTGACCCCCAGAGGGCACCATCCAGCTTTGCTACCCTTAATCAGAATGAGCTCAGGCATTTGGCAACTCTTAGAGGCCTTAAACAGCCCAAGAACCCAAACTCTGCTGAGCTCAGAGAGCTCTTACAGAATGATGAGAATCAGAGAGCACTCAAGAAAGCTTCCCAGTTAGCCCCCTTAGGGACAGGAACAGGAGGCCCCCCTTCTAAAGATGCCACTGAAGTACCCCTTCCCAATAGTCACCCCTTAGATGGGATGCCTACCACAGAGGATGAGAGTGAAAAGGATACTGACAGTAGTGAGGATGAAGGGAGAACTAGCCCAGTGCCAAGTATTATACTTGGCCCAGCTAAACCAAGGCTATTGGGGACTGACAGTGGGTTCAACCCACTGGATCTCCCCAGTGGACTTAACACAGGGCTTGGAAGGCAAAGGAATCGCTCAGGTGACTCCAATGCTTCCCATGGCTCTAGAGGCTCTCAAGGTCACTCCAGGAGAAGGATGACCACCCCTCAGAGGAGGGAACATGAGGCCAAGATGCAAGAGGCTCAGCTGAGGATCAGGAAGCAGGAGCTAGAAGTAGCCCTGATGGAAGAGAAACTTAGCAAGGCTAGACAGCATAAAGAGAGTGGGTCTATACCCACTGGTGGCAGCATTGTCCCTAAGGACAAAGATAGGGTTTTCGACAATAGAAACCTGTCTAAGGTTGTGCCCCCCTACAAAAGTGGGGATGACATCCACAAGTGGATAACTGCTCTTGAGAGAGCCTGCAAAGTACAGCAGGTTCCTGAAGATCAGTGGGCAGCAATCCTCTGGCTCTCCTTTGAAGGAAGAGGCAGAGACAGACTCCTCACTGTTAGAGAAGAGGATGTCAGAAACTACAGAGTCCTGAAGAGTGTTCTAGTTGATGGGTTAGGCTTAACCACTGAGCAGTACAGGTTAATGTTCAGAGACACCCAAAAGACACAGACTCAGGACTGGTCTGAATACATTGAATGTGCCACTAAGGCTTTGGAGGGTTGGTTGCTGGGAAGTAAGGTATCTGATTTTACAGGATTGTATAATTTGATGATGAGAGAACAGATTTTAAATAACTGTCAAAACCAGCAACTGCATCAACACTTGGTTGACTCTGATCTGACCTCTCCCCAAGAATTGGGAAAGAAGGCAGACAAATGGGTCAGAACCAGGGTTAAGCAAAAGAACCAGAACCAGGGCCAAGGGGGTGATCAGAAGAAAACAGACCAAAAGGGTGGAGATCAGAAACCTAAAGACCAGAAGTCTTCAACAGGGCCCCAAACTACTGCTAAGGAGGGTGGGTCCCAACAGTCCAAGAAGAAGAAAGAAGGTCAGAAGAAACCCTGGTGCAATCATTGTAAAAATACAACTCACTGGACTAGTGATTGCAAAAAGGGTGGAGCCCCCAACACTGTTGCCCCTAAGGCACCTGCTCCCAGTACTACTGTTAGCAGTGTTGGTCCCCAGACAAAGGGTGTAGTGGGAATCACTATGGGAACTGAAGGAGATTCTGACTTAGACAGAACCCTGACACAGGCAGTCTTGATCTGTGATGGGGACATTGATTTGTCCCTGACTGTGAGCCCCAGTAACCTGGGCAAGTACAGACAGACTCCTTTAATTAATGACAAAGTGGCTCAAGCCTACAGGGACACATGTGCCAGTGTCACTATGGTGACACCAGGCTTTGTGGATCCTGGACAGTACATACCAGGTGAGAACTACCTGGTGACCAATGCCAGCAATGCCACTACTTCACATAGTGTGGCAGTTGTTAACTTCTCATGGGGAGGGGTAACTGGCCTCAAAAGGGTTGTGGTTAGTGCAGACCTCCCAGTAGAATGTTTGTTGGGCAATGACCTAGAGAGTTCTCTATGGTCAGAAGTGGAGTACAGGACTCATGCAGAGATGTTAGGTATATCATCACATGTCCTTGCTGTGACCAGGTCACAGGCCAAAAAGTGCCTCACTGAACCACAGGTCTTGGATCCTGGAACAATGGACCAAGCACCTACCAAGAAGAAGAACAGGAGGGTCAAGGCTGTGCCTTCCCCCCTGCCTCAGAGTGATGATCAGCCTTCCCAGGAAGCTGATCTAGAGGACCCTGAAGGAACTGTCCCTGAAGAGCTTGAACCTGATCAGGTTGAGTTTCTGGGGACAGGGGGACCTTCAAGGGCTGACTTGAGGCAGGCTCAGTTATCCTGTCCCTCTCTTGAACCCCTCAGACAGCTGGCTGCTGCTGAGGCTGCTGGGAATGCTCAAGGTACCCATAAAGTGTATTGGGATGAAGGGCTCCTTTATTCAGAGGCTAGAGACCCCAAGCCTGGTGCAACCAGGAGGTTGGTTATACCTCTGCAATTTAGGGGCTTCCTTCTTACCTTGGCCCATGATATTCCTTTAGCAGGACACCTAGGCCAGAACAAGACCTGGGACAGACTTGTCCCTCACTTTCACTGGCCTCATATGAATGAAGATACAAAGGAGTTTTGTCGCTCCTGTGTTACCTGCCAAGCCAGTGGCAAATCAGGTGGCACAACAAAGGCCCCCCTGATACCACTACCTGTGGTGGGGGTTCCCTTTGAAAGAGTGGGAATAGACATAGTGGGTCCCATGGATCCTCCCACTGCATCTGGGCACAGATTTATACTGGTGGTAGTGGATCATGCCACCAGGTATCCAGAGGCAATTCCCCTTAGGACCACTACAGCTCCTGTTGTGGCCAGGGCCCTGCTGGGAGTATTCTCCAGAGTGGGGTTTCCTAAGGAGGTAGTATCTGACAGAGGTACCAACTTTATGTCAGGATACTTGACAGCTATGTGGAAGGAATGTGGTGTCAACTACAAGTTCACCACCCCTTATCACCCACAATGCAATGGGCTTGTTGAGAGATTCAACAAGACCCTAAAGGGTATGATCAAAGGATTACCTGAAAAGCTCAGGCGAAGATGGGATATCCTTCTACCCTGCCTTCTGTTTGCTTACAGAGAGGTCCCACAAAAAGGAGTTGGCTACAGCCCCTTTGAATTGTTGTTTGGGCACCCTGTGAGAGGCCCACTGTGTTTGGTGAAGGAAGGATGGGAGTTACCTCTCAAAAAGCCTAAGCTAGACATAGTGGACTATGTACTTGGTCTCCGCTCCAGGATGGCTGAGTATATGGAGAAGGCATCTAAAAACCTTGAGGCAAGCCAGGCCTTACAGAAAGCTTGGCATGACCAAAAGGCTGTCTTGGTTGAGTATCAGCCAGGACAGAAGGTATGGGTGTTGGAGCCAGTGGCCCCAGCAGCACTCCAAGACAAATGGTCTGGACCCCATACAATCCTGGAAAAGAAGGGAGAGGTCACCTACTTGGTCGACCTAGGAACTCCCAGGAGTCCCCACAGGGTACTCCATGTTAACAGGCTTAAAGCATATGTTGACAGGGCAGACATGGGCTTGCTCATGGCTACAGATGAGGGACAGGAGGAAGAGAGTGACCCTCTCCCAGACCTGTTGTCTCAGAACCCTGAAGATGGCTCAGTTGAAGGAGTGACCCTTGGAGGCAACCTCACTGCCCATCAGCAGACTGAATGTAGACAGGTTCTACAATCATTTTCACATATGTTCTCCTTGATACCTAGTCAAACTGACTGGTGTACCCATGTTGTGGACACTGGTGACAGTCTGCCTGTAAAGAACAAACTTTACAGACAACCTGACCACGTCAGGGACTGTATAAAGGCTGAGGTACATAAAATGCTGGAATTAGGTGTCATTGAACCCTCAGAGAGCCCCTGGGCTAGCCCAGTGGTTCTGGTCCCCAAACCTCACACCAAAGATGGCAAGAGAGAGATGAGGTTCTGTGTGGACTACAGAGGACTCAATGCTGTCACCAGGACAGATGCACACCCTATTCCAAGGGCAGATGAGCTCATAGACAAACTAGCTTCTGCAAAGTTTTTGAGCACATTTGACTTGACAGCTGGCTATTGGCAAATCAGGTTAGCTGAGGAGTCTAAGGCCAAAACAGCATTCTCAACCCCAGGTGGGCATTATCAGTTTGTGGTGATGCCCTTTGGTCTGAAGAATGCACCTGCCACCTTCCAAAGGCTGGTGAACCAAGTCCTTACTGGGTTGGATGACTTTTGCGCAGCATATCTTGATGACATTGCTGTCTTTAGTTCCACCTGGGAGGATCACCTGATCCACCTGAAGAAGGCTCTTGAGGCTCTGCAAAGGGCAGGCCTCACTATCAAGGCTACTAAGTGCCAGATAGGGCAGAGTAAGGTTGTGTATTTGGGCCACCTTGTAGGTGGGGGCCAAGTTCAACCACTGGAGAGTAAGATACAGTCCATCAAGGATTGGTCCCCTCCAACCACCCAGACTCAAGTTCGAGCTTTCTTGGGCTTGACTGGGTATTACAGGAAGTTTGTTAAGAACTATGGGTCCATTGTGACTCCTCTTAATGATCTGACATCCAAGAAGATGCCCAAAAAGGTTCAGTGGACAGTAAGCTGTCAAAAGGCATTTGATGACCTGAAGGAGGCCATGTGCTCTGCACCTATCCTGAAAAGTCCTGACTACTCCAAAGAGTTTATTGTCCAAACAGATGCTTCTGAGTTGGGTGTGGGAGCTGTGCTGTCACAACTTAATGTAGATGGTCAAGACCAACCCATTGCTTTTATTAGCAGAAGGTTGACCCCCAGAGAGAAGAATTGGTCAGCTATTGAGAGGGAGGCCTTTGCTGTGGTGTGGGCCCTGAAGAAGCTGAGGCCATACTTGTTTGGCACTCACTTCAAGATTCAGACCGACCATAAGCCCCTCTTGTGGCTAAATCAGATGAAGGGTGAAAACCCCAAACTGCTTAGGTGGTCCATTTCCCTACAGGGGATGGACTTTACAGTGGAGCACCGGCCAGGTACTGACCATGGGAATGCAGATGGTCTCTCCAGGTACTTCCACTTAGGACATGAAGACGAGACTGGTCAAGGCTAGTTTAATGTCCCAGCGTTTGGGGGGGGGTTGTGTAGGAGAGTAGGGTCTGCTATCCTATGGTCACCCCAAATTTTTGCTTTTTGCTTCACTGGTTTTTGACATATTGAGGCTGTGGGCCTGCCAATCAGACCCCCAGCCTGCTGTTCTCTCTACTAAATTAAAACTATGCACCCTAGGTGCATAACCAATTGGAAGTGGATCACCCTGTCAGCCCCTGTACCAGTGTACACTAGGTACCCAGGGCATTGGTGTACCCAAGGCCTGCCAGGGGCTGCAGCATGTATTATGCCACCCCAGGCTTGGCCTAACAATCTGACACAACTGGCTGATCACTCAGCTGGGGTAAGTTGGTGTAATCACCTCTTACTTAGGTGTAGTATACCTATACCTAACCTTAAATGGGACACCTGGTAACCTATAAGTCACTCCTATGGCAGGCCTTAACAATCCTGAAGGCAGAGTGCTTGGTTCCATGTGAGATGGTGCTCTGGCATGAGCTGAGCCTGTCTGCAGTGGTCGGAACAACTTCCTTCTACTGTTTCCAGATATCGTCATACCATATACTCTTAAGTGCATTATGAACCTCGCGGTTAAATGCTATCTTTGGTTTGGCTTTATCAAAACATGTCGAGTAAGGTGTCATACGAATTGGAATACTAACCCCTCGCCAATTCTGGCGACGGGGTTAGCATTCCACCCTTCTAGAGGGACACGACATGTACAGTACCTGAAACCCGGGTAAAATCAGACATAGCCTCAGCTCCACAAAATGGATGCTGCCACCACAGACACAAGTCTGCCCTCCTGCTGCTGGGAGTCCTTCCAGCTTGGGAGGTGTGGACAAAGGGTTTCCTGCCAGGGGAGGTGCGTGCACCACCCCAGACAGGATTTTGTGTATTGGTCAGGTAGGGCTTGAAAGAAACCAGACATGCCTGTGGCTCACAAGGAGCCTCGGTGCATATGCCAGTTCAAACCGGTCCTGGGGCACACCAGTCCCGGGCCTGGGGCGAGCTGGACAAAGGATTGGGGGTGTAACCACCCCCCTTCCTGGTCCCACCCTTAGGGAGGGACCTAGCAGGTAGTCCGGCCCCTAGAATCCGCTTAAAGGTAGGAGCTGTGTCCTAAGACTTCAGACATCCTGGAATCAACTTGAAACTAAGAAGAAGACGGGAACTTCGACATTCTGCTGCACAGAAGACTGAAGAAAATCTCCCCTGTGGTCAGGGAGTGACCACCTTGCTAACGCAAGCACCATCCAGCGAATCACCGTCTGCTTTGCCGCCGCCTCCCGCCGGAGCCCGAGCCCAGAGACTGACAAGACCTGGACCTCCAGACCTCTCACCGCCCGATCCACAGTCCCTGAAAAGAGGAGACCCGTGGAGGCACCGAGACACGTGGAGCCAGCCATCTTGAAACGACTACGACAAGCTGACCAGTGCAACAACCGAGGCTCCCTCCAAGTTGTGCTTTGGGTCCTGAGAAGCCCAACCCTCGAGCAGCATCTGCACCAAAGGTGAGCCCTCCAGCATCTCCACGATCTGCGTGGGGCCCTTCTGCATTTTGCCACTCGACGCGCCTAACCGGTTGCTGGCCCGCTGGCTAGTGGCCATCTTGGCGACGAAATCTACGACAAACACCGCTGGTCTGGTTGCTCCAGACTGGCCCTTGCTCCCCTCCAAAGGAGCAGTTCCTCTGACCTTGCTGGTCAGAGCCATCAGCTTATCTCCTTGCCCACAACAATTGCTTTTGCCAAGGCTTGTTTGCTTCGATCAAGTCGCCGACACCGCCGACAGCGAGAGCCTGCGTGGGACAGCTCGTGACTCGACTCCTGGACGTCGTCGACCTTCAGGGACCACGTGGCTGCAGAGTCAAGCTACACCTTCATCACCTGTTTGCACCCGACATCGCCTGGTACCCACCTGGTGCCACGCTGGTCACTGGCTAGTGACTGTGAACACTGTCCCCTCTGCTTACAGGTCTTCAACATCTCCGATCCACTCTTGGATCCACTGCATCTCTTCCCGACCGACCGCCTGCAGCATCTTTGTCCCAGGCTCAACGGAACAGATAGAAGAAACCCGACGCACTTTGAGGCCTATGCACCCGCTTCCTGTGGGTGAGGTAAAGCTGGTACTCCGGTGCCCATGTGTAGTAATACATCTCTAGTGCCTGTGTTCCAAATCTTAAGTTCCTAGGTCATCCGGAAGATTCCTTTTGCAGTAACTTTGTACTTTTTACGCACCCATTGAAACCTATGGGAGCACGCGTGTGACTATTTGCTCTGCACACGCCACCCGTGGACCTCCTGGTCACTAACTGACGTTAGCTCCTTGTAGGCCCAGCGATTCTAGAGGCCCTAGGCCTTCTCCCTTTTCTGTTCGTGGTACTTATACCACTATTTTAGTATATGGTTCGAGTGGCCACCAGGGCCTATCCATATAAAGTGCAACTTCTGTGTATTCTGTGATAATCTTGTTTGACGATTTGTGCTCCTGTGCTCATAAAGAGACTAGGGGTTACTTTGAGAAATAAATACATATATATTTTGAATATATATCTGTGTGGTGTCCTTTCATTGGTATAAAAGGGGGTTACTATTGGTAAAACAGCTTGCTTAACACGCATCACGAGTTTAGCCTCAAAGACTGCTTAGCCTACGCTACCACTAGGGCAGCTAGTCCAAAAAGGTTGACTTACAACCACACCATAAGGGTTGCTTGGCATGGTACAAGGTGGTCACTAGAACTAGTGAACAGCATATACCAGGCCAACTTCTCACACCAAGCCAACGCCCGCTTCTAGAAGAGCCAGACCCGGGGGAAAGTGAATTGATCTCCCCCACTCGTGCTTATCATCTGGGCTGCCCAAAGTTTGACCCTGGGATTGGAATTCTTGAGAGGCCCTGGGAGGCCTAGGCCTTTGGATACTGGCCTAGCTATGAGGATTGAGGGATACCCTGATCGACCCTAGAGTGTGGGGTTCCAAGAGAGTGCGGTCCAAGCACTACAGGGACTTCTGGGCAGCAGTCTACACCTGGCGAACCCTGAGACTAGAGGAGACTGAATCGTGCCCCACTGGGGCTTGTGCTGACCCTGTCCGTCCGCTGAGATAGGAGGAGCCGAGAACCAGCAGCTGCCCTACTGTTGGATGATCGGTGGTCCCCGAGTTGAGGCTGGCCCCAACCGCCCCGACCATGGCCTTAACTCTAGCACCAGATGGGTAATATGTTGCCTAAAAGCGAGTCTGCAACACGACCTCAACCAAGCGTGACCTCACACCTCAAGAGTGCCAACATAGTTGCCTGGAACTTATCTCAACAGTCTGCTCACTCTTGCCCGACGTTCCTTACAGGTTTCATGTTTCCCGCCCAGCGTAGCCGATCTTTCTTGCCTTTTCCTCTTCTAATATCGTCCTCTCTTCTCTTTCTTCTCCCCCTCCTGCAGCAGAGAAGAGCAGAGAACCTTCAACACGTAGCACTTGATCAGCGTGTCGGAACCCCACTGACTAGGGCCTTCATGGAGAAGCACTTTGAGCTTCTCCAAGATATTACCCTCCTCTGTGAAGAAGTCTCAAAAGACATCAAGGACATGCAACGTGACATGAGGGATCTACGACAAAGTATTTTCACCCTAGAAGTCACGAGCAACGCACAGGAAGAGGAGCTAGACACCTAGAGATAGGAACTGTTTGACTTGTGAGACAAAAACCTCACGCTACAGGCTTGTGTAGACGACCTGGTGAATAGAACCTGAAGATGCAACATCCGCCTCTGTGGGGTCCCCCAGGGGGCCGAGAAAGGGGACATTGATATGTGTGTGAAACACCTCAATCAATCGATCGAGACTTTATTTCGGTATTATTTCACACCATAAGAGTACACATATACAACACATTAAATATTAACATCAATCATACATAAAAAATGTACATAGTACATGAGGCAGATAAACAGAATAAAATATAAAGTGCAAATGATGTCAAGTTTGGCAGGTGCTAAAAAGATCTTCCAGTGGGTAAACTGATAATAATTTGAGCGATACAACTTCACTGATCCAAACAATTTCTCATTTTAACAGTTAATTTTAAAAATTCTATTACATGTAAAACACTATCACTATGCAGGAGCTGTAAATACACAAGAGCTGGTCTAATTTGATTAAAATTACGTTTTTTTTAAAAGGGCAACAAGATAACGTCTACGCGGATATTCATAAATCTTACATAAAAATATAAAATGCAGCATGTCCTGTGGAGACATTCCTTCGCAGCCACAGGGAGCAGCAGTCTTATTAATAAATATTGAGCCTAAACCTTGTCAGCAGAAATTTTTCATGCGAAGTAAAACTGCCCGTTAAGTACGGCTCCATCGTATCACAGGTTTTAAGGATCACGTATTTTCTGATACTGGGTTTCATAAGCTCCACCCCTTCTCTTTGGGCCACCCTAACCAAGAAAAAAGCTTGCTTGATTGCTACCACGTCCCCCTTTACAATCCCGCCTGGGTTTTCAAACAAATTCAGACGGCCAAGCCTGAGAAAGCAGGATTTCAAATATTTTAGCCAGGGGACGCACATTGAATTATCCTGGGATACAAGGTCTTTCACAATCAGATGGGTCAGCGGTATATCTTTATTTAGCCACAAATTTACCCAGCAGATCAGTGGTCTTAGGGCAAATATATCACATAAATACTTAGTCCCCAATTCTTCATGAACTGCCATATTCGATGTACTAGCGGGAACACAGAGAAGACTTTTAAGAAAATTGTTTTCTGCAACCTGTAACTGTTCTCCAGTTACATAACCCCATAATTTGCTGCCATATACAGCGGTAGCTTCTGATTTGGCATTATAGAGTTTAATCATTGCATTAGTTGGCTTCTTCCCCAGTTTTGTTGCAAAATTAAAAATAGAGGCATTTACCCTTGCCATTTCCCCCTTTTTTTAGCCAGGTGAGGGCCCCAACTAAGCTTGGAGTCGAATAAGGCACCAAGATATGAAAATGATTGTGTAGTGGGGATTGAAACATCATCTAGTTTGAAAACAAAATTCTTTATTGGTTGGCGGCCAACAAGCATAATATATGATTTGGCATTATTGACCATTAAGTCTCTGTCAGTCATAAAAATGTTAAAAGCGTTTAGGAGAGCCTGAAGCCCCTTCTCCGTTCTAGAAATTAAAACCGCATCATCTGCGTATAAAAGAACTGGAATACTCCGCCTGCCAACTCTAGGGCAGTCTGCCTGTACCTCCTGGAGTACAACATCTAGATCATTAATATAAAAATTAAAAAGAAATGGGGCGAGAATGCAGCCCTGGCGTACTCCCTTCTTAATGTCAAAGTTACCGGTAGTATCCCCATTTGCAGAGTACCTAACATTGGCACTGTTATTACTATGCAAGTCCACCAGAAAATCAACAATCCCCCTATCCACACCCTTCTCCCTCATGGTCTGCCACAGCCTTCCCCTGTTAACACAGTCGAAGGCCGATGACAGATCCATGAAGGCAAGGTGAATAGTCCCCTTCTGCACAACCGTATATTTGCTCAAGACCAAAAAAAGATTGAGGCACTGAGTTATGGTAGAGCGACCACTGCAGAAACCGTACTGAGAGATTGACATAATATCATTGTCAGCCGCCCAACATGACAATCTCTGCAGCAGGATTCTCCCCATAATCTTGACCATAGAATCAATCAATGAAATTGGACGGTAACAAAGAGGGCTGCCCTTGTCTCATTTCTTAAACACAGGGACAATCGTTGATAATCCCCAAGCCATAGGACAACCCACTGTAGCAGCTGCATTAAAAACTACAACCAAGATGGTGCCCCAGAAACTCGGGTCAGACTTATACAAGTCTGGAGGAATCCCATCAGATTCTCCATGAACTTGCAGTAGCTGACATACAACTGGACAAACCCATAGGGTCAACAGAGCCTCGAGCGCCTGCAGTGCCTCGCCAGCATTTTGACCTGCCTGCATTACTACCACCAGTTGGCAATAATAAAACTTCACGCCAAATGACCATCATCCAGTTTGAGAGCGCTACGGTACTCCTGGCTCTGGGCACCCTACAGCATCATCGGCTGCTCAAGCCACTCACTAACTTCCTTTATAGTAAATCAGTGAAGTATCACTGGGTGCACTCCTTCCAAGTGCTTTTGCACTTGGAATGAAGAGGCCCAAGTGGTCAGCTTCTTTGCAGAAGTGGCCTCAATTATCGACCTCCCGTTGCTGACAGTCTCAACCGCTCAAAACAGGCACCGTTCCCAGGACCGAATGCCCGCCGCGGTGAGCCAAGAAGTAGATCAGAATGTTATGGAAGGCAGTGACGGCAAAACCATCAAAAGATGAGATGCAGCAAGAATGGCAACTGATCCTGCAGTAGCTGCAGACTTACAACCCAGAGGCTGGACTAGAAGGGCATGATCACCGGCCTGGTGCCCTCGGACTGGGGGGGAGGGGCACTCAATATTCGTTTGCAACGCTACAGCTCACTGGGGGCCAAGCTGGATGGGGTTCGGGCTACTCATTGATTATTGGTAAGATGGACCTGGGACCATTTGAGCATACTACTGACCAATACAACCCATGTGGACTACACCAGTAAGGGGAGGGGAGGGGGGGGGGGGAAGTGCACGTTTGGTAATACTTGATGTTATGTTAACAGGGGAACTGGGGGGCAACACCACCACACCACATCACGACTCCCATGATGTACCCACCCATGACCACGCAGCCATCACAACACGTAGTGGCACCCCCACCCACCGACCAGAACATAAAACCTAAGTGGCGAAAAGAACACTGAAAGGGTCTAACATTTTCGAGGTGAAACGTGAAGGATTTAAAGCAATGCCATTGTGGTGTTTTTTTGTGTGTTTTTTTTAGTGCAATCCCACTTGGTTGCAGCATGTGTCCATCAAATTGTGAAGAAGCAACACCAAGGATCAAGAGGACTAATATCCCCACAATGCTAAGCTATTTTCATATTTGGAATTTTTATGTTGTGAAAATTAATTAATAGTTGAGTATACTTTTAAGTGTTTATGGAGTGTTATACACATTTGGGTGCCACACCTTTCTTTGTAAATGCTGTGTTAATGGCTTTGGAAGGCGTGGTCAAAGTCAATGGTAAATTGGAGAGCTGTAAACATATTTTGGTGAATGTGGGATATGAACAGTAGAAAAGTGATAAAAACATTAAAAGATGAAAAAATTGACTGTTACAATTGTTTTTTATTAACAGGGAGTACAGAATCCGGTGGTTCCACCTCTGATGTCAGGCTTGGCGCAGCAAGGTCCCCAGGGCCGTATCCCTCCTCTTAGCCAAGTTCATTTAGGACCCAGTCAGAATAAAGGTAATTCAGCAGCATTCCTAATATCCCTTGGGTCGAGACTCAGCATATCAAAATATCTGTCATACATCGCCAAATGCTTTGGAAGGAGAGACATTATTCACCTGCCCCTCCAGACATTTGCAGACAGCTTTGTGTCCCTTGTAAAGTGTCCCCAATATATTTTGCCTCCTCTTAGGCTTGTTACACCAGAAATGGTAGTTAGTATATCTGTCAGACCAGCTGATGATTTCTTTCAAATGGCTGTAAAGCACACGCTCATTGTTTTATCAAAAAATTAAATGTAGTTTAAAATAACCATAGACGAAGGATTCATGATTCTGTTTTGAAACAAGGTGCTAACACAGTTACCAATCATTTAAAACAAGCAGCAAATAATTAAAGCAAGTAGAAATGGGAGGACTGTATTCAACTGTGGATAGTACATTATGAAAAAGGCGTTGATGTACAACGATTTCCCCGTTTGTGACCGCTAAAAATGATTGTAGCATGCACAAACCCTGTTTAGCGAGTCTGTAACTTATTACTGTGAGGCAAAATAGGGTTTGCAAATTGCTATTAGGAAGCGGCGTGCCAAGGGCGTCCCTTCGTTATAGCGTGTCGCAGGGGTATTTATGATTGATATGCGACCAGCAAACGTAGTTACCAACAACTTTAAGTAATCCATTCGCACACTGGAATGGGTCTCCTAGGAACCCCTTCCCCTTTGTGAATGTATGTGAAAATATTTTTTAAGAGCGGCTAGTTGTCCCACAGACCACTGCCTGCCTTCAAAGAATGAAAATATGCATTTGATATAAAAAAAAGTTACTTTATTTAAAAAGCAAACAGACATGGTGGCCTGACCCCCAGCAGGCCACCATCCCTGTGATATGTAAGATTCTTAGGGGGTCACATATTGCAACCTACCTCATTAATATTAATGAGGTAGGTCTTAAACAACCCCATTAGGAATCACAAACCGTGTTTGAGACACTGTTGTACATTCCATTTTGCGAGTCGCAAAATGTTACAATTTGCAAAATGGAATGGTTGTACATCTCTCCCTATGTTACTTACATACAAGGACAACTAAGAGATAACACTATTGAACTTGAATTTCGATTTGGATAGTGAAAAACACAGGTTGAATACTGCGAGAAATCGTTCAGAGCAGTTGACTACTTGAATAGCCTTGTATGTGCACACCCACATGTACAAATGGGAAAGTAATATGCTCAGCAGTATGTCATTAACACCTGGGTGGTGGGGCAGATACGCTACACTTTGTAAGCTCCCTTCCAAGTATTTGCTAACCATATGCTAGGACGCAGTCGGCAGAGTAACCATTATACAAGCATCCCAAGAAGTATGAAAAGACATTGAATCTCCTTCGCGTACTTCAAGCTCATTTGCCCCCTTCGTGATGTTAGGGTTCAGGGCTGAGCATAGTGTCCGCACAAGAACAATTATCCAGCTCTCTGTTCTTTGAAATAGATCCCAGGGCAGTGGAGATCATAAATCATTACCATCAGGAAATCTGTTTGGTGGCCTATGCAAGATGTTTGACCAACATAAAGCCCATATGTGCACAGCAACAAATTGATTTTCACAATTGTTTATTTGTACTGATGTTGCCAGTCCCAACAGAGTTCAGGAATTGATTAAGCGTATTAGCTGTGCTTCCATCTCCACTTCAGAGCAGTTAATGGGTATTTCAAACCTTTTTCTGCACTGCAGGTCTTGTGCCGTGATATGCGCTGTTGATGCTTTTGGTTCATATGTACTAAACTCACTAACAAAACAATGTTATCTAAATCTTCCCCAGAGACTAGGCCATTCTCCAAGCTTTGCTGCATCCTTGGAAACCTAAAAATCGAAACAATATTGCAACTATCTTCTGTAGCACTATATTTTTTACCAGTGG
Source organism: Triturus cristatus (assembly GCF_964204655.1). NCBI lineage: Eukaryota > Metazoa > Chordata > Amphibia > Caudata > Salamandridae > Triturus > Triturus cristatus. The sequence goes on along the minus strand of NC_140594.1, from coordinate 930,121,261 downwards.
TCTGTTTCTTACAACTTTTTTGTATTTTGCTCGATAAAATTTGATTAAATGAAATTTGGTAGTGTATATGCTTTTGCTTTGCTGTTACACGGCAGTCAAGCTAAAATGTCCCCAAACACCTTCTTGGGATGAGATGTTGCCAGTTTAAAAAAAATAATCCAGAGAGCTCATTTTCTTCTTCCCTGCTCTGCCTGCAGTCACTTATGTTGCTACGCTTTTCTTCAGGTGACTCTCGTGCTCCTCCAAACCATTTGTTGGGGCCCTCTTCTGAGCACCGCCATGACCAAAGCCTCGGAGTTCCTGATCATAGTTCTGAGAGGGCCCCATTCAGGTCCAGCCAGGAGTGGGTAGACTCACGAGAAAGCAGGGGCCCTCCGGATAGACGTTTGCACTCCTCTGATTTCCAAGAGAACTTTGAACGACCAGAAGATTTTCTTCCAGATGAACGTTTTAGTCACCGCTTAATGGAATTTGAAGATCACGGTGGCCCATCAACACAAGAAGAGAAATGGAGGCGTGGTGGACTAAGATCCCCTTTTAGCCCTGAACAGAGAGACTTAAATGAGGGGGAGAGTCGAGGTACAACCCCTTGGGAAGGCCGAATGCACTCTGAAGAGAGATATCCTAGAGAGGCAGAGGACTCGAGGTACAGAGGAAGGCAAAAAGAAAAGTAAGTCCAATTCCTTTTGATTTCTAGTACTTGTCCTTTACCATTCATAATCTTGGAAAGCGTTATTGCGTGCTTTGATTGAATAAAGATTTGTGTGGCTAAGATCCTATTGTTCTAGTGCATATAATGTCTTTACCTTTGTAGCCACACAACTAATGAATGGGTGACACCCCAGCCCTGGGGACATCATAAGCTACTGTCACTGCATAGGAAGGTCTAATTTTAAATGAAAGGTTTTGCTATGCAACTAAAATGTCTTGTGCTCATCCCCTGCTCCAGTGTCAGTAAAGCAGACTATTTGTGTGTGATTTGTTATACTCTGTATGCTCATTCTCCTTCTGAACCAGCTGGTACACCCCGGATATTTAAGCAAGCCAGGAAGGATAATGCAAAGCAATAACAATATTCACTTAGAAGATCTAAATAACACATTTTACCTGCTTTTTAATAAAACGTTTGACATTAAAATGAAAGCCCAACTATTTTATTTGTACTGTTTTGAGACCCTTGCTTTTAAAAGCGGAAAAACAAAACCAAAGGAAATGTACAGTTAGGCAACCCTCAACGTGGTATATAATTGTCACTTTAAGATGACAGCCAGGCTGCACCAGAATCTTTCAGTGGATTATAGTAGCAGTTAGTTTCAGTTAATATTTAATGTTTATATTTTCTGTTGTACAAAGATATCTGAAGACTAGGCTACGGCCTGTCACTTTTTCAGGTAGTTTTTGAAGCCTTATGTTTTTTCCTTTGCTCATTTTGGGGGATAGATTGGTTTTGAAACTGTGTTTTTTGTGAATGTATGACATGGTTTCTACAGGCAGTTTTCCTCAATAGCTTTTCCTCCAAAACAAATGATTCAGTCTGAGTGAGGGGACCCCGGATGGGTAGTGTAACATTACAGGGTTTGGCCAAAAACATTTGTTATCTATAAGGTTGTAGGAGCTAGATAAAATCTTTTTGCACTGCCAAACTATTTTCCACTTCGAATGACTGCTTAGGCAGATAGTGTCCTCCTTGGTCAACTTACCCTTATGAGAATGTCTGTGAGTGAAATCAACTGGAGTTTTTAGTATACTCATGCAAGGAGTTTGAAAGGTCCATTATCAGTGTGAGAAGCTTCCTTTAGAATTTCTTTCACTCTAATTACCTATTTGATCTATCTCTTGTGCGGCTTTGATTTGGGGGCACCTGATTCTGCTTATCTGCTACAAGGGCCTTATTGATTATAGTTCTACTTAGTTGTTGCCAGTATGTAATTGTGTGACAATTAGTCTGTTGTAGTCCTGTAGGCCTATGGAAACATTGTCTGACCTTAGTTATTCTACTAATCTATTAGGAAAAAGCTTAAATAGCATCATATTAAAACTTAGAAACAAGCTCTTGAGACCCAATCCACCACCACTGGGAAAGGCCATAGAACTGCTGTAGGCAGGAAGGGACCTATTAGCAACCTCAGGGTTGAAAAATTGCCAGTAGTAACTACGTCTGGGTAATTAATCTGGGCTGCATTCCACTGCATCATTTTTGCTTGTGTTCCCATTCAGACGGGCCTGGGTGTCTGAGATGGAGTCTTCCTAGTGGAGCAGGTACACCGTCGATATGGCTGGTTCCTGTCTGAGGTTGCATGGTGGGTACAAAAACAACTGACTTGGATGCAGCCTTGAGTAATTACCATAGGCTGAGATTAACTATCACTTTTTTGCATTCCTCAGTGCAACCCCCTGACATTACAGTACAGTTAAAGTGCTAACAAAAATAAAATGCCTAGACCACTGACAGTTTGGGCGGGGGATGCAGGTTTATCAGGCTCAGTGAAGAAAAAATGCAATTCTGTCCATAAAATAAAATACTAGGGCATGATAGCACAGCTTTGTAAGGACACGTAGAAGACTTAGTTCCCAACAGTGGTCACTCAATCAGTATTAATTGGGGCTTTGTTTGTGTAACCTCAATTAAGTGCCAAATCTGAACAATTTAAATTTCAGAAATTGTCTTGACTTCATGTGGTTAGATTCTGGTATTTGATTTGAATTCTGGGTGTTCCAGAATTAGGCGAAATGATCGGTCCGTGCAAGAGTAGTAATGTTAAAATTACCTGCATAAAGATTAATTTCATTTTCCATACAATAACGCACAAATTATCTAAAAACATTTATTTTTTTGTTCTAGTACCCCTTATTCTGACAAGGCCATGGAGTAGAAATACATGAATAAAATTGAGGTGGTCTTTTATAGAGAAGGGGTTGTATGTGTTCACTTTTGTTAATGCTTGTGCAAATTCTCTTTTGAGTATGAAGCTATTTCAGTGCATTTAGCACTAGAGTTGTATAAACCATGTAAGAAAAGGTTGAGTGTCTGCATTTACTGAAGTTGAGCTGCTTGGAGCTTATTTTCAGGATGACTATCTTTTTTTTTTTTTTTTAACAGCTTACGGAGAGGAGGACAGCAAAGGCATGACAGTCATGGCCCCAGGGGGAAAGACAACTTCTCCAGTCCTGAAAAATGTGGCTCTGATGAAACATATGATCCAAAAGATGAGCATCCCAGAGGAAGAGAAGGTGGTGGACGGTCGAGAACCCGTGGAACTCCTAGAGGTTAGTGTCCCTGTATGCATAAGCTTGCACAGCATGTTAAGGTATTCCCATCTGAGTTTTCTCCATTAAACTGTGTGTTTGTCATGCAGGGGGCAGGAAGGGACTCCTTCCAACCCCAGATGAATATCCTCGGGTCGAATGCCGGCGGAAACCAGATTCCTGGGATGGAGGGAGAGAACCAGGTAAGAACCCAAATGTTTATGATGTGGTTATCTATTATTATTATTATGAGATTTGTAAAGCACAGCAGCTACTCGAAGTGTCACAGCGCTAGATACCAAAGTTTGATCCCCAAATGACAGAGGTGGTAGAAGGCAGAACCAACGAGCTAGGTCATAAGGAGTCCATTAACAGCTTATTAGATGCCATATTATCATGTTGTGTGCACATAGTCAGATGTAAGTAACCCTTGTTGGCCACAGAATAGTTGAATGCGCACTGCCTTCTGATCTTCAAAGTATAGGTTGTTTGACAGATCTTTTTCAGAAATATTAAATTGTTACATTAGTCAGTAGGTTATGGGTCAAATTGTAGAAATCCCGGTTGTTTTCTGGCATACACTTAGTGTGATTGCTTTGGTTCTATTCTCCTACTGATGTGTTAGAAGGTAGGGAGGGTTCTTGCTCAGTCTTTTATCGATTTTTAACTCCATGGAATCAATGTACTTGCAAATCATTTTAACCAATATTTAAAAATATCCTTGATGCCATGAATTTATAAAGCTACATGCTCTAGCGATATGTTTTAACCCAAACATGGAAGCCTGCAAACAGCGTGGCTGAAGCGCTCTCCATGCACACGATCCTCATTCCATTATCCTTGTTCTATGCAGATGTAGAAAACCTGTCCATTGCTGCTGAAGGCTGCCCTGTGTGCTGGGGAGTGATATCGGAGGAGAGTGGTGGCCGCTAGGCCGGGTTCTTGATAACCCCTGCCCCCCACCTACCCCGCGTCCTGGAGTTGTAGCAACTCTGGCCTTCCTTTTAGGAGGGCATTTGGCAACCTAGCGCCTCTGCATGAGAAGTGATGTCTCCTCTCCATGGTGGTTCTGTAAGGGATGGGGTAGTGGACCAGTCCTGTGTGAGGAGCCTGGTTGGGCTCCGTTGGAAACTAATTTACAGCATGTGGGCACAGCTGACCCCTCACATAGGCATGGTATGTGGTGATGTGTTGGGACTTCAGTTAGGCGACAGGTGACACAGCACATACCCTGGAGTGCCTGTGTTGATGGTTACTGAGGGAGTGTGGATTTAACAGACCCTCTACTGAGTTTTGCCTCCTGAGCACCTAGCAGGGCCTCAAGGTCTGCAAATGTATCCGTGACTCCCCTACAGATGGACAACCTTTGGCTCAGGCATCCGGTTTCCATTCCTCCAGTGGCCTTGTCTCAGCGGTGTGCTACAGCTGAGTGGGCCCCACAGGACTGAATGACTTCTGCAGCCAGAAACTCACCAAAGATCTCCTCCCAAGTGGAGAGGCCAGTCAACCTGCTCCGCTTCTGAGGACTCTTGTCTGGTGTAATGGCATTCAGTGGATATCTTTTTCCTTTTGCCTGCCCACTGCCAGTGCCTCGGGCCCTTTCCGGGGTACCACACCCCTTGCCCAAGGTCTTTGTGATCAACAATTCACACACAGTGATGAGAAGGACACTGTTTCAGTACTACCTCCAGTGTCACTCCAAATTCCTGTGGACTGACCACTATCGAGTCTGCAATCTCTGCCTCTCTCTCAACCACCATTAGAGATAATGGGGTAACCCAGTAACCCTCAGAACCTGGGTAATTGTGCTAAAGAAAACAATGGTTCTGTCGGGTAGATACATTAATTTGCACTAGGTATTTTATACCTTTAAACAAAAATATGTTCTCATTCATATACCCAAGCATCACACAAGGAAAACAGCTTTTTATGATCAACAAATGTTTTTACTTTGTATTAGTATAGATGCGAAATCAATAAAATGGCTGTCTTGTGACATGAAACACATGTGGCGAAAAAAACACTGGTCATAGTGTATATTTAGTGACTGGTGGTGATATGTGAAAAAGGTGCTGTACAAAAGTGACATAAATAACACAAATAACAAAAACAGATGTTTCAGTTTGCAAGTCCAGACTAAAAAGCATAAATCCCAGCAGTAGTTATGATTCTGTTGTTCAAGTCAGGGAAATTGCGTGGACTAATTGAGCTGACTCGGACGCTCGAGGAGGTCCTTCAATCCTTTACTTCAGTTTATTGATTGCTTTGGCGGCTCCCAAAGTAATTATTTCCACCGGATGGTGAAGACGAAAGTTACGTTACAAACAGACCTCTATCCCCGGATGTGGGTCGGAGGTGTCGGCTGACACCTCCCTGAAAATTGATGTAAGTTGAATGCCCATACACTAGGACCAAAAGTCATTGGCTGTCATTGCTCTTCCCCCTGTCCTGATGAAGACCCGCCTCTGATGCATAGTCCATTGCACATGTGTTAAGGGTCGAAACGTCGACGTTATCTCAATTAGTCCACACAATTTCATTTATTGATTTCGCATCTATACTAATACAGAGTAAAAACATTTGTTGATCATATAAAGCTGTTCCTTGTGTTTTGTGTGGGTATATGAATGAGAACATATTTTCGTTTAAAGGTATAATATACCTAGTGCATCTTTTTCAATCACAACACCATCACATACAATATCTGTCTCACCTTTCAGTAAAAGTAGACTGTTTAGTAATGACGCCAGCGGAGGTGGACACACAGGAGGATGCAGAGGCAGGAGTCAGACGACAACACTGGCATCTTCGGTGAACACAGCGTCGACGTGGCGAAAGAAGCTGGCCCCTTGAAGGCATCCTATTCATCTGAGTCAGAAGGAAGAACAGGAACTAGGTGCCTCACAGCCACAGATGAAGAATCCAACTGTGAGTATAGTTGTCACAGACACAGAACTAGTAAAGCAAAACGGCCTTGAGTTGAGGCAGAGCACTGCTCCCAAAGGGGTGTGGTGTCGGCCCTTTGCCTAAAAAAACACCAGCCGGGCAGCCACTGCCTTCAGGCCATGGACCGCACTGACCAAAGCCTTCGGAGTTGATGACGTGCCATCCTCCAGGCATTGTCCAGCTTGTCCATCGAGCCCAAAGATCTACATAAGCAGCATGTCCCAACAAAGCTGCGGGCCCTTTAGGACCTGCTCAGAGGAGTCAGAAGACGCCATTCTCTAGGAGGAGCTGGATGCTTGGCAGAAATGCCTATTTATCCATGCACCAAGCTAATCCCAAAGCTAAAAGAGTCTTAGGCACAAAAGAAGAAGCTCTCCTTTGAGGAGAAAATTGCTTTGGAGTCTCCTTCTGCTCCTAAGCTCAAGAGACCCAGGACAGGGGCACCAGCCTCTCTGTTGATACTCCACCACCTCCTGCTCCGCCACCTCCTCCTCCACTGCCACCTTCACCACCAACGCAATCCTCTCCTCTTCCATATTCATCAGTGCTATCACCCCACTTATCTTATGAGGATGGCAGCCCACTCCACCCTGCCAACCCTTACCATGCACTTTATGACCCGGTGCCTACTGATGACCCATGGGACTACTACAGAGTTTATTCTCTGGGTGATACAGACCTACCAAGCTAGAGCATACCCCAGATGATACTACAGCGTATCACAAGTGATACAGAAGCCAGCCTTCTATCATAAGGTGGATTTGCATTGCCGTGTAGTTCCTAATAATACATAGGATCTGCACATTTAGACAACATAAACTAAGGGATTGGTGTTCAGACTGATTCCAGACACCCCCAAAGGATATATTTGCCTTTAGACCAGCTAGCTCACAGTGCCACCATAAGCCCTCTAACTTTACCAAGGAGAATAAAGTCTGTCAACTATCGAACATTACAACCCTTGATCCTTCAGGGATCGTGGAAACAGTGCAGTACTTTTCGCTCAGTCACTCGTGCTCATTTAGTCTCAGAGAGATATACAGAATAAACTATGGGGACGTTTTCAATAAGCATTTATTGAACCAGCGTCATTCTAGTATAAAACATGTTTACTGTGACAATCCTCAGACAGAAACAGATATATAAAATATCTCCAATAATGAATTATGACAAAAAAATGTTTATAAGCACCGACAGAGTAAATAAAATGTAGAACTCTACAATGGTGCTAAAACAGTAAATATATACAGGCATATCGATACATGGCAGTAATCAAGTGTAATCCTATGATGCACACCCTATCTAAGTGTACCTAGCATGTATGGGGGTGTAAAGCAAGAATCCCCTAGGAAAGATCCAACTCCATTACCTGAAGGGAGAGAACAAAGGACCCTGTCTTGGCTCGAGTTAGACACCCCATAAGGGATGTCAGGCCACTGCGTGGTGGAGCTTCTGCAGGCCAGGACCTCAGCGTCTAGTGTCAGTGTGGACGCTTCTCCTCTAGTTCCCCAGCGAAGATGTGGTTCTTTTATACCCACAAAATACCCTCAGGGGTTCCACCTAGATATGTAATGGCGTGCCATTATGTATAGTGGACCTGTAGTCTAAGGAGAACTTAAGCTGTGACTTTTGTACAGAGTTATTATACAGAACATGGTAATCCTGCTGTATACGTTCTGGGTAGGGGATTAAGATATGACACTAGGAATCCTCATGCATAATAAATTAGGCCAGTTTCGGAGAAAACTGATCTAAATTTATTCAGCACATAACTAGGTGATGGGTCAGTGCCAGAACCATTATCTAGAGCAAGGTAGGACGAATGAAGGTAAACGGTCGTATTGCTACCTAGGCCTATATTCGGGTACATTGGGGTCCATAACAGCATGTCCTTCAGGAAGACAACTTCCTGGTGGAGATGGTGTCTTAAGACCCAATGCACATTGCAGTTCCTCTGTATCCTCAAGTGTATGTGTAAGGCTACCACAGACCCCTTTAAAGAGCCCGTGAAGGCAAGAGTGGTCACACCCCGGGTTGACAAAAATACAAGCCCTCTCCCAGTCCCCCACCTTACATATGTGGCAACATGCCTCCTAATTCCTTCAAGTTTCATTCTGATCGTAAGTGCACAAATGCCCAGGCCACAATAGATGCTCCCCCTTCAGACCAGGAGATTAAGAAAATAGAACCAGTGGGGAAGAGAGTAGTGGTGCAAGCAGCCATGCCATGCACTGGAGGATTACCAACTCCTTTGATGTGCTCTCCTGATAAGACAAGGGCATTGAGACCTACTCCTCCCAAAGGCATAGAGTATAGGCAAAGAGGAGAGGAATTGATAGCAGAAGGAAAGACAATCTCCAACACCACCATGCGCTGCTACCTGAAAGTAGCAAGCACTGTGGCTGGAGGGCTTAGCACCAGCATCCTAGTAAGATGTCACGCCTAGCTCCTTGTCTCTGAATTCAAATTGGAGATGCAACAGCATCTGTTCAATCTGCCCTTTGCTGGCAAACACCTCTTGGGCCCACACGTTGACCAGATGCTGGAAACATTTAAAAAGTACATGAGCAAGGCCATGGGGGCCCTCCAAACATCCACCCTAAGCGTGTCCTGTCATAGGTAGCAAAACCATCTCCCCAGACCCTCCTTCCGTCTATCAGTAGCAACATCAGACCTACCACCAGCAGTCACCAGGGGGTTACTCAATGGGGGGAGGCTTCAAAAGAATCAATAACAGGGTTAGGGGCAAAGGAGGCTCTGGCAAAGGTGTCTCCACCTCCAAACAGTGACTCCCCTCCCCCTGATTACACAACACCTGTTAGGGGAGGGCTACAGGATTCCCTCCCCTGATGGCAGAAATAACAATAAGCAAGTGGGTATTTTCAGTGGTTCAAAAAGATCTTCCAAGCACCTCCCACCCATCTAGAATTCCTCCCTGCAGACCTGTTTTCAGCAGGACAGACTCGTCTCCTAGAGGAAGAGGTCCAAGCGTTCCTTCAAAAGGGTGTCATTGAGCTGGTGCCAATTGCACAAACGGGGCAGAGGGGTGTATTACTTCCACATCCCCATCCATCCTGCCCATGATTCTTCCTGCCTGCTGGCTCAGACAATCTGGCATTGGGACGCTCCTCCACCACATTCACTTAATTGTGGAGTTCCTCCTGGGCGGAAAATTACCTGGCTGGCCTGAGTGAGATCTTCACCCGCATGTCCTGCACCAGTACTTCCACCACTGGGGAACTCCCAATGTAGATCTGTTCGCCGACCAGAGAACGCAAAATGCCAAACTTTGCCTCTAGGAACCCACACCCGGGGTGCCTGGGCAATGCACACGGATCAACTGGTCATGCATCTTTCCTTACGCTTCACTCCTCTCCTGCTTGTTCCAGTGGTGGTGCAGAGGATGCAGCAAACTTCAAAAACACTCTTCCTGGTGGCTTCCACATGGCCAGGCAGCCCTGATTTTCAGGCTTGCTAGAGATGTCCACATGAGAAAATCCTCAACAGGCTAGACTTTCTCACCAGGAATCAACGGCAGATGAGGTATTCAGATCCCAAGCAACTGAGTCTAAAGATCTGGCACCTGAGGTTTTTAAAATTTGATTACCCAGAAATGACTGGGCATCCTGCGCCATGCTACTCAGCATGGTGGAAAATATTTGACCACTGCCTGCGCCTCCTCCACACGTCAGGCCTAGACTTCGATATGGCTTAATTTATCAACTATTGCTGCATACATACAAATCAGGTACCATTCCTCCCTCTTCCGCATATTTGTAATCCAGGCATTCCTGGAAGGCCTAGAGTCATTCCTCTCATGGGTCCGCCAGCATCAGAGCACAAATCTAATATTGTGTTTACTATACTCATGGCCCCCCCATTGAGCCCTTACTTTCTTGCCCGCTGCAGTGCCTTACCTGGAAAGTAGCCATTCTGGTGGTGATCACATATTTATGCCACATAAGTGAGCTGCAAGCCCTCACACTTGGAGAACCCTTCATTCAAGTTCACAAGGACAGGAAAGTGCTCAGGACAAACCTCAAGTTCCCTTGTAAGGTTGTTTCCCCCTTTCCTTCTCAACCAGAAAATAGAGCTCCAAGTCCTTTTTTGCTTAACAAGGCTCGGTAGCAGATAGAGCACTTCATACCATAGATATAAAGCACACTCTTAAGTACTACATAGATGGAACCAAAACCTTTTGCAAGCCAGACCAGTTATTGATGGCCTCTGCAAAGCTTCACAAGGGGCAGGAATAGCTAGATGGATAGTCTACTGTAAATAGACTTATCAAAAGGCAGAGAGCCCACCCTATTACCCCTAGGGCTCACTTTACTTGCTAGAAGGCTGCATCCAGTACCTCCTTAGGGAGGGAACAGTCCCATAGCCATCATATGTAAGGTAGCTACATGATCAGCTCCACACACATTTGCTAAACACTAATTTGTTGATGCCCTGGCCAGAAAGCAGAATTTGGTTGGGCAATCAATCTTAAAGATCTTATTTTAGATATCCTCCACATGCTAGCCTCTGCTTAATAGGAGGATACTACTTTACAGTCCATGCAGAGCGCGTGTATCTACCCAAACACATGCTACAAATGGAAAACATTACTTACCCTTTAAGCATCTGTTCGTAGCTTGTAGTGCTGTAGATTCACATGCACCTACCCTCCTACCTGGACGCATGTGGCTCTGATCACTGATCTCTTCACTCTTTCAGTCATTGTCTTTTGGGCAATATGCATGTGCATCATATAGTTTTTACATATTACTCAGTCATTGTGTGGAAAACAGTCGAACATGGAGTCGATGCCCATGTGCAGCGCCAGATAAGGGAGTAGTCACTATACCTTGTGACTGTAAGACTTCTTCAAAGATAAACAACTTACCAACATCCAAACTCAACACTAGATGACAGCCACGAACAGACACTTATAGGGTAAGTAACATTTTCCTTACTTGAGATCTCAAAAAGTAGGCCTAATCATACTTTCATTTGAATTATGGCCCCATTTGGTTGCCTAGTATGCTCTAAGAAGCTTTTAATGTAGTCCTCTGGGGGAGAAAAAGAAAGCTTATATTCATCGGCAGCAGGAGCGACGTGGGAAACAATGGTCTCTACACTAAAGTCTAAACTCCTCAACATGGAGCCGGAGGTCAGGCAACTCTGTTCCGCCACTTTGGATGTTTCGCTTCTCACTCTTAAGCAGATTGTGATGGATGCAGCCTGGGTGTCCTGTATGGCATTGCGCTATCTGTGATCCTTAAGCTCTAGAGGACCTGGTTAGTGGTCTCCCCTGGCAGCAGTTTGATCGGGTTAGCAGAAGGGATCCCGAACTACTGTTTACTCAGGATCAATTCTTTAAGGCACTGCCTCCTTTAATGGTTCCCCATCAGCAGAAGGTGTTCAGTGAGGTAGGCTTCTTTTTGTGATGATATATGTACATTCCTGAACCTAGCCTTACCAGACCAGGAGCGCCCACTAAACTGCTGTGCTCCATACTACCCAGATTCCATCTTTAACGGAGATCTATGGTCCTTGTGAAGTTCCTTCTGCAGGCTGTTGAAGGTACTTCACTCCTTGATACACCTAGACCGAAATGGCATTGCTCCAAGCTGTGCCTCTAGACACAATTTTAGGCTTCTACGCTTGCATTGGTTCAGGAGCTCCTAGGCCCATGTCGTCTTATCCTAGTTATTGTGTGGATTTCAAGAAGGCTTGTGAATTGGAATGATAATTTCTTTTCACTCAAATGTATCCCTCCATCTTTTGGCATACATGGACATTTAGCATCGTAGTGCTGTAGCACAAGTTAACTGGTGCGTTCTCCACCGTGTTTCACATTGAACAGGGCACCCGGCAATGATGGTCCCTCTCTCCCTTGTTTATAGAGGCATTGGCAGCTTAGATCACACAGGGTGCTCTAGTAGCTCAATGCTTTGATAGGAATTACGTAGTAGACGGCAAAGTATCCTTTAAGTTTACACAAACAAAGTCTGGGATCCACGTTTGTCATGTCTGAAATGTATAGAAATACAAATAAATTCAGGCAGATCTCCAGCTTAGTGGTTAATTGGGGTTCATTAGTTTTGCAGCGTGAATCTTTCTGGATTCACTATGCTGTGCATTATTCCGCGATCTTGTGGTTGGGTCCGGATTCGTAGTCTTTTCTTTGTTTTTTTTTTTTTTTGTAGCCCAGGTGGGCGTCGACGTCCACCATTTGGTGCACCTCCCGTGACGTCGTCGTGCTTCCTGCGGAAGTCCCACCTTTGGGGCGCCATCTTCAGATTCTTTTTTCCGCCGTTGGGTCTGGATCGTCATCGGGAAGCTCCAGAAATTCACTCGGAGGAAGAAGGAAGAAAAGCGAGTTTCATCGATAGAATCAAGAGAAGACATCAGGAATAGAACAGATTTCATCAGGAGCGCGAAGAAAGAGGACCAGCGAGCTTTTTCTTCGACAGCCTTGGAGAATGCACGCTCAGAGACCCTGAGCGAAATGGACAAGACGCCATTCAAGTTCTGCCCAAACTGCCACCACAAGTTCGCGCAGAAAGACCAGCATCCGGTCTGCAACCTCTGCCTACCGGTGGATCACCAGAGTATCGACTGCAACGCCTGCTCAGCCTTCGCGCCGAAGACACTCAGGGTGAGAGAGAGGCAGAGAAGAGCCAACGCCAACATGGATGGCAAAGGGAAACCCCCGACACTCTACGAGCTGGGCCTCGACACGGACGACGAGGACAACGTCGCCGAGACAGCCGAAAACTTCACGGTCGTAGAGACCGACAAGAAAAAAGAAGACGAGGTAAGAGAATCGTCGAGCGCAAATCAAAAAACACCTCAAACACGAGGGTGACTCGAGGAAAACTGAGTCAAGGTCCACGAAGGGAGCCCCGGCGCCGAAAACTTCGACGTCCAAAGGGGGAACTTCGGACAAAAGGCCCAGCGGATCCTTACAAAAGGACTCCCTGGTGCAGAAAGACGCCGAAAAGCAAGGGTCGTCGAAATCATCCCATGAAACGGGCCGATCGACGCAGAAAGAACGTTCGACGTCGACGCAAGTTTCATCGAAAAGACCCGCGGTCGACGCCGAAAGCATCTCCGAAATGGAGAAAAAGAAGAGGCGGCTCGAGGCCAAAATGGAGAACATCCTTCAAAGGAAGAAGGAGTTCGACGCCAGGATGAAGGAATTCCAGATTCCAAAGGTTTCATCGGCGGACGTCGTCGAGGTCGAAGACGAGTTCGACGCCGAAGGGCTGACAAGGGATCTCGAAGAAGAAGAGGAGCCCTATTATGAGGAAGAAGCCGAGGAAGAAGACCAACAGTCGTTCTTCGAATCTGCGGCAGCTACCAGCAACGACGTCGAATGGCACGATCTCGACACCGAAAACCCGGAGGAGCCCGTGGACACGTACCCCTCGAGGCCTTCGCCACCCAACGACATCGGGGTATACAATATGGTGGTGAAGAGCGCAGCACTGGCCTTCGGCGTCAAACTCGACGAGGAGAGGCCGAAAGCCGACTTTCTCGTCGAAACACTGCTCCCCATCCAGACTAGGAGTCAGTTCCTCCCCATGCTACAAAGCGTGATGAACCAGGGGAGAGAAGCCTTCAAGGAGCCTGCCACCTGCCGGTCGATCACGCCCAGGACAGAGAAGAAATATAAGCACTCCTCCCTGGACCCACCTTACATCAAGGGTAGCGTCACCGCAGACTCCATCATAGCCTCCACGGCCAGGAGAAGGGCCAACGTTCCAGCAACTTCGGGCCCACCTCCGGATAAAGAGAGCAGGAGGATCGACCTCACAGGCAGAAAGGTCGAGAGGAACGCCGCAATGCACTGGCGCATGGCGAATTCGAATGCACTCCTCAATAGACACCAATACCAACACTGGGATGAGATGGGGGAGCTAGTAAAGCACCTCCCCGAAGAATACCGCCAGAGAGCCTCTCACCTGGTGGATGAAGGCAAGAACATCGCCAACTCCTGTATAAAGACGGCGTTGGATGGGGCAGAGACTTCAGCAAGACTCATGGCCATAGGGGTCACAGAGAAGAGGCATGCATGGCTAAGAATCTCGGGATTCAAACCGGAAGTGCAGAACAACATCCTTGGCACCCCCTTCAACGGAGAGACACTGTTCGGAGCAACGGTGGACGAAAAGCTCACCCAGCTCAAGAAGGAAAACGAGACAGCGAGGTCCATGGGGGCCCTACAGCTGAGGGGAATGAGACGAGGTAATCCCTCGAGGAGACCCTACGGTAGGGGTGCAAGCCAACAAGGGACATCGCACCAGGCGTTCCAACAAGGTCAGCAGGGCGAAGGTCACGGACAAAGTCAGCAGAAGCAAAGCTGGCAATATCAACCTCTGGGCCAGTCCTTTCGCGGGAGAGGGAACGGACGTGGCCAAAGGAGGAGAGGGGGCGATCAGCCCTCCTCGAAGTGACTCAGCACGCAAGAAGACGCCTACCCTCGTCAGGTCCCCAAGGGTGAGGCGCAAAAAAGTGTCATCAGGGGGAAGAGAAGATTCAAGAGCCTACGAGCATACGTCACCAGTAGGCGGAAGGCTGAGGTTCTACCTTCAGGAGTGGCGGCGTATAACCACAGACAAGTGGATACGGAACATCGTGCAGTACGGATACTGCGTAGACTTGGAGAAAAGACCTCCAAACAGGAAACCGAAGGGAAGACAGAGATCGGCCCAAAAACTGGCAATACTCAGAGAAGAAACGCGGAAACTCCTACAAAAGGGAGCCATAGAGGCAGTGCCGTTCGGGGAACGCAACAAAGGGGTCTACTCAAACTACTTCGTGGTTCCGAAGGTAGACGGAGACCTCAGACCCATACTCGACCTCCGTTACCTAAACAAGTTCATAAGAACGCAAAGGTTCAAAATGACTTCACTGCAGGAGGTACTGCCACAGATAAGAGAAGGGGACTTCATGGTCACCGTGGACCTAAAGGATGCCTACCTTCACATACCAATAAACAGAAGGCACAAGGGCCTTCTAAGATTCAACATCGAACAGGAACACTACCAGTTCACAACCCTGGCCTTCGGATTAAAATCAGCGCCAAGGGTCTTTACAAAATGCCTGTCGGCGGTAGCGGCACACCTACGAAAGCAGGGAATACACGTATACCCATACTTGGACGACTGGCTGGTCAAGGCAAACTCACGCGAGAAGTGCGAGAGGCACGCAAAACGCGTAACAGACACCCTCACAAATCTGGGATTTTCCATCCACTGGGGAAAATCATCGCTGGAACCGGAACAGGTAAAGATTTTCCTGGGGGCAAAGATCAACTCCCTCAACAGTACAGTAGTGCCCAGCGACAGGAGGACAGATGCCCTACTGAAGGAGACGCAGCTCTACCAGAAGGGGCGAGCTCTGACAGTGAGGGCGGTGAGCAAGATGATGGGGATGATGGCGTCCTGTATCCAGCTGGTGCCGAATGTACGCCTGCACATGAGACCATTCCAGGAATGGCTGCAACAGCAATGGTCACAAGCAAACGGAAGTTGGGAGGATCTAGTGGTTGTTACGCACGCAGTGCAGGAGGAGATAACTTGGTGGAACAGAGACAACATAACAACGGGGAGAAGCCTGACACCACCAAGCCCAACAGTGACCATTACCACGGACGCATCGCAGAAGGGATGGGGAGCGCACATGGACAACCTCAGAGTGAGGGGTCTATGGGCTCCAGCAGACGCGGTCCGCCACATCAACTACCTCGAGTTGAAAACGATACTGCTAGCCCTGAAGGCATTCCAGAGACACCTGTGCGGCCAGAGGGTGTTGGTACAGACAGACAACACCACGGCGATGTTCTACATCAACAAACAAGGGGGGACACAGTCGTTTCCCCTCTCATCCCTAGCTCAGGAGATTTGGAGATGGGCCATACCTCTCAAGATAGATCTACTGGCAATTCACCTACCAGGGAAGGACAATGTGGAGGCAGACTGGCTGAGCAGGCAGACGTCAGCATCGCACGAGTGGGAGCTCAATGGCCAGGAAACGGAGAAAATCTTCCGGAGATGGGGGACTCCCACAATAGACCTATTTGCAACACGCCACAATGCAAAATGCCAAAGCTTCGCGTCCAGGCAACCAGATCAGCAATCCAAGGGAAATGCCCTATGGATAAGCTGGTGGAGGACATTTGCCTACGCCTTTCCACCGATACCCCTGTTGCACAGAGTGCTCGACAAGTGCAGAACCAGCAACATGACCCTGATCCTGGTGGCCCCACAGTGGGCGAGGCAGACATGGTTCTCACAGATTCAAGAAATGGCGCAAGGCAATCCGTACAGGTTCGAGAGGAGAAAAGACCTGCTCTCAATGCAAAACTGGGAGGTCCTGCACCCAGAGCCAGAGACCCTCAACCTAGCAGCATGGCTCCTGAAGACCTAGAGTTCGCACACCTAAGATTACCTCAGAGCACTATGCGAGTGCTACGGGAGGCAAGGAAACCTACTACAAGAAAGTGCTACAGCGCAAAGTGGAAGAGATTCACGGTGTGGTGCAGGAAAAAGGGCCTGCAAAACAGAATGACAAGAGACTCAACTGTGCTGAGGTACCTCACACACCTTCTAAAGAGTAACCTCTGCTCGAGCTCCCTAAGGGTGCACCTAGCAGCGATCGTTGCCTACACCAGAGGTGAGAAGGGTGGAAGTTTCTTCAGCTCGCAGGTGGTGAAGAGATTCATGGAGGGAGCCAAAAGAATGGCACCCCCGAAAAGGTTGCCGCCGCCGGCATGGAATTTAAACGTGGTTCTGACGGAGCTCATGAAGGCGCCGTTTGAACCCATTCACAAGGCCAATCTACAAATGTTGACGATGAAAACTGCCTTTCTAGTGGCCATAACCTCACTACGCAGGGTGAGCGAGCTTCAAGCACTAACGCTACAGGAGCCCTACATTCAAATTCACAAGGACAGGGTAGTCCTGAGGACGGACCCACACTTCATGCCCAAGGTAGTGTCGGCGTTCCACATGAATCAGAGTATCCAGATACCGAGTTTCTTCCAAAACCCGACTACAAACGCAGAAAAGGCCCTGCACACCCTCGATGCCAGAAGAGCGGTGATACACTACATTGAAAGAACCAAGGAACTCAGGAAGTCGAAGCAGCTGTTTGTGTCCTTTGCTACTAGCTTCATGGGTAGACCAGTGACCAAGGGCACCATCGCTAGGTGGATTGCCCTCACTATTCAATTCTGTCACAAACAGGCTGGACAGGAGCTAACGGAGGGGCCCCAAGCTCACTCCACAAGGAAGAAGGGGGCCACAGTTGCCTTCCTGGCAAACACGCCCATCCAAGACATTTGTCTCGCAGCAACTTGGGCATCTGTGCACACGTTCACAAAGCACTACTGCGTGGACATTCAAATGAATAAGGAAGCACAGGTCGGACAGAAGGTGCTACAACACATTTTCAACGACCAGCGATCATCTTCCACCCAGCCACCACAAAAATAGGAAAACCGCTACAAAGTCTATGCACAGCATAGTGAATCCAGAAAGATTCACGCTGCAAAACGAAAAGTTTCTTACCTGTCGGTGTAGTTTTGCAGCTTGAAGATCTTTCTGGATTCACTAGCGAACCCACCCACCTCCGCCAGGAAGATGAGGCTGGAGGAAGAGGGGGTGAAATGGATAGGATCAAATAAGTGGATACGTACAGAAATATGGACAAAGGGATTAATCAATCGCCTAGGGTTAAAAAAAAAAAAAAAAAAAAAAACAAACAAAACAGGGAAAAAAGAACCCGAAGATGGCGCCCCAAAGGTGGGACTTCCGCAGGAAGCACGACGACGTCACGGGAGGTGCACCAAATGGTGGACGTCGACGCCCACCTGGGCTACAAAAAAAAAAAAAAAACAAAGAAAAGACTACGAATCCGGACCCAACCACAAGATCGCGGAATAATGCACAGCATAGTGAATCCAGAAAGATCTTCAAGCTGCAAAACTACACCGACAGGTAAGAAACTTTTCGTTATTTTACTTTTAGAGAATGGGGCCATGCTGCTCAACTCTAAGTGGTAAACGACTGGTGCTTTGGAAATCTGAACGTTCTCACTCTGTGCCTTGAATTAGACTTATTTTTAGGCGTTAATTTCTTAAGAGTATTCTTTGGTAGTCCCATCCATTTTCACTCTCTCATTTGCCAGGATTATGGTAGATTGTGTTTGGACGAGGCCCTCTCATGGATAGGGTGGTATCACACGCTATCCAGTGAAACTCCCCTGTGTTGTGGAGAGACCACATTTTCTGCCCCTTTACAACCGATAGGTAAAGCAAAGGTAGGGGGGTGTTTGAGAATGGAACCAAGTGCTGTCCTTTGACACCCTAACCACTCAGTTTGAACTTCTTAAGTCCCTGTTCTACAGTTACCTGCAATCAAGTCATGCCCTTGAATTCATCATTCAGATCAGAGGACTTTTCCTGAATTTAGTCCACTAGAGGCAATGCTGGTGGTGGGCAGGTTGTGCAAAAGAACGATCATCCCTTTATAGGCTCTTGATATGTAGCACTCCACCTTCTTCAGACAGTTGAGGTAGCATTAGGAAAATTATATGGGGCAACTTAATAAAGATGAATGGAGGAAGGCTTAAATGGTCCATCATTACTAGTTCAGTTCAAGTATCTTCATAGACCATATTGTACACTGTGGAGACACAGGAAGATGAATAGAAGCCCGTCTCCGATATCTCAATTGACACTCATAGATTGGGGCTTTTTTTTCATATGGTTTTGAAGTTTGACGTGATTCAAGGTTCTTTATTTAAAGGTTGCTTGCATACCTGTCCCTGGGCCTTGGTATGACAGGTGGAACTTACTTCAAAGCTGGCACTCTTGGGCATCATGTGGTGGAAAACTGATGATAGTCTAAGGGGCACACTCTAATTTTGATGGGTCTTCCCTTGGTTCAAAGGGATGCTGACTAAATCCAACATTTAGAAGCTGCACCTTCTCTAGAGGATTGGGTATGAGGGATTGATAAATGTTCAAGATTGAAGACACCAGTCTACCAGGCAAGGGTTTGTCTTCTGATGCATACCATGATTTGTTGCCCATGGTGGAGCCTTTTTCATGTTTCTATATGATGTTGCGCCCTGTGTTTATTTGCTGTCATATTGGTCACTTAGATTGTAGTTGCCTTCGAGGTGCTCCAAAAAGGTGCAGCTTCTGAGTGTCCATTCCAATTGTCGTTTCTGACACATTCGGTGCTGGTCCGACTTCGACATAGGCCACACCCTGCCACCATTAAGGCATTGCTTCCTCCACTTGAATTTGCCTTCATAATGGCAAGCGCACACCTTTCAGTCAGTTTTCGGCACAGATTCGGACAATAACCGTGCTATGGGTGATGAGATTGGCCTACCATATCACTAGGAGAATTGGTATGATGACCTGCAGGCTAGTGGCCATGATACTTTCCCATGAAACAGGTTTCCTCTCTTTAGGAAAGTGGGTTTCTGTTGCAGTAACCCCCCACACACTTTTTGCCAGAGTATTGATGCACTTTTTGACTTAATGTGCCCTGGGTCCCTGCCAATGAGGTTCCCAGGGCCTAGTTCTTCCCCAAAAATTACCCAAACCCAATTGGCATCCCTGTCCACAGGTCATCCCCTGGTA
This sequence comes from Triturus cristatus, assembly GCF_964204655.1. NCBI lineage: Eukaryota > Metazoa > Chordata > Amphibia > Caudata > Salamandridae > Triturus > Triturus cristatus. The sequence continues at coordinate 930,101,418 of NC_140594.1, read as the reverse complement.
AATGGTACCACAGGTACCCAGGGCACTGTGACCAGGGAAGACCTCTAAGGGCTGCAGCAGTTACTGTGCCACCCTTAGAGGCCCTGTACCTTTACGCCCACACACTGCCTTTGCAGGCTGCGTGTCTTGGTGCAGAACAAAGTGAAGAGTCGACATGGCACACATCCCTGTCTGCCATGCCTACAACCCACTGCCTGGCTTAAATCAGTCACCCCTCTAGCTGGGTGCACTATGCCAGTTGTTAGGGTACAGGTGCATGAGCCTTGTACCCCTACAGTGTCGAAGTCCAGTCTTAGACATTGTAAGTGCAGTGCTGCTATTGACAGTATATGGTGCTGGGAGTTTGTCATTACGAACTCCACAGCACCATAATGGCTACACTAAAAACTGAGAAGTTTGGTATCAAACTTCTCAGCATATTAAACCTCCACTGATGCCAGTGTGAGATTTAATGAAAAAATGCACTCAGAGGGCATCTTAGAGATGCCCCTTTAAAAACGACCAGCCTCTGGTGGGTTCCCTGACTGGTACACACCAGCCTGCCACCACAAGACATGTTTCTGGACCCCTAGGGTTAGTGCCTTTGCTCCCTGAACCCAGAAACAAAGCCTTTCCTGGGTGGAGGTGTCCACACCTCCCACAGGCCAGGAAGAGCCATCTGTGGCAGGGGAGCTTCAAAGGCCTGGCAACCTTTGTAATGCAACCCCAGCCTCTCCTGCCATCAGGAGCGGGCTCCCTTCCTGTCTCCCCTCCTTTTCGGTGGGAAGACAGGTGGGAGAAACTAGCCAGCCCAGAAGGTGTGCCCACCTCTACCAACTCCACCCCTCAGGTGGGGGAGGTGAGGTGAAGCCCACTCTTCAGTGCCCGCCATCTTGAGATGGCAGGCACTCCCCAATCAGGATTAGGGATTGTGCTCACTCCCCCACGTGGGGTGAGCACACCAAGGGTTTAATCACCCTAAGGTCAGCCCATTGGCTACTGACCCGAGACCCCTAAAATGCCCTCTAAATACAGTATTTAGGGGGTAGCCCTGAACCAAGAAGACAGACCAGAAGAAACTACAAGAAAAGAAGGACCGAGCAGTCGTGCCGAAGCTAACAAGAGGAAGACGCCCACTGACTTGGCTCCAGCCCTAATGGCCTTTCTCCATCTCGAACCTGCTACTGCGAAATCCCGGTGTGTCCTGCAGCCAGCAACCTCAAACCCTGTAGGACCTGCCTGCCTTCAACCACATAAACTGTGTCTCCCGTGAACACCAGATTTGTTCATCTGCAACCACTGGCTCCGGCCAACACCGCAAATCCGCACCACTCTGCACCTGCCATCCACGGCCTGAGATTGAGTGGTCTTACACCACAAGGAGGTCCCCCCGGCGACCCCTGACCTACCTCAAGCCTACACCTGCAGCCTAAATCCAGAAGGTCCCTCCAACCGCGACCAGAGGCTGGAAAGAAGATCCGACGCCAAAAGGCACCCCCTGCACCCGACGCTCCACGGCCTTGGGTGGGCAAACCGACAGTGCCTAACCAACCTCTAACTTCCCAACTTACCACTCGAAGTGGTGGTCGCACCCAGAAGACCTTCGTCCCCAAGCCTGCAGTGCCTTTGCACACAGGAGGTTCCCCATTGCAAACAGGGCACCCAACGTTGAAACAGCACCCTTCACCCGGCCGCCCTAGTGCCGCTGAGGGTGAACCTTTAGTGCTACTTTGTTTCCCCATTTGCCCTGAGCTCAAATCTAGGAGCTTTGCTCCCACAACCAAGTGGCCTGCTCGTCAGCAGCCACCAACTGGAGGCCCCCTATCCCCCATTGTATAACATTGGGCATCAGCACTCTGCACCCAGCCGCCCTAGTGCCGCTGAGGGTGTACCTAGAGTGCATCCTTGACCCTGGGGGACCCCTGAGTCTATCCCCTGAACCTCAACTCCCACTACCAAATACTACCTCAAAACCGATAACACTATTTTCCTCAATAGAATAACATTGATAGTTTTTCTGTGAAAAGTTTCTAAGAAATTCTTAAAAATTGTACAATTTAACACAAATGAGTTTACTTACCTGTTTACAGGAAATGTCCCAGAGTAGTATCCAGGTATACTACTCTGAGTACGAAAAGTAATCTAAAAAGTAACTTGCCTGGTATTTTACTGAAAAGCCCATTCAAGTCCATGTACTGTATTTACAAAGTATTGCATTTTCTGCAACCATAAAGTCAATACAAAGTGCATATACATTTACAATTCAAACTGTTTACAAACTGCATTGCTACTGTAAAGTATCTATTTTTTACCTGTGCCAGGCTTGCTTGGTTCTAGAAAAAAAAATAACTAAAAGAATATTTTTTTACAAATTAGTTGGTCTAAAGTTCAGTCTTTGAGTGTGTAAATGTGTTTGCTGACTGTGTACTACAAATGCTTAACACTCCTCTGATACTGCCTTACTGCTCGACCACACTAACACAGATAGTGAGATGCTATCTAACTTTACCTCTGGCTACCTTTGGGGTTCTACTGGACTCTATGCACACTATACCTCACTTTGGTATAGTATATACAGAGCCAGCTTACTACACTCGCCCCCTGAGCCAGCGACTGAAGAAAGTGCTTCTTATGCAATGGTTATGCGCAGTGGCCAGATTCCTGGACCTTTATCTCCCCACCTTGGATGTCAAGAATAATGTTCTTATGGAAGTCCTCCAGCTGGGCAAATGTCCACTCGGCCCGTGTTACCTTTTAGCGAGGCCCTTATAAATATTTTGTTGGGGGCATGGGCCAAACCTTGTTCCATCCTCCGGTCAACTGCCAAATTGCATGACTCCACTGCCCTGCCCCAGTGGACCCAACATTTTGATCTCAGCACAGCTCTCCTGAAAACTCGGTGGTCCCGACGTCTGTAAGCAAAATAAATCCTGGCACATTCACAACTACCCAGCGTTCTGCCCAGTCAACTACATTCCCCCCTGCTGCAGCCCCACCTGCCAAACCCCCTTAACGTTCCCTTAGTGGAGCACATCCACCCAGTGGGAGGCAGGCCATAACATCAGATAGGTGGGTCTTGTAAATTGTTTAGTGAAGATATGCCTTACCCTATATTCTGTCACAGCCACACCTTCCACCAGCCCCACAGCGACTGATGGAGGGCCATATCTCTTTTTAATGGCAGTTAGTGCAAGGCCTTTAGGCCAAAGGGTCTATCAGGAAGGTGCCTGGTTATTCCCATTAATTTCTATTGCCCAAGAAGGACAGAGGCCTTTGTCCTATTTTAGACCTGCGTCCTCTTAATGTCTTCTTCTGGAAGGAGAAATTCAGAATGCTCGTCCTGACCTAGGTTTTGTCTGCGGTGGAACTGCAGGAAGCTGATTTTCATGTACCCATCCTGCAGACCCTTCAGCGCTACCTACGGTTCATGGTGGGACAGGAGCATTTTCAGTTCGCTCTGCTCCTCTTTGGTCTCACCAGTGCCACTCAGGTGTTCACGAAGGTGATGGTGGTGGTATCAGCACACCTTCGGAGGTTAGGGATGCCAGTCTTCCCCTACTGGCTCTTAAAGGTGGGCTCGCCCCTGGCGGTAGTCAACCACCTCGAGACAATTGCGAACCTCCTGTCATCTTTGGGGTTCACTACCAATGTGCCAAAGTCACACCTGGCTCATTCTCAGACACAACCTTCGGAGCCAATCTGGGCACAGTTCGGTTTCGTGCCTCTCCCTTGGGAAAGAGTCCAGGGCATTCAGGCTTGATCCTAATCTTTCAGCCTGGGCCTTGGATTCGAGTGGTAGACTCTGAGGCTGTGTGACTGAAGGCCTCCTGCACCCTGCACCCTGCTGATTGAGCACCCCAGGTCTGCATTGGGATCTGAAGTCTTAGAGGGCCTCTCCGACTGCATTCATATTTTGGAAGAGACAGCAAAAGATCTCCAGTAGTGGCTACTGGGCAGCGATTGAGTCAGTGGCAGCTCCTCTCTCTTACCCACCCACAGCGAACAGTGGTGGCTGATGCATCGCTTCTAGGTTGGGGTGGCCATCTGGGAGAGGTGGAGGTCAGAGGCCTATGGTGTAATCCCAGCTCCATATCAACCTTCTGTATCTGAGGGCCATCCGCTTGACATCAAAATCCTTCTTTCGATCCATCTAGGGGAGGCTGGTTCAGGTGCTTACCAACAACACCACTGACATGTGGTACTGCAACAAGCAGGGCGGTGTGCGATCATGAACCCTATTTCCTGGTTGTGAACTATGTCTTGAATGCCAGGTTGGACAACCTCAGCCATCGACTCCTAGTAATTCGCGAGTGGCAGTTGTACCCCAAGGTGACACAAGGTCTCTTGTGCGAATGGGGAGAAGCGTGACTCGATCTATTTGCTACTGCTGAGAACACGCCATTTCAGCCATTCTGTGCTGTTAAGTTTTCTGTTTTCTTTTCTTTTTTTTTTCCTCATCCCACCAATAAGCTGCTGCTGATCTTACAAAGCCATCATTTTCAAACTGGGCGCCCTTAGGCTTCCTGCAATTGCTTAGGTCGACCCGGCCAGCCCCTTTTTTTGGGGATGGGGGGGGGGGGGGGGGGGTTGGTGTAATCATAGGACCAAGTGATTAGTTCCATAGATGTTATAATAGTCTCAGTTCTCAGCCCAAGATCGTAAAGGGCTGCCAAATGTTCGTAGATCTATCGCTATTCCCTTCGGATTCAAGACGGGCCATTGCAAGTGAGGATTTTAGCCATTCTTCTGTTTTGGGAGGGTGGGGATCTTTACATTTTATACATATTTCCCTGCGGGCAAGCAGAATCAAACATAACAACCACCCTCTATGTGTCTGTGTTAGGTCTGAGGTGGAAAGACAGTCGTTGGCGAAAAACACTAATGATACATTGACCTCTATGTTAACTTTGAAAATGTTGCACAAATAATCACCCACCCCCTTCCAAAACGTGCCTAATTCGGGGCACTCGTAGAGAATGTGGCTATCATTGGCTTTGGGTGCCATACATCTAGGGCATTTTGGCACAGGCAGTGGAGCGAACTTAGCAATTCTGGCGAGTGTGTAATAAAGGCGGTTGGTTACAAAAAAGTGGTTTTTCTTTAAACTAGCTGATGGTTCTAAGAGATCACCAATGTTAGATTCAAAGGGGGACTGGTTCTTGGACGATGATTGTGGTGGATTTTCTGAATCATCAGCGTCCAAAAGCTTCTTATACCAGATGGAAATGTCTTTCTTTAATGGCTGGACAGATTGGAAAACTATCTCTATATCCCAGACTCCTCTTATGCCCCCATTATCTGCCTCAAACCAGGATATGAGTTGTAGGCACTTAAACTTTGAGAAGCTAGAACCTATCTTAGCTCTTAACAACTCCCACGGGTGGATTCCGTTTGCGTCCCCCAGGTCTCACCAAATAGAGAAGCCGGCTCTCTTAATGGGACCAGCTAAACTGTCTTGAAGGCAGGGTGGTGTCCCAGGGGAGTCCCACATAGGGGCAAAATCAGAGTAATAGCCAATTTCCCATCTGGTTCTCACTTTAAACCAAGTTTCTAGGGCAGCATTAAGAATCTTCAAGCGCACTCTTTTAAAGAGCCTCGGGGACCCAAACTTATATAGGAACCCTTCTGCGCTGCCTCCACCCTCATTCGCTGCCATTTCGCAGAGCAACCTTCCCCATGCAGTTCCAGCTGGTTTAAAAAGTAGCATCCGTATAGCTTTAAATTGGAATGCAACTAAATACCAGCTGATATCTGGGAGAGCTAACCCTCCTTTAATTAGTTTGTGCCTCAGTTTCTTCCATGATAACCTTACGCCCTTATCCCCCCCCCCTCACCCAAATGAAACTCCTAATCTTGCTTTGAATCTTAGAAATATTCTGTTGGGGTAAGATCAGGGGAACTGCGTTGAACAAATAGGTCAGCTTTGGAAGGATAATCATCTTTACTAGGTTGACCTTCCCATAGATAGTCAAGGGAAAGTTCCTCCACCTTGCGAAGAGACGATCTATTTCCTTGATGATTTTATTCAGATTAATGAGGGGGATTTTCTCCAGATTTTTATCAATATTAATGCCCAGATACTTAAACTCTTCGCTAATAGGTCCCCCCCACTGATCGATATTCCAACACATCACCTCTGTCTTGGAGGGATTGGTTAAGTAGCCAGAGATAGAGCCAAAATCCTCCAAGAGGGTTTCAACCCCCGGGATGGTTACTTCTGGGTTGCTAGTGTATAGAATTGTATCGTCAGCGTATAAAGCTATTTTATATTGATAGAGCTGAGATTTAAAAGGAAGGATTAGATCTTCTAGTCTAATAGCCTGTGCCAGTGGCTCTATGTATAGGTTAAATAACAGAGGCGAGATAGGGCAACCTTGCCTAATCCTCCCTCTGAATATTAAAACTGGAAGTAAGCATTCCATTTATCAGGATTTTTGCGGATGCTCCCTGATAGCATTTCCTCATGGTTTGTATAAATAAGGGGCCAAAGCCCATTGCCACCAATACCTCCCAGAGATAGACCCAGCAGACCCTAGCGATAGCCTTGGCAGCGTCCAAGTCGACTACTGCCAAGGGGTCTGATATTATTATGGCCAGATCAATATTGCCTATAAGCAGTTTCGTCTGTTCTTGGATGTATCGCCCGGTTATGAAGCCTTTCTGATCGATGTTGACCAACTCAGGGACCAGTTTAGCCAATCTCCCTGCCAAAATACCCATAAAGATCTTATAGTCGGCATTTAGCAGGGATATCGGACGGTATGAATCTGCTTTAAGTGGGTCCTTTCCGGGTTTTAATATTAAAACAATAGTTGCTTCCTTCCAGGAGCTAGGAATCTGGCCTGTTAGACTATATGTTGATTGGAACAAGGTTCCCAAAGCTGGGGTCAATTCGTCTGACAAAAGTTTGTAAACTTCATTTGGCAATGCATCCATCCCTGATGCTTTATTGTTCTTAGATATCTTTATTTGAGGTTTTATCTCTTCCAACGTAATAGGAGCTTCCAGAAGGTCTCAGCTGGCTTTGGTTAACACAGGGAGAGATTTACTGCTCAGCCATGTTTGTATTCGTTCTTTTGAGGGTGCGAAGTTCTCTTTATACAGATCTGAGAATAGTGCGATGAGACAGTTCTGCATATCCTCTACACTAGTAGATTTGTCCCCGTTGTTGTTTATTACTAGCTCTCTAATATTATATTTGGAGTGGTCAACTCTAGCCTTCCAGGCTAGGAGGGCACCTGCTTTCTCCCCATATTCGTAGTTTTCCATATTCTTAATAAGCCATTGTGCCATGCACTTCTCATCTAATTTCCCCCTAAACTCTTGTCTAACCCGGTCAGGGTCATCCTGAACTTTACCCAACCTTCCTGGACTCCCCTCAGTTAATAGAATCCTCTCGGTTTCTAACTGCCAAATTTTTTCCTCGATTGATTGTAGCTCCTGGGCTTCAGCTCGATTTTTAGAGCATATAAGGCCATGGAGCCTTCCCCTCAGGTTGGCCTTGAAAGCATCCCAAACGATTTCTATAGTCGTTGAACCAATATTTAAGTAAAAAAAACTCTAAAGAGGATACTGCTAATTTTGACCTGTTGAGCGTCCATCTTGTTTGTATCATATTGGTTTTTTTTTTAGATATGAAAATAATATTGGGGCATGATCTGAGAGATGGTTTGGTAACATAGTGACCTCCAAAATGGTGTCCAGGAGATGTCTGTTGGTTAAGATATAATCAATCCTGGAGAATTGGTGGTATTTTTTTACTATAAAACGTAAACCCCGGTAGGTCTCCCTTCTTTCCCCTCCAGACGTCGACCAACTCTAAGTCATGCATCAAATTCTTCATGGCACTACGGATTCGGGGGGGCCCCTATATAATGCGTCTGGTTTGACCTATCTTTTAGGGGATCAAGAAGAACGTTAAAATCTCCGCCGACAATCATAGGGGGGGATTCCATGATTAACTTGGACTGCAGCTTACAAATATAGGTTGGATCATCGACGTTTGGTCCATAAAAAGAGGCGCAGGTTAATTCTGTTCCTCCAAGGTCCAGTTGTGCTATGATATATTTTGCCTTTATTAAAAAAATCCACCTTAGACGCCACAAATCCCATCAATTATCGACCTATCGCTAGACTGCCTTTGCCTGCAAAAATAGTGGACAAAATTATGAACAATCAACTGTCACAATTCATTAATGCGAACAGCTTGTTGGATCATTCCCAGTTCGGCTTCCGCAAAGATCATAGCACGGAGACCGCACTGATCAAAGCTTCAGAAGAGATCAGAGCAGTAATGGATGGAGGAGGCGCGGTGGCCCTCGTGCTTCTTGATCTATCCGCTGCTTTCGATACGGTGGATCACTCCCTCTTGCAAAATTGCTTGGAGAAGTTGGGAGTAGGAGAGATGGCGTGGGCACTTCTGGCCTCCTTTCTTACTGATCGAAGATCCACCGTATCTATCGACTGTTTTAATTCTGACCCCTACACTCTACCATGTGGCGTCCCTCAGCGCAGTTCACTAAGCCCCTCATTGTTCAATATCTACGTCTCTGAATTGGCCCCTCTCATCCGGGAATTTGGGTTCAACCTGACCAAGTATGCCTACGATACCTAGATTGTGATAGCGGCACATAAACCTCAACATTCCCTGGCCTCGCAGTTTAGATGCTGCATGAGTGCCATTAATAGATGGATGACGGCACACTGCCTAAAACTCAATTCCAATAAAACTGAAGTCTTGATTTTTAGCAGTATACAGCCCCCTTGGAATGATCTGTGGTGGCCAGCGGAGTTGGGCCCACCACCAAAGCCAGTGGTCAAAGTAAGTGATCTGGGTGTGCTAATGGATAATAGATTGACTTTTTGCCACCACACGAATGCCGTGGTGTCTGCCTCTTACTTTCTCATAAAGAAAATAAGGAAAATATTTCCTTACATTCCCAACACCAGGAAAACAGTAGTTTCGTCCCTTATTCAATCTAAGTTAGACTACTGTAACAGCCTATACCTCAACGCCCAGAAGCAGTGTCTGAGGAAACTTCAGATGATTCAGAACTCGGCAGCTCGCCTTTTATCTGACACCCCCAGACATTGCTCAGTTTCTAATGAAATTCGCAATCTTCATTGGCTTCCAGTATCTCGGTGTATTGAATTCAAGACACTTTGCATCGTATTCAAAGCTCTGCATCACCTAGGCCCATCTTTTCTGCAGGATCTTTTTACATGGTACCAACCAACTAGAAATCTTCGGTCTTTGGGGGCACGACTATTGTTGGTACCGAGAATTCACACGGCACACTGGGGAGGCCGTAGTTTTTATTATGGTGCATCGAAATTGTGGAACTCCCTTCCTTTTCAACTCAGGAATGTTAGCTCCTTGACGGTCTTCAGAAAGCAACTAAAAACCTGGCTCTTTCAGTATTAGGGGCGAGTTTGCAGCTGGCATTCCCTAGCGCCAAGACACCTCCGGGTATTTGTGCGCTCTTATAAATCTTTTTAACATAACATAACATCCACCTCCCCGTCTGATCAGTCTGTGCCGATTTAATGGAACAGGTGATCCCCTGCTTGACCAGGATTGCGACTTCCCTACTATTGATCGTTTGTTCAGAGGAACAATAATCTCTTATCCAAGGAATACTGGAAAATAATGTACAGGATTCCTCTGAAGTCAAGTGTGTCTCTTGTAAGAGACAGACCTGCGCTACAGAGCGCTCTAGATATTTCAATATCAATCTTTGCCTTCTTGGACATCTCAGCCCGTTTATGTTCCAAGAGATAAAACAGATCTTACTATTTTTTATTAAATCACCTGCCATCGGCTTAGAAATCCTTGACATAGGCCAATTAACCAATATTTTAAATACTTCAAATGAGATGAGGAATATTTTTTATTTTTACCCATTGCTCCCCACCCTGTGCTCCCAACCCCCCCACCCCCCTCCCTCATGTGTCCCCTTACTCCGTGAGGAAGCCTCCCTTCTAATAGGCAAAGCCTATTAGGTCACTGCCCTCTCGGGCAATAATCGTGTACTAAAAGAAAAATTGGTGCGGTCTGGAAATCTAAAGCCGGAGAACCCCTAATACCATTATTGCCCTCCTCTTCTGTTTTCAGCTTCCATTTTAATCTTCGCTATGAAGGCGTCTACCTCCTCTGTTGAGCGAAACTGATGCATCTGATTATCCCACATTACCCGTAATTGGGCTGGAAATTTCAATTGAGCCTTTGCTCCCAAACTTTTTAAATTCTCCAGTCTCTTCCCCAGCTCCCATTGCCTTGTTGCTGCGATGTGTGAAATGTCGGATCTTATCAAAAAGAAGAATGGGTCTTGACCTGTAGATGAGAAAGTTATAGTACCTTCCTTGAGGGCCGAGGATAGAATTTGCTCCTTAACAGAGTATGAGAGGAAATTAATCAAAATCTTCCTTGGTTTTTGTCTGCCAGGATTCCTCCTAAAGGAATCTCGATGTACCCTTTGGATCTCATGATCCAGATCAATTCTGGGTAATCTCTTTAGAACGGTTCCCTGTAGCAGAGAGATGACAAATCCCTTGATATCCGACCCCTCAAGGGTTTCAGGAATATTTAGGAGCCTCAGGTTATTTTTCCTGGAGTGGTTTTCCAGCCGTTCAAGGTCATCCTTAAGTTCTTTATTCTGTGCTGCCAGTTTTGCCACATCCTTTGACGCAGAGTGTATAGCCTCCTTAATTTTAGGGATCTCTGACTCTATCGCATCAGTCCTCGTGGTAACCTCCTCCAGTTTCTGGGCTAACACCTCACAAGACGATTGAATTGCTGCCTGATTTGCTTTGGACACAGAAAATCTACTGGCCAACTCAGCCTGATTCGTCTCTGAGATCTTAAACCTGCTCGACATTTCTTCCTTCATAGCGAGTAAGATATCAGACAATGAACACGGCGTAGAGCCTTGGGCCCCAACTTCCTCAGTTACTGTTTCATTGGCACTGTCTTGAGAGTCTTGGATTTCCAGGACAGTATACCTGTTAGACAAACTCACTGCCGAATGGGCAGCTGACGAGGTTACTGACAAGGTTACTGTTAGCCCCCCGTGTTTCCAGGCATCCTGCTTGCTTACCTAGAGGGGTCTGTGGCTTGGGTCCTCTCGATTTACACTGCAAGAAAGGAGTGAGGGCTGGAGGTTGACCTTTATCATTAACTGATGGATTGGGGGGACCCCCCTGAAGCCCCTCTTGAGTAGCCTTTTTATCTGGCTCACTAGTGGCAGCAGTTGAGGAGGACATAACTTTATAGTAGGTTTTTAGAGATGGGGTAATTTTCACCTTTAAAGACGATTTTTTCTTTGCCCTGCCTCTCCCCTTGCAAACCTCTCTCCCCTTTAAATCTGCCTTTTCTGTCGTGGCCCCTCGCTTACGCTGCTTAGTTATTGTTTTAATTTCTAAGATAGGAGGGGATTTTTTGGGCGTTAAAATGGGTTGTGTGATGTCGATGTTTTGTGAGGAGTGAGCCACTCTAGCACGCAACGTGTATTGGCTAAGTTTGTGGGGGGGAAGAGATCCCCTTAACTTCTATTACTCCTTCACAAGCCTCCATACTATAGTCAGTCCTCTCCTACCCCCCCCCCCCCGTCCCATCCACAACTGAGGAAATACCTGCACTCGTTGGCTCCACTCCACTGGCTGAGTAGACTCCGCAGGTTAGGTTGGCTGGGGGCCAGATTGTCGGGCCGAATGGGAACAATACATACCCCCTCCTGCCCTCATGTAACCGACACAGGCGAGCCTGCTGCTCCGTATCTTCCTACAGCCGCTCAGACCTCACACCGAGATCCAGCCAAAGACAGGCGCCAGTGCTGTCTCTGCCCCATGCGTCACGGAGCCAGAAGCAAGCAGCGTCCCGGCGCCTCCACAGCCGCGCTGCCTCCTCCCACCGCCAGTCGCCGGCCTCCCAGGGGCAGAGGAGTGAGGCTGTCTGCTCGCCTGATGAAGAATCACTGATAAGTGCACCCCGCATTGCCCTCTCCACGGTACGAAAAAAAGGGGTTAAGGCTCCATGAAATTTAAAAGCGGGATCGCAACATCAAGTTCAGGGCATCAGATTCACGGCGTCGGGTTTGCGGCTTCAGACCACTTCGTAGAGCCAAAGGCCGTTTAGCTGGTGGCCGCCATGTTCCTCCCCCTCATTCATGTGCTGTTAAGTTTTCAAGGTATCTCTCGCTCGGAGACACATTTCACCTCGATTGGAACTCTTAACTTCCATATGTCTTTCTGCCAATACCACTCCTGCCCTGAGTTCTCAAGAGGATCCGGACCCAATGGGCCGAAGTCATCCTAGTAGTTCTGGGTTGGACACTGACACTATGGCATCCAGAACACCGGCGCTTGAGCTTCTGTTTTCCGATCAGGCTACCCCTCCGGGAGGATCTGGTATCGTAGCAGCAGTGGAGGGTTGTGCATCCAGAACTTCGTAATCTCCACCTTCATGCTTGGAGATTGAGTAGCGACTGCTGACTGCATTCGAACTTTCTTCAGAGTTGGTTGATACCATCTTAGTTGCTAGGAGTCCCTTGATAAAAACTGTAGACGCCTTTCATTGGGATAAATGGGTGGCTTGGTGCGGCTCTCGCTGTGTGCATAGTTAACTGGTACCTTCAGACTCTTTTGGCTTTTTTGCTGTTGTCAGATCAGCCTTCATTGTTTCAAGTCTCCAGTTAAGGGTCTTTTAAAAAGGTTACATTTGTTTTCTCCCTCCCCCGTTTCATGCCACATTGGGACCTTAACTTCGTCCTGACATTCCTGATGTGCACTCCCTTGAAATGCTTCACCGCAACCCTTAGCTGTCTACTGTCAAGCGAGCCTTCCTCGTCGCCATTATATTGTGCAGCCTGTGAGTGAGCTTCAAGCTCTCTTTGTCAACCCACCACATACCACCTTCTTCCCAAACAAGCTGGTATTGTGGACCCAGGTATGTTTCTTGCCTAACGTTGTGATGCCATTCCATGTCTATCAGAAAACCACCTCACTGGCAATCTGTCCTGCACCTCGCCCCTCTAATTCGGAGGAAAAACTCCAATGGTTGGACCCCGAGAGCTGACCTTTTACATAGATCGTACAAGAGCACACCGGTTGGATGATCAGCTCTATATGGGGTTTGAAAAAAGGCAAGAGCCTATCGAGCAGCAGATTCCTCACTGAACCTTCTATCCTCCCAGTTCTGTGATTGGGCCGTATCCATTCATAAGGTCCCAAGTCTAGGAATCTGCCCACTTGTCACACCGGTGCTTAATTTGTGCCAGTGGTTTCCGGTGCTTAGTGCCAGCAGTTATTTCACAAGTCACTGGCTATAGAATTTTTCTCCCGTAGGTGGTGTGCCCTATAATTATAAAAAAATAAATGTACCTGTCTTTCAGGTGGTTGTCTAGTATGTCTAAACAGTCTGTCCTACCCTCGTCAAGACATGATCAATGTGCAACATCATGTTACTGATGTAAGCACCGCTGACCAATATAATTTAGTATTGTTACTTATTGCATTGACTATTTCTTGCTCAGCTTGGGCGATGTAGTCTGGGACAGCACAGGATGACATTTTCAGTAAGGCACGGCATGTGACGAGCAAATTAAAAGTGTGTCTGTACCTTTTGCTCGCCTCGCTGCCTAGATCTAAAACTGGCTGACCACAATTCCACCCTCTTTGGTGTGCTTGTGGACCGCCACCACTTAACTGCCAGCACCCTGACTACAGAGTTGCCGCTGTATGAGTCTTGCAAAGGCAACATTAGGGGGAACAGCTGAACAACCAGCCCTATCATGGCCTGTTATAGTGAGAATTGGATATCTGCCTTTCCTGCATAGATTAATTATTCACTCCTCATGAAGCAGGTAATCAGAGGAGAAAGAAACTATTGGCAGCACTAGGCCCTTGCTGTTTTTAATAATGTGTGCATGAGAAGGAAACAGCCCAGATTAGAATTCCTGGGCTCAGTACCCTGTGAGTCCCGACAATTATGGTTGAATTATACAGTACAGAACTGGAGAAAATGTATCATTTCCGGCTAGGCTGCTAGACCAAATTGTGTGATCATGGGTAAAGATGAAGACCAGTGTTGGTGCTGGGCCCTGCTGCTGCTTGTCTTGAGTGCTCGCACAAAGAGTGGGTGAGCCACTGAAAGCTCAAGGACCTCTAAGGACCTTGAGTACAAAAGAGATGAGCTTTAATGGGATGCAACGGCGATGTGGTCTAGTGACTGCAGCTGCTGCCAATGAGACAAAGGGAAGCAGGTTTGAATCCCTCGGCTCAGTAGCACCCATTGAATCCCGGCAAATCTGCATGTGCCTGGGAAAACAAAGTGTAATGTAGTCTATCAGTCTTTTGTGAAATGCTAGTCTGTCTGTCCTCTGTCAGGGTTCACACCATGTAAAACTGCAAAAAATAAAATATAGATTCTGCCTGTCAGTGTCACTTATGCAGTAATCTCATGCTCCATGTATTAAGGGGGAAATGTTAACCTTTGTCATTATGGGTGAATTGCATAGTGTAAGTGTTGAATCTGAGGTTAGTCCTGGCTACCCTGACCAAATCGTGTGATCCTACGGAAATACTTTTAATTCACCTAGAGAGCCTCATTTTTGCTCATTTTCACATATGAGAGCACCTTCAAATATTTGAGTTCAGGATATGCACGTCATGTAACCCATTATGTCTTTTATTTATTAGCCCTCAATGTTGCTCCATCAATAACAATTATCCAGGCCAAATGATAAGGGCACCTGCACTTATTATTTTACAAATTAAACCCTGGGTCACACTAATTTGCTTGGGGGCTCTGTGACTGGGGGAAAAGCAAAGGACGCCAGTCATTTCCGGAGACGAACGGTGTCAGTGCGGAGCTGTACCGTGCTACCTACCAGTGCACATAGTCACTGCTGAAAAGTTTACAAACCCAGTCTGACGCCTGGGGAATATTCCAAGGCGAAGAACCTGCAGCTAGATAGTCTCTACCAGACAGAGCTCTACTGAAGGTAAGTAGGTTGTTTTTTATGACAAAACTTGTTTTATGGTTACTTTAAAAAAATATATCATACTTAGCACTGAGTTAGTTGAAATAAGTTCAATCAAAGTCAAATTAAAACCTTTTTTTTGTTCTGCCAGAATTAGCATTTCCTCTGCCCATTAATGCAAGCTGTGGTGATGTCTCTCTCTTCTAATCATGTGATTGCAGATTGTTGATCTGATGTCTCCTCTAATGAATTTTTCACCTTCTTTTACCTGAAAGGCATGAGCCTCAAAAGGTTAAAAATAAAGTGACATAATAGAACCTGATAAATTACTTTGAAGGATTTTGATGAGAGCATGGGGTTGCAGTCTGTTGGCCTCTACACCATCCTCTTATCTGTTTACCCTTTATCTGTCTAGATCAATGACAATTTTGTAGAGAGACTGTTTTCCTTATCACTTTACTTGCCCTGTGAAGTTTCTATCTTTGTTAACAAACCACTGGTGACAGGTTTTTTTTTCTGAACGCAGTCAGCTTAGTGACAACTCCACCACTCAAATGTCACTAAGCCCCCCTTTCTTGTAAAGAGTTGATACCTTATTAGCCTTAGTTGTGGCCACAACTACTGTCTCTTAAGCCAAGAAAGACCAGTCTTAGGCATTTGCCAGGAGAGCTTATCAGACTGTGCACCTTACAGCCTTTGAAGACTACAAGTTACCATCCAACAGTGCCAATGAATTTCCTTCCTTATCAGCATGAAGACCTTTATAGTGGAGATGATGTAAAGCAGCTGAATAGGAGGAATGTGTTGCTTTTAGGAGAACACACCATCTAAAAAAAAAAAAACTAAATAGGCAAAACATCTGTTTTGAATAAGGAAGATTGCTTTGAGGATGAAGCATCACATTTCACCAGGTGTACAAATGCATAGGCAAGGATTAAGGCAATGAGGTGCGACAATCCCACATAGGTGCACTGTCCTTTTGGATAACCCACAGCTAGGTCTCAACTGCAAAACGGCAATGGAACACTTGAAGACAGTGAAAGTGCACTATTAATATTAATGCTACTGCATATACACCTCTGAAGGGCTCGCCCAAATAAGATAGTCATGTTTGGAGTCCATGACTTCATAAAAGCAGTCTGTCCATGACCTTGTGCCTCTTTGTGACCATGGAAATCCTTCGTATTTTGCATCATCCTATAGTGCACTGTTAAGTGTTCATTATCCCAAATATGAAACTCCAGACACCACATCTTTGTTTTAAAAACCAGAGCAGAAATAACTTGCAGATTCGGGAGAACTTTGTGTTGTAAGTATCTTGCCTCGTGGAGCCCTCTTTGGCTACAGCTACCACCCTTACTCGAGTGGGGGGATTTTTTAGAACCAAAAAGGGACTAAGTCCAACAATGGAGCATGGACTGGGATGAGGAGGTAAGTCTATCACGTTGGCAAAGGGACTTAGTTGATTGCAAAATCCGGCATTGTCCTTCTCATAGCTTTTGGTGCAAAAACTAACAGCCTCAGTAGGAGCTTGGCAACAACGACACCTACTTGGAGGGACCCTTGCCAACGTCTACTATGAATGTGGCCTTGCCAAAGGGTTCGGTCTTCCACAAAAGTAGGCTAAGTCAAAAGTAGGAGATCCCACTTGGTGTATTTGGCTTCTACTTCATTGGGATAGGCATCACATTGCACAATTTGATATTCTTTAATGACCATTAACAATTTCAAGTTACTTTTTGCCTTTAAACTTTAAACAATCATATATCTTGTTTCCATAATCCAACTCTAATTTTCTAATAGATACTTCTAACTGCAGATTTCTCATCCTATGAATACTTCTGAGCAAAAACTTGTAGTCGCATGCAGGTAAATAGACAATTGGCTAGATGCAACAGACCTGCCCCTGGAGATCCTGCCTTCCTAGCTCAGAATTTTACTCTTGAGCTTGTTGTCCCAGGTATCTACGAGCAGGCTGAACGCACAATCTGTTCCTACAACAACTCCTGACAGGGAATCTAAACATATGGAGGCATTTTGAAAATGGATGTTTTCTTCTGCCAATCTCACTCTTCGTTCGGTCAGCCTGACAAATTTTCTACCAATTTAAAGCAGATAATCAAGGATGCCAAGCTGCAGTAAACTTTTCAATTTGTTTGGGACGGGACACTACTGACTGCTTAGGCAGGGGAGTCTGTACCAGTGTATGGTGCTTCAGCAGTAGGTGTGGATTAGATCTACATGTTTATGGGACAGATCTGACAGACGTCTAGCCGCAGATTCTTTACCTCAGTATATTCCCCAGGCATCAGAGTGGATCTGGAAACTTTTGATGAGCAGTACCCTTGCACACCTGTGGGTGGTGTCGTTACACTGCCCTTGGATCGTCAGTGTCACACACACGCCGGAAGTGTCATGGGAGGTGCCTATATAGCACATCAGTTCTTTTCTTTTCACATAAGTCCACGCAGATCCAGAGAGAGCTACCCCCAGTCACTTTTTGACTGTCCATTATTCTGCCTTTTTGTCAAATACGTTTTGAGACTGTCTCCTGGTGTGCCGGATGTCCACCAAGAAGTCAGGTTTTAAGCCACATGTTGGTGACGGGACCCGCAGTTGGTTTGCCTGTGATGTTTAAAATGCGATCAAACACAAAAGTGTGCAAGGATTGCCGCTGACACTGTGATGTTCCTGATCTCGGCCATGAGGACGGTCCAGAGATCACTTGCGGGGTCATACCAGGCAGTCGCCAACCCACTCCATGTCGTTGAGTAAGTCCTACAAGAAAAAGTTATAATTGAAGAGGTCTTCGACTTCAGATGAGTCACGGTGCCGTCTGCAGTTTATTCCTGGCTCTGTGGTGGAGCCTGGACGTCTCCACGCCTCCCTTAGTTTCCAGGAGCCAGAGTGACCATCAGCCTGCTAAAAGAATTTTATGAGGCCATGTGCCTCATTTTTGGGCAGCCCAACCCTTCTGTGATGCTCTCGTGCCCTACTGGTCTTCGGCTGACCGGTTCGCCTTCAGCCTCATTCGGGGTTCAGTGATGGATCCAGAGCAGCATCAGTCGAGCAACCTCAACCACCCCTAGCGCCACCGACGCCCAGCAGTGACACCGTCTCCATCATCATTCCCAACTCGATACAGAGCCGCTTTATCCTGCTCTGGTGCCAACAGGCAGCGGACTCCACATATCTGTGTCAGTGCCTTATTCCTACGGCAGACCTGGATTGAGTGATGATTGGGAGGGATCTATGGCCCCTTCTGAATACCAGTCCTTAGAAGATCCCGATTACACCTGGTATGATGGTCTGGCAAATGCCAGTGGACTGAATACCTTCCCCCCCCCCACCCCCACCCCCACCCCCCCCCCCCCCCCCCCCCCAGACACTTGCCTGGTCTCTCCCCCTACCCTGGCTACGTAGGAGAGTGCCTCATTTGCGATAGTGGTGCGTAGGGTCGCTGAGGTCATGGACCTTACCCTCCGTGGCAGTAAAGACAAACATCTTGACAGGGATCCTTCACGCAGGAGTTGCCCCACCAAACTACTGCTCCCAATTAATGAAGCCCTTACTGACATCCTGTTCTGGGCCTTCCTCAAGCCCTACACAGGGGCTTCTGTGCATTGGACAATTGCCCACTGCCACCGCCCCAGGGGACATTAGTTTCCTCACCTAGCACCCCACCCCGGAGATTTTGGTGGTTCATGCCTACACCTCCAAAATTAACCCCGGCGCATTCCCTACCACTCCACTGGATAGTGAATCCAAAAGGGTGGATACCCTCAGGAAGAGAATATTCTCTTCTGGCAACCTGGCACTGTAGTCTGTAAACACAGTTTGCTCTTGGGATGATATTCCCATACGCACTGGGACTTGGTCGTGCAAGTGTTGCTCATGGTCTCGGAGGAAGCTGGAGCCAAACTCTCTCAAGCAATTGCTGATGGGATAGATGCAGCCAAGTTCACTATAAGATGTCAGCTAGACAGAGTAGACTCACTGGGTAATTGTCAGTGACCCATTTGCACCACGCCTGGTTGAGAACTACTGGCTGTTTTGGGGATGTCCAGGCCTCTCTCATGGACATGCCATTTGATGGCCCTCGGCTGTTTGGAGAGAAGGTGGACTCAGGGCTAGAGCGTTTTACGGACAGTAGGGCTACAGCAGGGCCTTTCCATGGCCCTTCGTCAACCCCAGTCTGGCTTCCGCCCATTTTGTGGTCAAGGAAGGGACTTCCAACCTCCTCTCTTCACTTCCAACTACCACAGGCAGCACGTTTTACAGTCTATTTGTGGCTACAGACGTGGTCCCCATGGACCATGTGGGGCAAGCAGCCAGAAATCGGGGCAGTCCACTACTCCCCCAGGAGCCACATTTGTTTGCCCTCTGACCATCAGAGGCACCCATTGGAAGGCAGGATACACCATCACCTGCATCACTGGAGATCATTAACATCCGACAGTTGGGTTTTTTAGCTCGTTAAAATGGGCAACTCCCTCCCTTTTGTGACCACCCCTCCACCCATGCCGCCCACTTGTGACATGCTAACAGAGGACCACCTCTCGTTATCAAGATTTACTGGCTCTCTTGGCCAAGAAAGCAATATAGAGGGTGCTGGCATCAGAAATGGGTTTTGTTTGCTATTCCTGCTACTTTCTGGTACCCAAGAAGGTCGGAGACCTTCATCCTATCCTTGACGTACTCCTTCTCAACCACATCTTGAAAAAGAAGTAATTCAAAGGCTCACGCTCGCTCAAGTCCTGTGTGCCCTGGAACCAGGAGACAGGATGGTAGCATTGCACTTACAGAATGCATGCTTTCACATCCCTGTCCCGCCTGCCCACAGATGTTACCTGCGGTTCAAGATGGGTGAAGAGCACTTTGAGTTTTCTGTGCTCCCCTTCTGCCTTACTAGCACCCCTTGGGTGTTCCTGAAAGTGATGGCGGTGGTTACAGCCCATCTGCGGAGGTTAGGGTTTCCTGTCTTTCCCTACCCTGACAATTGGCTGTTGAAGGCGGGCTCGCCACAGGCAGTCGTCTCCCACCACAATACAGCAAACCTTAATCCTTCTCTGGGGTTCACTATCAAAATGCCCACCCTACTCCCTCTGTCGCTCCCTTTCATCGGTGATGCTCCAGACACTTTGCAGTTTTGGGCTTGGCCTCCTGAGTGGCAAGTCCAAGATAATCAGGCTATGGTACCAATGTTTCAGCCTCTTTCTTGGATTTCAGTGAGACTGACTCTAAGGCTGCTAGACCTCATTGCATTCTGCTTGTGGCACATGCCCATTGGCATATGAGGACTCTGCAGTGGGACTGGAGCTCCAGTGGGCGCAGCATCAGGGAATCCTCTCCCACATTGTCCAGAACTCCGAGTGTACTGCAAAAGATCTAAAGTAGTGGCGAACAAACTGCTATTGAATCAGTGGCAGATCCCTCTCCTTCCCCAACCAGAGCTTATTGTAGTGATAGAGGCATCACTCCTGGGCTGGGGTGGCCACCTGGGAGAGGTGGAGATCAGAGGACTCTGGTTTCCGGTGAAATCCGGGCTTCACATCAAACTGTTGGAGCTTCGGGTGATTTGATTAACATTCAAAGCATTTTCTCCTTCAGTCAAGGGAAGGCTGTTCAGGTGTTCACGGACAACACCACCGCCATGTGTTACTGCAACAAACAAGGCGAGGTGGAGTTGTGGACCCTTTGTCTAGAGACCTTGAGCCTCAGGACAACATAGGATATATAGAGCTACTTAACAGGGCTGCTTATTATCATGGGGCAGAGTTATATATATAGTCACTGAAAAAAACATAGGTTTCAGGCCTGATATAGTTAGGAATTCGCATTTAAAAAACCTTTTGAAATTCACTGAAAAAAACATAGGTTTCAGGCCTGATATAGTTAGGAATTAGCATTTAATAAGCCTTTGAAATTCACTGAAAAAACCATAGGTTTCAGGCCTGATATAGTTAGGAATTAGCATTTAAAAAACCTTAGGAATTCACTGAAAAAACAATAGGTTTTAGGGGTGTTATAGTTAGCTGGACATTTCACTCGAACAAAACCATTGAAATTCCTCCAATATAGTTAGTTGTACTAACTACATCTCGTGCGCCCGCAATCCACTGCTGATGATGTCACATATTACATCATTCATGACCTGGTCAGTGACATCACTGATGACATCATCCGCGTGACAATCAGAAACACTAGTATAACCTTTCATCACTCACTGTAAAATACAGAGTGCCAGATTTGGGGGATTAAGTCCCATTGATTCCTGAGGTCCCCTGGCGGCCAACTAGCCCACCAGGTACCTCCAGTAAGCGCCACGGAGCTGCATTGCATAGAGGTGTAAAAGGGGGCGTGCCTCATTACACCTCTCTGGAACGCAGACCCCTGGCGCATACTGGAGGTTCCTGGTGGGCTAGTTGGCCCACAGGGACCCCCAGTATTCAAGGGGAATTAGTTCCCCCTCTGCAAACGCGCAGGGGGCGCGCTTGCAGAGTGGTGCAAGGAGGGGGGCTGTGTAGCCCCCTTTCTTTTTCTAATTTATTGGACCTGGGGACTCCATCTCCCAGGGCCTGCCCCCAATTTTTTTTTATTTTTTTTAAATTGGGAAGGGGGCCGCGTGGCCCCCTCCAGAGGCCATAATTTGCCCCAGGGACTCCATCCCCCGGGGCATGGCCCTTTTCTAAAAAAAACTGTTTATTTTAGAGGGGGGCTGCCTTGCCCCCCTCCTGTGGCCACTTATGGCCCCGGGGACCCCATCCCCCGGGGCCGTTTTTTTGTTGCTTTTTTCATAAAAACAATTTAGGCAGGGGGCCGCATGGCCCCCCTCCCGGGCTACTACTAGCCCCGGGGACCCCATCCCCCGGGGCTGGCCCTCTTCGTTGGGGGCCGTGGGGAGGTCCCCAATCCCCCCACGGTCCCAGACGGCTCCCCGCGTCCTGCGGGAGCCGGCATTGCTTTTCCACATGTGGAGCAGCTAACATGCTGCTCCCCATGTGGAAAAGCAATCTGTTTTGCTTCATTGAAGCAAGAGCAGGTTTCCCTGCTCTCGCTTCAATGAAGCAAAGCAGTTTGTAATGACAGGGCGGGAGCCGCGAGGCTCTCGCCCTGTCATTGCAAACTACAGTGTCCCCGGGGTGGGCACCCCGGGACACTGCAGGAGCCGGCCCTGGGTGTTTTCGTTCCCCAGGGCCTATACAAGGCTTCAGGAGGGGGGGCCCCCCCTCCCAGATTTTGAAGTTGCCCCGGGGGGTGGCGGTCCACGGGGCTGGGGGTGCCTGAGAGACCATGGTTTGCCATCTGCCTCAACTCGCAACTTGTCCGGGAAGAGCATGGCGTATTTGAGGCCTTTATCTCTGAGTTTCTTCTTGACGGCAAGAAAGGACCTTCTTTGTTTCTGCACAGCTTTGGTGAAGTCTGGAAAAATTTAAATGACTGCATTTTCAAGGGGGGGTGCTGCTCTGGCACATTACAAGATTGTGTCTCGATTGCAAAAGTTGAGCAACCTGGCTAAAAGGGGTCTGGGGCGGCCCCTGGCTTTGGACGTTCCCCGGGAACTCTGTGCGCCCGTTCCACCACGAAGAACTTGGACAGGCCCTTAGGGCATAGGTGTTTCAGTCATTAGTTACTCAACAAAAAGATCCGGCGACTGCCCCTCCGCATTCTCCGGCACTCCATTGATGCGGACGTTGTTGCGTCTGGAGCGCCCTTCGTAGTCGTCCAGCTGGTCCTCAGCGTATTTCCGGAAAGATTGCTAATTTTGGAGTTCAGTGTGGATCTGCGAGACGTCCTCGACCAGGCTGGATGTGGTCACCTCGAGCTGCTGGACCTTCTCCCTCATTTTCGCGAAGTCGGCCCTGATGAGAGTAATCTCCACTGCTATTGCGTCAGTTCTTTGTTCCATTGATGTGCGGACCCTCTATCGCCTCCATGACATCTTTTAAAGAAAGGCTAGGAGGGCCCTCCACCGCGTCTCCCGTTGGTTCCTCTCGGGGTGGGGGTTGCAGAACTAGCGGCTTTGGAATAGGAGTACTTTTCCAGTCTGGTTTGCTGCATCTGCTTGGTGCCCCTTCCACTCATATTGGCTGTGCGCCCACCACACCGCCCCTCACAGTCCATGTGTGAAACGCACTGGTCACGTCTTAAGTCCCCAGGTGATACACCTCACTCCACCACACCTCCAATTAGCCCTGGGTGCCACGTAGGCACTCGATGAACTAACGGAGAAGGGGAAAAGTGGAGACGGGGTGGGGGGGGGTGACGGGGGCCACAAAGCCAAGGCCGCCGGTGGAGATAATGTAGGCTTCGTAGAGGACCCCAGGCTCCTCCTACTTCAATGGGGCAACGTGTTGGATTATGTGCCCCTCAGCACAACCCCATAGGGGCCTCCGTCCGGGCACAGTACATCTCTATAGGCAGTTCCAAAGCAGGTGGGCGGTCCTAATCCCCATCCCGATCCTCAAGGTGTCAGACTCGCGGGGGTTGGGGGTGGGGGGGAGAGAGACACCCAGCGCCGCGGCTGTCTGCAAAATCACCCCCACTCGGTGCGTCCAGACGTGAAGCTGACTGCCCACGGATCCCTCGCCGCCTCAACCGTCCCGGCGGGCACCCGGCGATTGACTCAATAGGGCTTCAAAGTCTCGTGGGGCAGGAGGAATGTGTGGGAGGGAACCTCCGATGCCTCTGCCGCTCCCTGGGGTGACGCGAGGGAGAGCACCGCCTCCGCAAGACCTCTGGCTCCGCTTCCCGGAACTAGGCCACAATCCCCGGCGTTGCGCTATCTCAGCTGCCGCTCTCGCCCGCGGGGGCCCTGTCACCGCAGGCCCAGGATCAGCGCCGCCGAAGGCCGCCAAGACAATCATGCTTCTGACGCTCCGTAGAGACCAGCGGGGCCCCAGCGACTGGCCAGGCAGGAACCGGAGCACTTATGTGACCTGTCCCCGCAGGTGGGGGTCGGCTAAGTTTGGCGGATGATGTGGTATGAAACTTTCTGATGGATACATCTGCCAGTGGATTCCTCACCTTGTGAATATCCCCTGCGCCAGCATTCCACAGAACTTTTTTCCCCAGCTCTCTATGCCGACGTGGACGACGTCATAATGCATCGACTCCGCTCGCGACTCCATATGACGTCACCGGAGCCATAAGAGAGCCACGTCGGCGTGATAACGTCAGTTGCCTTTTTTCCGCGCGGGCGACGCGCAACAGTTTTCCAGCACTCTCCTGCTACTTTGTAGTCGTGTAGTGTGTTACTGTTGAAAAAAATTGCCATGTCTTCGACTAGGAAGTCGGGTTTCAAACCTTGTAGGAAATGTGGGGGCCACATGTCGATGACAGACCCCCATGAAGATTGTTTGAAGTGCTTTTCTTCTGACCACGACGTGGAGGATTGTTTCAGCTGCAGAAGGATGAATCCCAAGGCCTTGAAGGAAAGGGAGGCGAAGCTCTTCATGGCCAAGGCTAAGAAGGAGAAGAGAGGTAGGAAGAAGGAGAGATTCAGACCGGAGTCGGCGACTTCGCATTCTTCGAAGTCGAAGAAACACCATAAGAAAAGGAAGCATTCCTCTCGGCGCCGGTCTTCGAAGAGCAAGGCGTCGAGATCGACTTCGCCTCGACGTCGAAGTAAGGATGTGTCTCTTTCTCCATCTAAGTCTCCAGAGAGTTCTCCTTCGCCGAAGCGGTCCCCGGGGCAATCCTCGGGGCAGTCACCGGTGCAGTCACCGGTTCCAGTGGAGTCTTCGGCTTCTGAGGCTGAGCAAGAACAGGAAAAAGAGCCTTCTCCAGAGCCGGATGATCCTGCGGCGCCTGTTGAGGACACTACGGCTCCGGTACCAGGTACTCCTCAGCCGGATCCGGATTAATCCCTTATCCGCAGTTCCTGACTCCGGGTGCGGATTCGACGCATTTTTTAAATGCTATGTATGCGATTTTCCAACGGGCTGCCTTCCCATCCGGCGCACCTACTGGTCCCGTGGGTCCTATGGCTTACACTCTGGGAGTGCCGCAGCATTATGCTCACGCCCCGTTTATGCCCTTTCTGCCGATGGCGCCTTCGTGGCAGTTTCCGGTGCCGTCTGGGGATCCATCTCGGCTTCGATTGGATCGACCTTCTAAGGAGCCTTCCTCGACGCCGTTGCCGACTCCCTCGGCTCCGCGTCCGGTGCCGTCGACTCCGACGCCGCCTACTCCGACACCTCCGGCTCCACGTTCGGTTCCACCGACTCCACATACGGTGGCGCCGGTTCCTCGGATCCGTTCAAGGAGAGAGGCCCTGAGAGTCTTGGAAGAGGAGCGTTATAGGGAAGAGGTGGAAGAAGGTGAGGTGGATACTTCTTCTGACGACTTTGAGGGGATTCAAGAGGCTAGCGGTCTGGATACAACTCCGGAGTAGGAGCATTCTTCCACTAGATCCTCTCCACCGCAGGAACTGGCTCCTTACCATCTTGTAATAGAGGGCCGCAGAGTTGCTGGACTTGCAGTTGCCCTCTGCTGAGTATAAACCTAACCTTCTGACGGAGGTGTTACATTCGCCTACCTCGACCAGTGAGCCTTTGTTGCCTTTTAATGAGGCCATTTTGGAGCCAGTTATGGACGTCTGGTGTAAGCCACTCTCTTCGCCGGCAGTCTCCAGACAGGTGGAAAGAAGATATAGGGTGACTCCTGGGGATCCAGGTTTTCTTTCTTCCCACCCTTCTCCAGAAAGTCTGGTGGTACAGGCGTCATGCACGAAGCATGCTTCAGGAGCTTTTCCTCAGACTCCTGCGGATAGGGAGTCTAAGCAGGCGGATCAGGCGGCTAAAAAGACCTTTTCTTCAGGGAGCATGGCACTTAAGTCCACTAATGCCACCTGCTTACTAGGGTGCTACGTTAATGTCTTATGGACTCAATGAAATCTTTAGCCCCTAAGTTGCCAGAAGGTGATAAGGTGTCTATTATGGAAGTGGTCACTGACACTCAGGCTGCTGCAAGGCAGGTAATTCAGTCGGGGCTTGATACGTCTGATTCTGTGGCAAGGATAATGGGGTCATCTATAGCCACTAGGAGGTAAGCGTGGCTTCGTTCGTCTGGCTTCTCTATGGATGTTCAGGCCACCTTGGTGGATTTTCCCTTTGACGGACAGACTTTTTGGTGAAAAGGCTGATTCCGCCTTGCAGAGATTTAAAGAGAGCAGGGTGACGGCGAAGTCCGAAGTCATTAGGTCTGCAGGCTCCTGCGAAAGGATTTGGGCTTAGGAAATTCAGAGGCTTTGGGAGATCTTCATTTCGCTCCTTCCGGCAGCCTCAGCAGCAGCAACAGCAGCAGCAGAATCCCCTCTATAGGTCCTATAGAGGAAGACAAAGAGGACGGAGAGGTTCTGGCCGCAACCCATCTTCATCTTCTGCCTCCTCTGCTCCCAATGAAGCTTCAGGGAAGCAGCCCTAGATACCCCATCCTAGATC
The DNA here is from genome assembly GCF_964204655.1 of Triturus cristatus. Classification (NCBI taxonomy): domain Eukaryota; kingdom Metazoa; phylum Chordata; class Amphibia; order Caudata; family Salamandridae; genus Triturus; species Triturus cristatus. The sequence goes on along the minus strand of NC_140594.1, from coordinate 930,075,017 downwards.
ATGTGAGACATGTGGGGGGTCGGGTGTCCCACTTTCTGCGAGGTTGGAAATCTGTTACAACTGACCTTTGGGTTTTAAGCCTCGTGGAGACTGGGTACGCCCTTCCCTTTCGGGAGTTTCCTCCCCCTTACCCTCCTTGCCAGGGTTAGACCTCAGAGGACCATCTACTTCTTCTGCAGAAGGAGGTGCTAGCTTAGCTTCAAAAGGGTGCGATAGAGGTGGTTCCAGAGCAGGAAAGGGGTCAGGGATGCTACTCCCGGTATTTCCTGATTCCCAAGAAGGACGGCAGATTGCGTCCGATACTGGACCTCAGAGTCTTGCACTTTTACCTGAAACAGGAGAAATTCAAGATGCTGACCCTTGCGCAGGTTCTTCAAGCGTTGCAGCAAGGAGACTGGATGGTGTCGATCGACTTGCAGGACGCTTACTTACATGTCCCAATCCTGAAGACGCACAGGAAGTATCTCCGTTTTACGGTTGGTTCGCAACATTACCAGTTTGCGGTCCTCCCGTTTGGTCTTACTACCGCACCTCGAGTCTTCATGAAGGTGATGGCGGTGGTTGCTGCCCATCTCAGGAGGTCGGGGATTCCGGTTTTTCCCTACCTGGACGACTGGCTTCTGAAGGCAGAGTCCCCAGAGATGGTGCAGCATCATCTGCAGGTAACATCTCAGCTGTTATTCGACTTGGGTTTTTTGATAAATGTGCCCAAATCTCACCTGGTGCCCTCTCAACGCAACCTGTTCATAGGGGCGGTACTGGACACTACTGTGTGTCGAGCATTTCCTCCTCCTCAAAGAATTCTCGGCATTCAGGAGATAATCCCTTTATTCCACAATGGAGCGGTTGTTCCAGTTCTGAAGGTCCTTCGTCTGCTCGGTCTGCTCGGTCTGTTCGCTTCCTGCATTCTGTCGGTCAACCATGCACGCTGGCACATGAGGGCGCTCCAGTGGTGCCTCCACAGGCAGTGGTATCAGCACAATGGAGATCTCAGGGAGTCGGTCAGAATCTCCAGAGAAGCTGCAGCGAATCTATCTTGGTGGAGCGTGGAGGGCAATCTGTCTCAAGGAAAGCCCTTCCATCGGTGGCCACAGTGATAACGGATGCCTCCACCCTGGGGTGGGGCGCTCATCTGGGGGATCTGGAGATCAAGGGTCTTTGGTCTCCAGAGGAAAGGTTGCTTCACATCAACCTTCTGGAATTGCGGGCGATTCGGTTGGCACTCAAGACCTTCATCCCTTCCCTTCGCGGTCAGTCTGTTCAAGTCCTGACGGACAACACTACCGCGATGTGGTATGTCAACAAGCAGGGAGGAGAGAGGCCCTGCCTGATGGCAAATCATCTGGCCGGGGTGCTGAACGTACGTGCGGACAGTCTCAGTCGGCAGTTCTCCGCCGACCACGAGTGGAGGCTCCATCCGGAGGTGGTTCGTTACGTCTTTCGGATGTGGGGAACCCCTCGGGTGGACCTGTTCGCCACCCGCGAGAACGCGCACTGCCCGTCATTCTGCAGTCTCCAGTTTCCGATGCAGGCGGCATTGGGGGACGCGTTTCAGTTGAGTTGGGGCTCATGACTCATTTACGCGTTTCCTCCCATACCCTTGATTCCTCGGGTTCTGAGGAAGATTCGCCAAGACCGGGCCCAAGTTATTTTGGTCGCCCCGGATTGGCCAAGAAGGGTGTGGTATACAGATCTAATCCACCTCTCCTCGTGCCCTCCGCTCCGTCTCCCTCTGAGGGCAGACCTCCTCTCGCAATCGGAGGAGCAGGTAATACACCCCCACCTCCAGAGCTTACACCTTCATGCCTGGAGATTGAAAGGGGCAACCTGAGTTCTTTCTCTCTCCCGCAAGATGTGGTGGACGTTATTTTATCAGCCAGGCGACACTCCACCAAGTCTATCTACTCCTACAGGTGGTCTAAGTTTGTAAAATGGTGTGGAGAGAGATCCATTGACCCTTTGAAAGCCCATCTTTCTGATGTGCTTCAGTTTGCTCTTTCCCTGGCTCAGCAGGGCTGTGCTGTGGCCACGGTCAAGGGCTATCTATCGGCCTTATCGGCTTTTCTATGTCTTCCTGATCAACCGTCATTATTTAAATCTCCTATTGTACTAAGGTTTATCAAAGGACTTACAAACAGGTTTCCACCTACTCCTTTTTTTAATGCCACAGTGGGACCTTAATCTTGTCTTAACTTTTCTGATGGGATCCCCGTTTGAGCCTCTTCATAGCTGTCCTCTGAGGCTGTTGTCCTTTAAGACGGTCTTTCTTGTAGCCATAACCTCGGCAAGGAGGGTGAGTGAGCTTCAAGCTCTTGGTTCTAAACCCCCTTTTCTAACATTACATGCTGACAGGATGGTACTCAGTCTATTACTCTCCCTGTTTTTATCCACCTCCTCATCCCTCCAAAGAGGAGGAAAGACTTCATCGCCCGGACCCAAAGAGAGCTATGAGCTTTTACTTGGACAGAACGAAGGACTTTCGTCTGGACGATCAGCTCTTCGTGGGTTATGTTGGTCATTCTAAAGGAAGAGCGGTGCACAAGCGCACTTTATCGAGATGGATCATCCTTGCCATCAAGATCTGCTATGCCCCGGCTGGTAAGGTTCCTCCTGAGGGTATTGGGGCTCATTCAACTAGAGCTAAATCATCTACATCTGCTTTGGCCAGGGGTGTTCCGTGGCAGATATTTGTAAAGCCGCTACTTGGGCCTCCCTCCATACTTTCGCAAAGCATTATTGCTTGGACTCTGAGATGAGGAGTGAGGGCCACTTTGCGCGCTCTGTCTTGCAAGACTTTCTGGTATAGGAAGGTGGACACCTTCCTCCGGGAGTGGGACTGCTGTGGGAATCTATTCACAAGGTGAGGAATCCACTGGCAGATGTATCCATCAGAAGAACAAGTTACTTACCTTCGGTAACGCTTTTTCTGGTGGACACAGTATCTGCCTGTGGATTCCTCACTGGCCCACCCGCCTCCCCGTTGTCCACCTTTGTATACCTTAAAAGTTGTCTTGTTTGAGATGTTGTTATGCTTTCTGGTACATTGGTAGGAAATGCTTGTTTTATTTAGCTTTCCTATTGTATATGTTCTATGTATATTTGATGGTATATTGTATACTGTGTATTCTTTGAATCTGTCGTTGGTCCACCTGTGTGCCTCGGAAAAAATGGGTGGAACTGACGTCATCACGCCGACGTGGCTCTCTTATGGCTCCGGTGACGTCATACGGAGTCGCGAGCGGAGCCGAAGCATTATGACGCCGTCCACGTCTGCGTAGAGAGCTGGGGAAAAACGTTCAGTGGAATGTTGACGCACGGGATATTCACAAGGTGAGGAATCCACAGGCAGATACTGTATCCACCAGAAAAAGCGTTACCGAAGGTAAGTAACTTGTTCGTTAGGGACGGAGCTGCTCTCTCGCAGCTATCTCGCTTCAGCGCAAAGCCACGCCCCCCAAAAATGTTTTTAATTAACATTTTATCCTCCCTCTTCACGGTCCTATAATAGATAAATATATCGGATCTTCCCAGGGCCTGAGTGAATCCTTGATTTATCTTAACCAGGGACTAATTAACCTCTTCGCTGCGGCGCAAATTCCGCCGCAGAGCTGGACATTCCATTCGTGGGCGTGGTCATGACGTCTCCCGGCCGTCGTCCGCACACGCCCATCGTGACTCATGACGGCCGGGAGACGTCATGAGCATGGAAGAGGTTAATGCATGGTCCAAGGAGAGGCAATCCGCGATTACTGCTTGGTTAAAGGAAGCCTCTTCATTGGACCAAACTTTCACCCAGCAAAGCAAAGGCCTGACTTCCACTAGGTCTGTAATGTATTTGACCCCCAATTCCTCATTTACAGTGTATACAGGAGTTCCCTGAGACACTTTTAAAATCTGCTTTAGAAATTTATTTTGTGTAATTTGTAATTTATCAGCTACCATATAGCACCAAATCTCACTCCCGTACAAGGCCTTGGAAATACAAAACGATTGATATAATTTTAAGATCACCCCCGGGGACCATTTACCTAACCTGTGTGCATAATTTGCGATGGCTCCCAGGGCTTTATTCATCGCCTTTTTCTTTTCCTCCTTCAGGGTGTTCCATTTTAATTGATCATCAAATAAAACACCTAGCTATGTAAAGGTCGGGACTTTGGCTAAGCTAGCAGTGCCTGCCTCATAGGCTTTTGTACTAGTCCCCCGACGCCCCACTTACTTAACAAAAGATTTAGTAAAATTGGGGGATAAGTCTAGCGTAATCATGAAGGAGACAAACCTGTCAATTAACACTTGTAATGCTCTAGGTGTTCATGCCATTGGCTCTGCGTCGTCCTCATATCGCAAGACTGGGACTGATATAGTTCCTGTCGTCAGGGGTATCAGCGTGCAGTGAAATCAAATGGGATTACCATTAATATAGAATGTAAATAAAATGTAAATAAAAAAGGGGCAAGAATGCACCCTTGATGCACTCCTCTTAAACATCTAAAATTGTCAGTAAGTCCCCCATCCAGACGTCTATATTGTTCCGAAACAGGTCTGGGGGGGGAACCCATCCGGTCCTGGGGCCTTATTCCATGACAGTCCCTCAATAGCAGTTTGAACCTCATCCAATAGGATGTTGATCTGCACAACGCCTGTGCGTAACCCCAGGTCATCACCATCTTGTTCTCGTTCCTGGTAATTATAGACCAACCCCCCCCCCCCCCCCCCTGGAAATGTACCCTCCATTGATCCTGGGTTATATGGTGTACCATGCTTGGTTTATCGGGTTTGGAGAAACAAGGACTGTTGATGACTTTCCAAAAAAGAGTACTGTCCTTTAGTTCACTGGCTTGAACCAGATGTTCCCAGGCCTGGTTCTGTATTAGTGACCTTCGCTCTTTTAGCGCACATTTATCATTTTTACGGGCACTAGCTACCCTATGTTTATTACGCTGGGTCTCTTTCAGGGCTGCTTTTAGCTTCTTTAGTGCCTTGGAGCACCCACTGTCAAACCATCTTGAGGTATCCGTGCAGGGTGGGACCGGCAGCACAGGTAATAAGCCAGCCACTGCCTATGCATTGGCGACAAAGGAGTTCAGTACATCCTTGTTTAAAGGCTCTGATTCGAGGCATTTCATAATCTTTTTTCCTTAGTTTGAATAGGGAGTTATTGAGAGAGCTAGTATCTACCTGCGACCACTGACATCGCCACCCCTGGTAAATAGAGGTTATTGCCCCCATCCTCCCATTGACCTGGATTCGCCTCCAATCTAGTGCCTCTATCCCCAGGATCACTGGATTTTGGTCACTAAAAGGGCACTCCAAAATCCTAGAAGACTGTGTGAAATGACCCATAGATGATGAAACAAAAATAAAGTCAATAATAGTGGTTTGACCCCTGCCTTTATAAGGTGGTTGAAAACTCTTAGGGTTCTTCGGTGCATTTTGCGAATGTGAACATTAAATCAAAAGTTAAAAGGGCATTTAATCCAGATCCGTCTGAGGAATGCTCCATATGCCATTCCTCTGAGGCCTAGCAATTGGGGGGTGTCACTCGAGCTTTGACCAATATCCAGGCACAGATGACAATTAAAGTCCCCAAGCTGCATAAGATTGTCCTGTGCGAATTCGTCACCCCTTGACGATTCCAGAAGCCCGGATAATTCCTTCAAACTTGAGGTGCCCTGGGTCTTATTTTTTGCATTATAGAAATTTACCAGTAAAAACCGCGAAGTTCTCCCCACCGCTATCTTAATGCCCTGTGCTACTCTAGAGTTCCACTTCAGCGATACCATAGCTGCACCTATGTCAAGTGTTATAAAAATAATTAGACCCCCTTTTGCACATTCAGAGGGCGACCCTTCTGCTGGGAGAAAAAATGTGTTATAACCCTCTAAGAAGAATTGTTTCTTACCTCACAAATCTCCTGTAAGCATATAATCTTGTATGAGTTTATAAAATTAAGCCATCTCTCATCACCAAATTTGGAAGCGAAACCTGCCACATTCCAAGATAACTAACTAATATTTCCCCCACAGTGGACGTTATAACCTGTGGCCGGAGCTGTCTCCAGAAATCCCCCATATCTATCATACTGGTCAAACTAGTTTGTACCACTGGCACCTCTCCTCTCCATGTGGGCTTGTTTCTCTTTCTTGTTTTACGCAGTCTTTTAGGTGCTGGTGAAACATCTGTCTCTGTCCTTATAGTTACAGGCAAATTGGTATGCTCTGCTCCCCCTCTTGAAATGTATCACTATTGGCCGAGGCTTGTGATTAGTCAGAGCCAATGGCCCGGGGGTTCCTATCTGTCGTGTCAGCTGCTTCTCCTGACGTAAGTAGTGGTGCAGGAGGGCCAATAGAGCCCATCGATATTCTCCTCTCCGCTTTGCCTATCTCTTTTGAGGTAACCCCCACCGCTTTTGCCAAAAGGAGTCTATAGTAGCCCTCTTGTTACTAATGGAATGATCGGTATGTGCAATCAATCAATCAGTCATGGCATTTGTAAAGCACACTACATACCCGTGAGGGTCTCAAGGCGCTGGGGGGGGGGGGGTAGCTGCTACTGTTCGAAGAGCCAGGTCTTGATGAGTTTTCTGAAGGTCAGAAGGTCTTCGGTCTGCCGCAGGCGGATGGGGAGGGTGTTCCATGTCTTGGCGGCGAGGTGGGAGAATGATCTGCTGCCGGCGGTCACTCTCCGGATGCGGGGGATGGTGGTGAGGGCGTGGTCTGCGGAGTGGAGCTGGCTGGTTGGGGTGTAGAGGCTGAGTCGGCTGTTGAGGTACGTTGGACCGGTGTTGTGGAGTGCCTTGTGTGCGTGGGTGAGGAGTTTGAAGGTTATCCTCTTGTTGACTGGGAGCCAGGGCAGGTTTCTCAGGTGGGGTGTGATGTGGCTGCGGCGAGGGATGTCGAGGATCAGGCGTGCGGAGGCGTTCTGGATGCGTTGAAACCGTTTCAGGAGTTTGGCCCAGGCTCCTGCATAGAGTGCGTTTCCGTAGTCCAGTTTACTGCTGACGAGGGCCTGGGTGACTGTCCTTGTTTCAGTGGGGATCCACTTGAAGATCCTGCGAAGCATGCGGAGGGTGTTGAAGCAGCAGGAGGAGGAGACGGCGTTGACCTGCTTCGTCATGGAGAGGGTGGAGTCGTGGATGACCCCTAGGTTGCATGCATGGTCGGTGGGTGTTGGGGGTGTTCCTAGTGCAGTCGGCCACCAGGAGTCGTCCCAGGCCGAGGGGGTGGATCCGATGATGAGGACCTCCGTCTTGTCCGAGTTCAGCTTCAGTCGACTGTTCTTCATCCAGCATTTCTCTTTCCCATATTTAGATTTAACAGGGGATTTCTGTTGTTATAATATGATAATTATCCTTCTCCTTAAAACAAAATTCACAATGAGTATGGGGGCCAAAATTACACTTACCATCGACGTCGCTGAGAGAACTTATCCGCGATGCACTCCTCAGGTACTGTGTCCCTCCAGATGAAATCACCTCGCTGATGGCCAACCAAGAGAGCAGGCCCGCCTCGTTCGGGCGCGGCTCGGGTGTGCACAACTGCGCAGCGGGTGCCCGAATCCACCTTTATGTGCCCCTCGTCGCAGATGATGTCGCATTGGCGCCTCCTGGCACGTGGAAATCTGGGAAATGCAGTCGCCGGTAGTGCGGCAGTGAAGGCAAGGTGGCGGGCAGGTAAAAACAAACAAATATAGGCTGCCGCACTGCAGGCGCCCGAATCCACCTTTATGCACCCCTCGGCGTAAATGATGTGGCATTGGCGCCGCCTGGTGTGTGGAAATCTGGGGAATGCAGTCCCCGGTAGTGCGGCAGTGAAGGCAAGGCGGCGGGCAGGTAAAAAACAAATACAGGCTGCCGCACTGCGGGCGCCCGAATCCACCTTTATGCGCCACTCTGCGTAAATGATGTGGCTTTGGCGCCTCCTGGCGCGTGGAAATCTGGGGAATGCAGTCCCTGGTAGTGCGTCAGTGAAGGCAAGGCGGCGGTCAGGTAAAAAAAATGATGATACGTTCTGCTCATTATCATGGGGTGCAGTTACACAAAGAGCCTCTTGAAGAGGATTTCTTGTTCGAAACCTTAAGTTTCTCTCAAAGAGCTATTCTAACATTACCAATGCTTAAAGGGATGCTTAAGCATACAGACGAGAGCTTTAAAGATCCTGTGCGGGCAAGAATTATTACACCCATGGATTGAGAAAAAGTATAAGCCAGCACCTACTGACCCCACTTGCATCAAGGGTCAGCTTCCTTTAGACACTCTTGTAGTTTCCAGCGCTCGCAAAAGAGAAAATTCACAAACCACAGGTGAGGCCCCTCCTCCTGATAAGGAGTCAAAATTAATCGATGCCTCGCGTAAAAGGGTAGCGTCGCAAGCAGCCAATCATTTGTGCATTGCTCATGCGCAAGCTTTATTAACTCGCTACGACAGGGCTCATTATGATGAAATAGAGAAACTGATGCAATTTCTGCCTGATGAGCTCAAATCCAAGGCCAATGACCTTATTCAGGTGGCTAAATTATTCACTAATACCTCCATCAAGTGCGCCTTAGACGCAACCGACACGGCAGCCCGTGCAGGGAACACCAGTGTACTGCTATGCAGGCATGCTTGGTTGATAATTTCAGGGTTGAAACCGGAGGTTCGAGCCTCTATTCTCAACCAACCATTCATCAAAGAACACCTCTTCGGCCCAACAGTGGACACTTCGCTAGAAAAAATAAAGGACACTGAGGTCGCCAAGTCCATGGGGGCTTTGCAATCACCATCTAATAGGGGATCCTTTCGTTGCTCCTTGTACAGGGGTGTCTCCAAAAATATTTCCGCAGAGTCCCTCCTCCGCTTACAAGCGCAACAACCAATCGCCCTCATCAAGAGGTTATTTTTGAGGTGGATTTAGAGGTAACAACGACAAGGGAAGAGGCAGAGGCAACTCAACACTCACTTCCCCTGCAAACAACAAAACTTCCGCTACCCCCGATCATTCCACTCCTGTCGGGGGACATCTCTCCCAATTGGAATACAATCACCTCAGACAGATGGGTTCTACAAGTTATCCAATATGGTTACTGCCTGGAACTTACAGACACTCCCCCCCAACATTCCTGCAAGATAACACGCAATGTCACAAGAACATCTCAACCTTCTCAAGCAAGAAGTTCTCTTTCTGTTAGAAAAGGGAGCTATAGAACAAGTCCCATTACAATATCAAGGGGCCAGGGTACACTCCCTGTACTTCTTAATTCTCAAGAAGGACGCCTCTCTCAGGCCTATACTAGACCTCAGAAACCTAAATCTATACGTTCAATCAGACCACCTTCATATGGTAACACTCCAACAAGTGCTCCCGCTCATCCAGCAAGGTGACTTTCTGTCCACTCTGGACTTGAAGGATGCCTATTTCTACATCCCAATACACCCCACTGACCGCAAATACCTCAGGTTCGTGGTAGCGGGCCAACGTTATCAATTCAAGTTGCTCTCATTCGGAGTCACCACCGCGCCCAGGTTTTTCACCAAATGCTTGGCAGTATTCACAGCTCATCTACGAAGACAACACATTCATGTCTTCCTATATTTAGACAACTGGCTCATAAAAGCCAGCTTGCAACAAAGCTGTCTACATCACACTCACAAAACAGTGCAGCTGCTCTACAATCTTGGATTCACAGTAATTCGGTCCAAGTCCCATTTCCAACCATCCAACACTCGAGTATTGGGAGCCACTATAGATACACAAACGGCTCTGGCCTACCTCAATCCGGCCAGAATCCGCAACATGGTGGACTCTACTATATCCGTTTCAGCCTCAACAGTCCTTGCCAGCTCGGGTGTTCATGCAGTTGCTAGGGATGATGGCGTCTTGCATCCTAATAGTTCCTTACGCAAGACTTCAAATGCGTCCCCTTTAGGAATGCTAAGCACGGCAGTGGAACCAGGATCAGAGTCAGTTATCATATCTAGTGTTGGTGGACACCCACACTCATCGCTTTCTGCAGTGGTGGAATCCACAAACCCTTTCAAGAGGGCGGACCGCCATCGACCCGGTTCCACAGACAGTGCTAAAAGCATACACATCGCTCACTGGTTGGGGAGCTCATCTCCAAACACACACAATTCAGGGCATGTGGAGCTTGCAGCAAAAGCAGCTTCACATAAATTATCTAAAGCATCTAGTGATTTTTCTAGCGCTCAATGCCTTTCAAGTTCATCTAGTTGGCAAAGCTGTCCTGATATGTACAGACAACATGACAGCAATGTACTATATACAAAAACACATGGGGGACACACTATCCAGCTGTCACAATTAGAACAGACCATCTGGAGTCGGGCCATACACCACAAAATACATCTCCTCGCAGAACACCTTCCAGGAGTAGACCAATCAAATGGCAGATCTGCTGAGCCGTCAAAGACAACATGTCCACGGTTGAGAACTCCACCCTCGAGTTCTCCTCCCATTCTTTCAGATGTGGGGCTTTCCAGACATAGATCTGTTCACCACACACCTAAACGCGAAATGCTCAAGCTTTGCATCCAGATATCCACACCCATTGTCCAAAGGCAATGCACTATGGATGAACTGGTCAGGGATATTTGCCTACGCTTTTCCCCCTCTCCCACTCATTCCTTGTGTGGTTCGGAGGCTCAGACAGGCGTCCCTGACACTAATCCTAGTTGCCCCCACATGTGCCCGCCAACCCTGGTACACCACCCTGTTTGAGCTCTCAGTAGTTCCTCACCAAAAACGACATCTTACGCCCAATCTACTCATGCAGAGCTGTGAAGATATATTGCATCCAGATTCTACTCATCTCAACCTTGCGATCTGGCACCTGAAGTCTTAGAGTTTAGCTACCTCAATCTCCCACCAGACTGCATGAACATAATCAAAGAGGCTAGACATCCTACCACAAGGGCTTGCTATGCAGCAAAGTGGAAGCGGTTTGTCATATATTGTAATGACAATCAAACCAGCCTGCTTCATGCTTCAGTTCAAAATATTATAAATGCTATTTATTACATTTACAAAACTCAAACTTAGCGTACACATCCATATGCTTACATCTTGCCGAAATCGCTGCATACCTTCAAAATATACATCCGTCTTTCTTCAGAGTGCCTGTCATTAAAGCATTTATGGAAGGACTTAAGAGTCATTCCCCCAAAATTTCCACCTGCTCCAGTGTGGAATCTCAACATTGTCCTCACCAGACAGATGGGTCCACCTTTTGAACCATTGCACAGATGTGAGCTGCAATTTCTCACTTGGAAGGTAATTTTCCTCATTGCTATCACATCACATCACTGAGGAGAATAGGTGATATTCAAGCACTAACTATGGAAGAACCATTGGGCCAAATGTATCAACTCTTTATACGAATCGGCCCGTGTGCGAACGCAAAAATGCGTTTTGCAATGTATCAAAAAAAATGTCATTCGCAATATGGGTAATCGCAATTATTTACGATTACCTAGTTTGCGAATGCATTTAAGGAATCACAATTTGCGATACCTTAAATGCAATGCAGGAAGCAATAAAAAAAATTGCAATCTTGCTTTAAGGAATCCCAAATTACCACCAACTTCAAGTTGGTGGTAATTTGCAAATTCCTAGAAAAATGCAAATGTTAGCATTTGTCTATGTGCACATGCCCTTAAGGCATGTATGTACCCACATGTGCACACTTACCTTTTTGGGGGTGATTCAGGGTGGCCTTTTGGCCTCCATCACCCTTGACATTGTATGAATCACCATTTTATTTGCGAAACCTACATACATTGCATTTTGCGAGCCCATAATAGCGAATTGGTAAGATTCGCTATTAAGGACTCGCAAAATACAATCTTGATACATCTGGCCCATTTTTACAAGTACATCAAAACAGTGTTTCTTCGGCCCAACCCTAAATTTCTATCAATGGTCCATCTCCCTTTCATATCAACCAATCTGTTGAGTTGCCTGTGTTCTTCCCTCAACCAGATTCTGTGGCAGAATGTGCTCTACACACCTTAGATGTTAAAAGAGCAATATCTATTACATAGAAAGAACAAAACCTTTTTGTAAGACAAAACAACTCTTTGTAGCTTTTGCTCCACCACATAAAGGCAATCTCATATCAAAATCAGGTATTGCACGGTGGATAGTCAAATGCATTCAGACATGCTAAGTAAAGGCAAAACCAATATTAACAGCTCCCCCTAGACCGCACTCCACCCACAAAATAGGGGCTCTTATGGCATTCTTAGGAAATATCCCCATAGCTGACATCTGCAAAGTTGCAACATGGTCTACACCTCACACATTCACAAAACACTATTGTGTAGATGTGTTAGCAAGACAGCAAGCTAGTGTGGGCCAAGCAGTTTTACATACACTATTTCAAACCACTGCAACAGCTACAGGTTTGCCACCACTTTGGGAGATCACTGCTGTATAGTCTATGCAAAGCATGTGATCTACAGCTCACGTGCCTCGAATAAAAAATGCTACTTACCCATTATGCATCTGTTCTTGGCATGTAGAGCTGTAGATTCAAATGCGCCCACCCGCCTCCCCGGATACCTATACCTGTTGCAGTGATATTTTACTTAGATATATATACATGGACCTCTCTTTCTGCTACTCTAACTCCATTATCACCCTCTGCGGAAAAACAATGGAGTCAATGCCCATGCGGACTATTACCGAAAGGAGGAGTCACCTACCTCGTGACTGGAAAAGACTACTTCGAAAAAAAACAAAGTGCAAACATCCGGTTCCAACACTAGATGGAAGGCTATGCAAAGCATGTGAATCTACAGCTCTACATGCTAAGAACAGATGCATACTGGGGAAGTAGTATTTTCCTTCCCTACCTCAGCGACTGACATTTGGAGGCAAACTTGCTGCAGTCAATCGTAGACCACCTCCAGACGATAGTGAACCTGCTAACATCTGTGAATGTTCTCAATCAGTGAGCGAAAGTCAAACCTGACTCCGCAGATGCTTCTGTTCATTAAAGCCATTTTGGATATGGTGCAGTTTCGAGCTGTCCCTCCGGGTCAGCGGGTCCAAGACATTTGGTCTATTATCCCAATGTTTCAACATAAGTCCTGGTTTTCAGTGAGAGCGGCTCTGAGTTTTCTTGGCCTTCTGCATCCTGCTTGTCGACCATACCAGATGGCACATGTTGGCTCTTCAATGGGTTCAAAAATGTCAATGGGCTTAGTAGCAAGGGAATTTGCATTCTGTACCGGTTTTGGAGACTGCAAAAGACCTGCAGCTGTGGCTGCTCGACTGGTGGCAGACCCCTACTCTCCTTCACCCAGAGCAGATGAAGGTGACATATGCATCACTGCTGGTCTGGTCTCCAGCGAACGCCTGGCTCCACCTCAACCTGTTGGAGTTGCAGGCCATTTGCTTGCTGTTGAAGGCCTTCCTACTGTTTATTAAACAGTGGTGGTTAATGTCTTCACAGGCAACACAACTCATTTTCATGTCAGACAGTCCATTACTTTTCTGGAATTCTTTGCCCAACTTCAATCTTCAAAAGAGGAAGAGAGACTCCATTGTTTGAATGGCAAGAGACCTTTGAGCATTAACATCGATCGTACCAAGAATCAGTGGGTGGACAGTCAGCTGTTTGTTGGATTTTCTGGGGCAAATAAAGGCTAGGCAGTGCAGAAACAGACCATATATCTATTATTTGTCCTCTGTATTGAGATATGCTACACATTGGCAAAGAAGAAGCCTCCAAAAAGTCTAAGGGATCATTCCACCAGAACCCAGGCTACTACCACTGCGTTGGCACGCAGAGTGCCTGTGCTGGTTATCTGTCAGGCTACTATGTGGGCATCAGTGCACATGTTAAAGCACAACTGACTTGAACGTCTGGATGGGCATTTCGACCATTTAGTGTTGCAAGACTTCTTGGTCTGAGCCATTCCAAAGACTCACCACCTTGGGAACTACTGCGTTTTTACCTGTTCACAAGATGAGGAATCTGCAGTTGGAAAGATTAATCAGAACAAGTTACTTACCTTCAGCAATGTGCCTTGTGGTGGATACTCTAACTACAGATTCCTCCCTGCCCTCCCACCTCCCCATTCTGTGGAATACTCAGTTTTTTCTATACTTAAAAAGATCCCCATCTAGATTTCTGCGCACTGCCACATCTGATCAGTTATTGAACTCCGCATCTAAAGATGTGGGGATGCGGGCAGAGTCAGGAAAGAAACAGTCATCAGCATGCAGGGGTTGCGCTTATGTGTGGCTCTGATTTCTCTTCTGGGGCAGGAATGATGCACTTTTTCCCAAAAAACCAAGTTTCTGAAAGACATTTTGTCAACTGTCCACGGACTTCAATTAGAGGGGGCTAAGAAGCACTCATGGATCCGTCAGCCATGATGTAGTGGATTGTGTTTTGGACTTCAGGAAGTTGCCTGCTCAACTGATGAATAAAGTGGAAATAAATCTCAGGCTTCCTCAGAGCTCATGGTGCTCAAATCAATTTGCCATCAAGCTTTGAAGCACAAATGGAGTGTTCACTAAAATTTGGTAAAACAAATTTGCCTAGTTGTTGCAGGTGCCGCTGGGGAACCCAAAAGGGTGTTCCTTAGGGGAGGATACATTGTTAGCAGCACAGCAAAGGCAGAAAAGGCTGAGATGGAGAGTGAGCCCTTCCCAGGCCTTCTGTAAGGTGGTGAGAAAGATGGCTAAGTGGATAAGTTACATCTTGACCCATTGCCTTACTCCTGGACAACAGCTGGTGTGCAGATGCAAGTTAGGATTGTTAGCCTATGTCTTCTTACTCACCCCTGGTTTGACCCAAGTCTGACACAGACACTGGGGATAGTTTGTGTGTGAATAACAAGCCAAACAGAATGTCAGTCTGGGTTCAGGAGTGCATTAAGCAAGGACTAGTACTTCTGTGGTCCCTGGGCTGGTGGGTGATGCTAATTCCTAAACCTGTGTGCAGAAAAAGCTGCTGAGGGACCAAAACAAAGTTAAACATTTGAGCATGTCTTTCTCTGATTTGTTGTTGGAAGTTCAAACGGTAGCTTCACTGAAAAAATTACAAAAAAGTAAAGCAATAACAACGAAAAAAACAGTTAATGTGGGAACTTTGTGTTGCAGTGCAGTCAGGGGTTACTGAGCTCATATTTTAATCAATCTGAGCATTTACCACTTGTTCCTTGAGCCTATCCTCACCACCATTATGCCCAGACTGAGCACTAAGTACAGCCCTTTAGTTCTCAACCCTCAGGGTAGTGAAGTAGAGCAGTCTGTGGGAGGTGGTGTAGAGGACAGAGATTCAGAACTCACACAATTAATTCCAGTTATTAATTCAATTTCTAACCAATGATTCTTTTGGAAAATAACTATTTTAGTCAAATCACACAACATAATTCTGTATATAATGTTTCAAAAACAACAACTTTTACTGGGTAGTACTAATACATTTCAATAACTGCTGGAGAAGCAGCCTAGGCTGCTCACATGGGATAGCCTCCTAGTGTACTATGTGTGCAATATGTCAAGTCTGGGGCCTCCTTTGTAGGGGCAAACTATCTAGATGTGTCTTTCTGGAGCAATGACCAGTATGTCTGAATGTTCATCTCCCCTGTTGGTAGCGGTTCTGTTTCACCCCTCCTGGACTTCTGATGTAATCAAAGTACATTTTCTCTTGTCTCAGTCACCGGTGCAGGGCGTGCCTGCTTTCTGCTGAATTGGCACGCTACTTCATATGGTGTGCACTGCATATCTCACAGAGCACAAGGAGCAATGATCATGCCCTGTTGACTTGTTAGCTGCTTTGTTGGTGCTGGCACAAACAGTGGAGGCAGCACTAACTCTAGTGAGGTGGTTGTGGTAGATTTGTAGTGCTTGTGGCTCCTCTGATCTTGTGGCTTGTTTCTTACTCAAATGAAACGCTTTGGCTTAACTGACTTTAGCGCTGGGGATCCAGGTTTGAGTCTTAGCATCAGCTCAATAGCCTGTGATTCTGGGCAAATAACGAAATCTCCCCGTGTCTAGGAACATCTCTTAGAAACCCTCTTGGGTGCTTAGCGGCACTCTACAAATCCTTAGATCTAAACACCTTGTGATCTTGTTGAGAACTTAGTCCTGTATGCATGCCTTAGTCTAGATTGTTCTCCTTCTACACTTTTAGTTCTTCTTTGCATGGACCAAGGACAGCTTTCCGGTTTTCTGTAGCACTGCATCACTTCTTGGTGTTAAGTTCTATAAAGGGTCTCAAGTTGGAACAAATTCCTCAGTACGCTCCGTTCTTGGAGTACTTGGTTCTGCTCACACTGTGGGGACCATTCCAGGGCCCCTGTACCTCATCCTTGCAGAGAGGTGCAGGTCCTTCTCTGATGCAGCAGTTTGTAAGCTTTCCCTAATAAATGTCTTTATTAAAATGAATCCATTCAGAATGCAAGTTACAGGGAATAAGGAGAACCTCTGTTATTAGGCTGCAAGTGCCTCCAAAGATCATAAATTTCTCCGCCTATACACCCCCTCTTTAAAATCATGTGACACATTGACTACTGGCTGTCCTGGGAGAGAAGGAAAAGACCCGTATTGTCTTGCGTCGATAACAGTTAGTCACCTCTATATATATCATGGGACTTATCTGGTCCAAGACCAAATGTTAGCATAACTTTGGTCAGCGTAGTTAACCGGTGTGGCATTTGGTGCATAAACACACACTAGGAAGAGTGGATCCCCATCCAGTCTTCCTTGTATCATAACGTTTCTACCATATTGGTCCATGAGTGTAGTGGTGCAGCAAAATTACTCCCCAGACTTAAACTATATAAGTGTCCGTCTAGAACATCAGGATATTTTTTTTTTTGCTATGTAATGGGGCCCCTCCGTCTTCTGTTGAGTTTTTGTGGTGTCCCCTTTCCAAGTGAGTCTCCTGTAGGAGTGCGAAGTGTGCCCACCTGTGTCGTATGTAGGCAGGCATTCTGTGACATTTAGCCAGGCTTCCATTACCTCACTTCCATTTAAGGAATTTACATTGGATGCTGTGTTATGATGTTGCTGTACTAATCATAGTGGAGTTTCAAAGTTTAATATAAAAATTCAAAACATTGAGCCATTGCAGTCTTGGCATACCATGAACAAGCCCCACAGTCTGTTTAAGCAGTCACCATACCTTCAGCAATAGAAGGAATTTCAAACATACATCACATATAGGAGAGTAATCAGAGTCCGGGTCTATATTTGAACCTATGCAAAAAGGTTCAAATATTATATGTGTTTCATAGAGGTAGATTGCGATTACTCAGGACAATTTAACATCTCTGCTTTATGGCCTGGTTTGCCATTTGATGTCATCAGTATGATAGAAGGTGAGAGGGGTGGTTCTGCCATTGACTCCTCCATACTGGAATCGGGTTGTGGAAATTCCATATTGGTGTCTCAATTTGACTGTTTGGTGTTTGTGACTGTGTTATAAACTGTCGATTCAGGAGCATGTTGTGATGACCTTTCAGGTAATTTTCTCCATTTGTTGTTTCTCATTCTGCGCCATTGCCACTTACGCTGCTGTTGCTCTTCGTCCTTTTGAGATCAGCTTTTCACTCGCCCCCACTCCCAGGCAGCAGCAGCATCCACAAAGTTAGTCTTTGTCTGCCATGATCTTCAGCTTGGCAGGAAGGAGCAGCATGTATTTGTAGCATCTCATAGTTGGCTAATTAGTGTTGGATCTAAAATACTGTTGGATTGAATGGCAGTTATCCTGAAAGATCATCTGAGTTTTTCACGAATTCTGTGAGGCCAAGATGTCTTGCTTAATGAGGAACTAGATCTCTGTCTCTATCATTTAATAAGCTGCCAATACTGGACTTTGTCAGTGTTTGGCTGGAGGTGGAGGAATCCGGTCTATGTTCAAAGGAAAAGAAGGGCAAGAGGCCCTACGGGGCTACAGTTTTAGTGACCTAGTCTTCTAAGAACAGCACCAGGTTGGTGTCCTCTGTTGTTTCAGGCACCCCCACAATTCTATTATTGTTGCACCTGCTTGAGCAATGGCATTACCTCAGGCATGAGAGGTGCAACAAACATTTCAGTTTCCTTGACTGTGTCTTACAGTTTGTGCTGGTCCGTCCTCAAAAAATAATCATGGCTTTTCATTGCCACTCTGGATTCTTATATGTAGGATTTAGTCAAACTCATTGTCAACTTAGGCCGTTGGCTGCTATAACTGAGGCATTTAGCCATCAGCCTCCATTTCAGTGTACAATGTCTGGGCTTAAGGCGATGTGATTGATGGCACAGGTGCCTGAACTTTGGCCGCTTTGGGCTTGTCCGTTATCACTCGGAGACAATTAGTGGTCTCTGTTAGTTTGAGGGCCCTGCCCAGTAACCGGGAGTGACCCAAACGTTGGAAAGGTTCACTGTTCAAAAGTAGCTTAGTGTAGGATTCAATGAATGCCTTAGTCTACTACATAGTTGGTGAGGCACTGTGCAGATCTAACTCACTGATGGGACTGATCTGATTCCTCCTTGGGATCTGTCACTTGTTTTGGCAGCCTTAGAATAGACACTTTGAGTCGTTTAGGGCATTTGTCATTCAAGATAATCCTTCAGGTGTTCATTATACTGGTAAACTGTATTGGTGACCTGGCTTTGTCCCCAAGGTCACATCCAGGTTCTACCTTGAATCTAAATGTTTTCACCATTGTTCATCCCATCCATGCTTCCACTACCAAAGCTGTGTTGCATTCTTTGGATGAAATTGTACTTTGTTTGATTTACAGGGGAGCAGTAGTATGCAACACTTAGCAAATACAGTATATTGAAATGAATAGGCTTTTTCAGTAAATTGCAGGTAAGTTACTTTTTACATTACTTTTCTAACTCAGTGCTGGATACCTAGATTCAGCACTGGGACATTTCCTAGAAACAGATAAGTAACTACGTTTTGGTTATTCGCATGATTTTTAAAGAATATTTTCAGTTTTCAAAACTCTACACTTCGAAACTTTTTGGAGGAGTACATTGAAATGAATGGGCTTCTACAATAGATTGCAGGTAAGTTACTTTTTACGTTACTTTTCTAACTCAGTGCTGGATACCTTGATTCAGCACTGGGACATTTCCTGGAAACCGGTAAGAAATTACGTTTTGGTTTTCCACATGATTTTTAAAGAATATTTTCAAAACTCCACACTTAAAAATTTTTTGGAGCAGTACATTGAAAGGAATAGGCTTTTATAGTAAATTGCAGGTAAGTTACTTTTCACGTTACTTTCCTAACTTAGTGCTGGATACTTAAATTCAGCACTGGCACATTTACTGCAAACAGGTGAGTAAACATGTTTTGGTTATTTGTGTGATTTTTAAGGAATATTTTTTGATTTCTAAACTCCACACTTTGAAACTTTTTAGAGAAAAAGTGTCAATGTTAACCTATGGAGGGAAAACAAGTTAACGGTTCTCAGGTAAGTAATCAGCTGTGGGAGTTAAGGTTCTAGGGTTAGACTCAGGGGTCTCCCAGGGTCAGTGATGCACTTTTTTTGCACCCTCAGCGGCACTAGTGTGGCCGGGTGCAGAGTGTTGAGGCCCAATGTTATGCAATGGGGAATAGGGGGCCTCCGGTTGGTGGCTGCTGGCAAGCAGGCCACTGGGTTGTCGGAGCATAGGGTTAAGCTCAGGGCAAGTTGGGGACCAAGGTAGCACCACAGGTGCACCCTCAGCGGCACTAGGGAAGCCGGGTGCAGGGTGCTGTTTTGAGGTCGGGTGCCCTGTTTTCAATGAAGAACCTCCGGGACAAAGAAACACTGCAGGCTCTGGGACGAGGATCTTCTGGGTGCGACCACCACTTCGAGGGGTAAGTTGGGATGTCGTGGGTTGGTTAGGCACCATTGGTTTGGGCACACAAGGCCGTGGGGCGTCGGGTGCAGGTGTGCCTTGTGACGTCGGATTTTCTTACCTACTTTGGTTGCGGTAGGGGGTCGTCTGGATTGAGGCTGCAGGCGTAGTCTGGAGGCTTGAGGCAGGTTGGGGATCCCCTGATCTTTGGTTCAGGATTGCCGGGGGGACCTCCTCGAGGTGTTTTTCCACTCGAGCTCGGGCCCGGTTCGTCGGCTGCAGAGTGGGCTGGATTCGCGGTCTCTGGCTGGCACCAGAAGCTGCAGTTTAAACACGTCCGGTGTCCACAGGAGAGACAGGCTGGAAAGTGAAGGCAGGCAGGTCCTCCGGGGTTTGTGAGGCTGCTGGACACGCCGGGATTTTGCAGGAGCAGGTTCAAGGGGAGACAGGCCTGTAGGGCTGGGGCCAATCAGTGGGCGTCGTCCTCTTGTTAGCTCTGCACGGCTCTTCATCCTTTTTCTTTTCTTCTTGTAGGTAGGCTGGATCTGAGGAAGGAAGGTTCAGGGTGCCCCCTAAAAACTACATTTAGGGGCATTACAGGTAGGTAAAGGACGGGGACCAATTGGTCCCTTCCCTGGGGTGGGGTACACCCCCTATTCTGCCACTCTTCAGTGGGAGGGGGGCAGGAGCCTGTCCCTGGTTGGCTGAGTCCCCCCTTCCTCAAGATGGCAGGGACTCAAGGTTGTGCTTCACCTCTCCTCCCCCACCTGAGGGGTGGGGTTGGCAGCGGGGGGCACACCATTTTTCCTCACTTGTTTTGCCGCTGGTTCTCCCGCCTAAAGTGGGGGGTAGAACCAGTGGGGACCAGTTGCTGAAAGCAGAAAATGGTCTGGAGAGACTCACAAATGGCGGCATGCCTTTGAAGCTTCTCCTTCGTGAACCCTGCCCATCCTGAGAGAGGAAGCTTGGCACCTCTTCCCAGGATGTGCATTGTTTCAGGCCCCCGAGAGTAGCAAGCTCTCGACCCAGGGGTCCAGAAACATGTCTGGTGGTGGCAGCCTAAGCAGCCACTCGGTCAGGTCACTAGGAGTTGGTCGAGTTTCAGGGGGCATCTCTAAGATGCCCTGTGTTGTGCATTTTACATTAAATCCCACACTGGCATCAGTGTGGGTTTAATGTGCTGAGAAGTTTGATACCAAACTTCCCAGTCTTCAGTGTAGCCATTATGGTGCTGTGGAGTTCGTAATGACAAACTCCTAGCACCATATACTCTTAATGACAGCACTGCACTTTCAGTGCCCATGAATGGACTGTGGCACTGTAGGGGTACAGGGCTCATGCACCTGTACCCTCAACACTGGCATAGGGCACCCAGCGAGAGGAGTGACTGATGTATGCCAGAGCAGTGGTTTGTGGGCATGGCACACAGGGATGTGTGCCATGTCGAGACTTCACTTTGTTCTGCACCAAGACATGCAGCCTGTAAAGGCAGTGTGTGTTTGTCAGGGTACAGGGCCTCTAAGGGTGGCACAATAAGTGCTGCAGCCCTTAGATGTCTTCCCTGGTCACAGTGCCCTGGGTACCTGAGGTACCATTTACCAGGGGCTGACCTGTGGCCAGATATGCCAATTGGGATAGTTTTGGGGAAAGAACACAGCGCCTGGGAACCTGATTGGCAGGGACCCAGGGCACACCAAGAAAAAGTGCATCAGTAGTCTGGCAAAAAGTGGGGGGGGGGGGGGGGGGGGTTACTGCTACAGAAACCCACTTTCCTACAAGTGGCCACTGTTAACCTGGAACATACTTTTAGTCTTTGAGATAATTTGTGATGTTTGATGCGATGTGGGCTGGCCCTAAGCCGGTTTCTTTTTTTCACACACATGAATTATGTTGCCGACAATCATGAGTTGCTGAATTCTGCATTTGAAGGTGTCTTGAAGCCAATTCTCTTTTGGCTGTAGTGTGTCTTGTCACGTAGTGACGGGGACAAGAAAGGGGGCAAAGTTAATGCCTAGATAATTTACCAGTAATCCCATTATTCCATTGTCACTTTTTGCTCAGATCTTAAGACCTTCCCTCCTTTTTGGAGGCACATGTAAGTGCGTTTGGAGACATTGTAGTCAGCCAACCCTTTATATGGGGCTTAAAAGAAATTAGTTTGGAGGCACCTCAATGGCAGTCATTTCTCATCAAACTCTTAGTTTGAGATTGTCCTACATAATCCTATGTTTACTGTACTGGGTTTTCATAGATTAAGGTGTCCACCTCATAAGCACTGCAGCACACCAAAGCACAGTCACTACATAAGTTGCCCAAAGAACCAAATCATTGTCAAAGCAAAAGTATTCAATGTTCTTATGTCCATTCAACAGGTGTGTTCAATGACACAAACGGCTCCACAAAGTGATCCAAATCCACTTCGAGATTTCAATAGTCAGTCTTTATTTCAAATTCACACAGCAGCTGGATTTGGATCACTTTGTGAAGCGGTTTGTCATTGAACACAACTGTTGAATGGGCATAATAACATTGAATACTTTTGCTTTAACAATGATTTTGTTGTTTGGGCAACTTATGTAGTGACTGTGCTTTGGTTTGTAAAATGTAAATTGATACTTGTATAGCGCACTACTCACCCGCAAGGGTCTCAAGGCGCTTGTACGAATACTGCTGTGGAACCCATCCTGGCTTTCCCTGTGAGGCGTCCACTCCTGGGCACCCCCAAGGTGGAGGCCAGGCATCCTTAGCGTTGTGGGGGCCGTTGTGGAGATTAAGCGAGCTATTGCCCAGAGTTGCAGAGTGGGACTCCATGATTGGAATAGGCACCGAGGCGAGAATTATCAGGTCCGTGGAATTTTTGAGCACCAGACGCGCCGAGGCGGGGAATTGAACCCTGGTCCCGGACTAGACCTCTGCATCAGGGTCTGCCGCTCTAATCATTGAGCCACACTTCTCCACATTTGCTGCAGTGCTAATGAGGGGGATTTAGATTTGGGCTACTTCGTAGTTCTAAAATTGTAATACTCTAGGTGGATGAGTATTTGGCACCGTATTAGCACCCAATATCAAATGTTTGGAGAGTGACATATTGTAATTTCCATGACCTCTGTACATATGGTGAATGATGTGCACATCAAGACAGCATATCCACCCATTCGCTCTGTGTTAATAGATTTAGGTGTGTTGGTCAGGCATACAATGCTTAATAATAACCCTTTTTCAAACTGTTTGCTCTCTTGACAAACAAGTCTTCGTTAATGCTCTTTCTGGTGGATTCTCTAACCACAAATGTCTCACCTTCTGAATTTCCCCAAATGCCAGACTGCAACTGGAATTTTTCCAGCAATTGCTCTGCGCCAAGTTGCACCATCAGATTTCACCGTGGAATCACATCGCCTCCAGAAGAGACGACAAACTGTGTTCGAGGCATATGAGCTGCAGATTACACACTTGTGCATAGATCGCCATCTGGTGTTGGGCCCGGATGTTTGCAGTTGTTTTGCCTCTTGGAAAGTCTTTGGAAGTCACGAGGTCGGTGACTCCTCCTTTGGATCGTATTGCGCATGGGCTTCGGCTCCATCCTCAGATTGTTTTTTTCCGCCATCGGGCTCGGATGTGATCTTCGCGTTCCGGTTTCGAACAGCTTCCAGTTCGACGATCGACGCGCAATCCTCACCCCAACTCGCGGTATTGTTTTCGATCGCGATCTCCCCACTCGACGCGCCTCTCATCGGCAAAAACCTTCGATTCCGGTCGTCGACGACGGCCTTCGGGCCTACCCAAGCTCCGGTCCTGGCTAATGGAAAGGACTCCCTTCAAGAAGTGCCCTCGATGTGAGTCCAAGTTCCCCCACACCGATCTCCACGAAGTATGCAATCTCTGCCTCTCCCCTGAACACGAGGCTCGAGATTGTCCGGCGTGTAAGTCCTTCCGGTCCAAGAAAACCATTCGAGACCGAAGGGCTAGAAGAACCATGGCACACTTGACGACGATTCCGGACTACATCTTCGGGGAAGACGTCGACGCTCCAGAAGAACACCTCACCGACGAGGGACTCGTCCGCGCCTCCGAAGGCGACGATTCAGATGTGGAGGACATCACTCCGGCACAGAGGGTCGTGAGTACTAATCTACACCCCCCCACACACCCTCGCCGGCACCGAAAAAGGCTTCGGTCATGCCTTCGCCTCCGGGCCTAAGCAAGACCAAAGACATTGCATCCCACACCGCACCTTCGGGCCCGGTAAAGAAGCCGATTAAGCCTTCCGGCGGCTCGGGCTCGAGCCAGCCCACCGTCGGTGCCGATAAACACTCTTCGACACCGAGAAAGAAAATGGCCTCCGCTTCAACACCGAGCCCCGCACCGAAACACTCGGTGTTGAGAACCAGCTCCAGCTCCTCGGTGCCGACACCATCTTCGGCACCGACAAAAGCACACAAGGCCACCGGCACCGACACTTCGAAGCCGAAATCCACCTCGGCGCCGACCAAACAATCAGACTTTTCCATGCATAGTTCCAAACAACGAACCAGCGCGGATAAAGCCAAAAGACCAACGGCCCCGACGCCTTCGGCGCCGACGGACCAACCAACATCACCAGAACTTTTTACACCGGATCCATTACAAAAAACACTAACCAAGGATCCTAAAACCAGACATTTGATGCTCTCCATCAAAAAGAGACAGCTGGATAAACCTGCTCCACCTCCAATGAGGAAGGACTCTGCTACCTCTCCTTTCAGAATACCTTCCCCACCTCCACCGCCTCCTCCACCTTCCCCTCCTCCACCGTCTCCGCCCCCACCTCATCATTCCCCAACACCCTCTCCGGATGATGATGATGATCAGGGGGATCCATATGATGACATAGGAGACGTACCCCAACATTTACCTACAGGGGACCCCACTCCCACAGGCTCCCCAGACCCATGGGACGATTATAATATCCCTGACATCCCTAACGTCCCACAGGATGAGCTCTACCCTTCCAGACCTTCCCCACCAGACGACTCACTGGGGTTCAACCATCTACTACAAAGGGCGGCACACTATCACGGGGTAGATCTCCATACCGACCCCGTGGAGGAGGATTTCCTCCTCGATACGTTTGACACCACACATAGGACTACCTCCATATTGCCTATGCTCAAGGGAGTTATAAAACATGCGCCAGAGGTCTTTAAAGACCCAGTCAGAGCCAGGGTCATTAACCCGCGCATTGAAAAGAAATATAAATCCACCCCTACAGATTCCTCCTACATCAGAGGGCCAGCACCACTAGATTCTCTGGTAGTGTCCACAGCACGTAAAAGGGCCAACTCCCAAGCGTCGGGCGAAGCACCACCACCTGACAAAGAGTCTAAACTCTTGGACGCATCAGGCAAGCGTACTGCATCCCAAGCTGCCAACATATGGCATATCGCTAATACACAAGCGCTACTAGCCAGGTATGACAGGGCCCATTATGATGAATTAGAAGCCATAATGCAACATCTCCCTGATAAATACAAACCTAGGGCCAACAAGCTAATTCAGGAGGGGAAAAACCATTACTAATACCTCCATACGTTGTGCCCTAGATGCAGCATACACAGCCTCCAGGGCCATCAATACTAGTGTCCTCCTCCGTCGCCATGCCTGGCTAAGGATCTCAGGTTTTAAACCGGAGGTACATGCCTCCATCCTCAACCATCCCTTTGACCAGGAACATCTGTTTGGCCCAAAAGTGGATGAGGCCCTAGAAAAGATGAAAAAAGACACGGACACTGCAAAATCCATGGGAGCTTTACAATCGCACCCTCCCAGGCGCTCTTTTCGCTGCTCTTCCTTTCGGAGCACATCCAGAGGCTACTCCTCCGACACCGCTTCATATAAGGCCCCTACCCAGTCCACCTTTACAAGGGGCTACCAAAGAGGCGGCTACAGGGGCAACAATAACAAAGGCAGAGGCAAAACCGACACCGCCCGCTCTGCCACCGCACCTACCCAATGACTTCCCTCCACTCCCCCCAGACCATCCAACTCCGGTCGGGGGCAGACTCCAAAATGTCCTCCCTGTCTGGGCCACCATCACCTCAGACAAATGGGTAACACAAATAATTCGGTCAGGCTACTGCCTAGAACTAATATCTACCCCCCCAAACATTCCACCCAGACAACGCCCAATGTCACAAGAACATCTAACACTACTAAAGCAGGCAGAAAAGGGCAATAGAACACGTTCCTACCAACCAGCGAAATATAGGGGTCTACTCCCTATATTTTCTCATATCAAAAAGGGACGAGACTCTGAGGCCCATCCTAGACCTCAGGCCCCTAAACAAATACATACACTCAGACCATTTTCACATAGTAAGACGCTTATTTCCACATTCCAGTGCACAACCCTCACAGGAAGTTCCTCAGATTCGTAGTGGACGGCCAACACTACCAATTCAAAGTACTCCCGTTCGGAGTCACAACAGCACCACGTGTATTCACAAAGAGCCTAGCAGTAGTGGCAGCACACCTCAGGAGACAACACATCCATGTCTTCCCATACCTAGATGACTGGCTAATAAAAGCCAGTTCATACAGCCAGTGTGTACAACACACTCATGCCACTATCCAGCTACTTCACCAACTGGGCTTCACAGTAAGCCACGCAAAGTCCCATCTACAACCATCCCACATAAAACAATACCTCGGTGCCACCATAGACACCTCAAAAGCGCTAGCCTACCCCAATCCTGCCAGCATTACAAGCATTCAGGCTCTACGCGCAAAATTCATGGCACAACACTCCCTACCAGCTCGAGTGTTTATGCAACTAATAGGGATGATGGCCTCTTGCATCTTCATAGTACCTCACGCAAGACTCCAGATGCGTCCTCTCCAAGAGTGCTTAGCACGCCAATGGAACCAGGCCCAGGGTCAATTAACAGATCTGGTGTTGGTAGACGGTCGCACCCATCGCTCTCTGCAGTGGTGGACCATCCCAAACCTTTCCACAGGTCGACCGTTCCTGGACCGGGTTCCCCAGATAGTACTAACCACAGACGCATCGCTCTCCGGCTGGGGAGCTCATCTATTACATCTCACCACGCAGGGCACATGGACACCTCAACAAAAGTTACTCCACATCAACCATCTGGAGTTACTAGCGATCTTCTTAGCCCTAAAATCTTTTCAAACACAGATTTCAGGCAAGGCAGTCCTAATCCGCACAGACAACATGACAGTCATGTACTATATTCAAAAACAAGGCGGCACACACTCTCCACAGCTCTCAGAGCTAGCACAGAGCATATGGAGATGGGCCATACCCCAGAAAATCTTTCTCCTAGCTCAGCATGTCCCAGGAGTCCAAAACTATGGCTGATCTGCTCAGCAGACAAACACAACAAATCCACGAGTGGGAACTCCACCCACAAGTTTTACACCCGTACTTTCAGATGTGGGGGCATCCACAGATAGACCTCTTCGCCACCCACGAAAACACCAAATGCCCAATCTTCGCCACCAGATATCCACACCCATTGTCCAAAGGAAATGCGATATGGATGAACTGGTCCGGCAGATTTGCGTACGCTTTTCCGCCTCTCCCACTCATTCCACTAGTGGTGCGCAAACTACAGCAACACTCCCTCACACTAATCCTAGTAGCTCCAACTTGGGCCAGACAACCGTGGTACACCACACTGCTGGAACTATCTGTAGTACCGCACCAAAAATTACGCCTCTCTCCACACCTCTTAACCCAGAACCATGGAGAGATCAGACACCCGGACCCAGCTCAGCTCACCCTTGCGATCTGGCTCCTGAAGTCCTAGAATTCGGTTATCTAAATCTTCCCCCTGACTGTATGAACGTCATCAAGGAAGCTAGGCGACCCACCACTAGAGCGTGCTACGCCGCCAAGTAGAAACGTTTTGTTGTCTATTGTCACAACAACACCATCAATCCCCTAGACGTCTCCATTCAACACATCATAGGCTACTTACTCCACCTACAAAGGTGTAATCTAGCCTATACGTCCATTCGCCTGCACCTCGCAGCTATAGCAGCTTCCCTACAAAACAGGCAACATCTATCACTCTTTAGAGTACCTGTCATTAAAGCCCTCATGGAAGGCCTTAAAAGAATAATTGCCCTCACCTGTGTGGAACCTAAATATCGTTCTCACCAGACTAATGGGGCCTCCCTTTGAACCATTGCACAAATGTGAACTCCAATTTTTAACCTGGAAAACCGCTTTTCTCGTAGCCATCACTTCCCTCAGAAGGGTCAGTGAGATACAAGCATTTACCATTCAAGAACCTTTTCTACAAATGCACCATAACAAAGTTGTTCTCTGTACCAACCCAAAATTCCTCCCTAAAGTCATTTCTCCTTTTCACCTAAACCAATCTGTAGAACTACCAGTATTCTTCTCGCAACCACAAACTGTTGCAGAAAGAGCTCTCCACACACTAGATGTCAAACGAGCCTTACTCTACTACATCGAGAGAACACAACCTTTCCGTAAGACCAAACAACTGTTTGTCTCTTTCTCTCCACCACACAAGGGCAACCCCATCTCCAAGTCGGGGATAGCTAGGTGGATTGTCAAATGCATTCAGATTTGCAACCACAAAGCAAAACGAACGCTATCCGTTCCCCCTAAAGCCCATTCTACACGTAAAATAGGGGCTTCAATGGCTTTTCTAGGAAACATCCCATTAGATGATATCTGCAAAGCAGCTACATGGTCAACACCGCACACTTTCACTAAACACTATTGTGTAGATGTGCAAACTAAGCAACAGGCTAGTGTGGGCCAGGCTGTGCTCAAAACATTATTTCAAACCACTGCAACAGATACGGGTGACCGCCGCTAAGGGTGGGTACTGCTATATAATCTATGCACAAGTGTGTAATCTGCAGCTCATATGCCTCGAACGGAATATGCTACTTACCAGTATGCATCTGTTCTTGGCATGTAGAGCTGCAGATCTACACACGCCCACCCGCCTCCCCTGCTACCTTTATCTGTTCCAGTTTATCTTATTTAGATACAACACACATAGGCATCTTCACTGTTTATTACTACGCTCCATCATTTCCCTGCTGGCGAAAAACAATCTGAGGATGGAGCCGAAGCCCATGAGCAATACGATCTAAAGGAGGAGTCACCGACCTCGTGACTTCCAAAGACTTTCCAAGAGAAAAAACCAACTGCAAGCATCCGGGCCTAACACCAGATGGCGATCTATGCACAAGTGTGTAGATCTGCAGCTCTACATGCCAAGAACAGATGCATACTGGTAAGTATATAATTTTCTCTCCCTCCCAAGGACAATCTCTCAATGGCCTCTTTGACTATCGGTAATTGAACTTTGTGGGGAAGGTTAGAGGCATGATCTGCCAAAACCTGAACTGAACAGATGTAAAGAGGAGCGTGTTGAAGAACCTACAGCGCTCAAACTAATTGTACTCCCTACCGGCTATTCATGATGATAGGAGGAGGATTTAAAATGGCTGGGCTGCAGTTGCAGCTCTCGCTAAATAAGCACTTCCCTTACTGCTGGCCACGTTGTCTGCCACTGTCAGCAGAAGCCACGAATAGGCTGTACGGGTTCTTGCATAGGCTGTAAGGACTGCCCATAGCTATAGACAAGAGCACAAGTATATCTTCTTAATTTTCTTATGATAGAGTTAATGGGCTAGTGATAGTAAGCCTTAGAAGTGGGCCAGAGTCCAGTTATCCTTGAAGCTCTCCAATGCAACTTTTTTTTCTCCAAAAAGCCAGGAATCATCAAATTGCATGCCCATAAGGGATGTCTGCCCGTTGCCTGAATAGCCTGTGGCACTCATCCAGGCATCTCACCGAAGCACCACATGGATGCCCATGGCACAATCTTCACAATCTGTTGCACCTAGTCCTGCTCTCAACACACACGCATCTGTCTGCCTTAAATTGTCTGAGCAAAAGCATTGTTTAATTCCTCAGGAATAGTAGGCAAGATCTTGCTGGCCATATCCCAAAGGGCATGGATATAGCTCCCCAGTATCCAGGCAGCCAAACCAAACCAAAGCTAGACTGGCAGATAAGAAGACCCTCTTCCAGAATATGTCTGTATACTTCAATTCCCAATCTGGAGGGGGTGTTGAGGGGTGCGCAGTGGGGTTTGCGTTGAGGTTTGCTGGTGGAAACCTGAGCCTACAACCTTACAAGAGTCGGATGCTGGGTCAGAAAGTCGAGGTCCCCATTGCAGGCCAGGGGAGACTTGCTAAAGTAGCAAAATGGAGCAGCTTAGACCTGTTTCCAATCAGTGTCTTTGTCAAAGCTTTGTTCAAGAGCAAGATGGGTTTTGAAGTGGCAGGTCAGTGCTGCACAATCTGTCAATAGATTTGACTTGGTTTCTGCCATAGAAAGCAGAAGTTTCAACACTTCTTCAGCTCTGTGGAAGACCCCCACAAAAGTGGCGCACTGTTCTTTAGAGGCCCCCAGTAGGGAATCCAGCTATGTTTTAGGAGAAGTGTCCAGGCCCCTGGCATTCTGAAAATCGAGAAATAGGACAGCGTTAGTGTAATGAGGTGAAAGTAAACTATCAGTCTCCTGGTCAGGCAACGTGCAATGTTTTGGAGGCCCTCGACAGTGTCTGAATCTGATCCAAACAGTGTCTCAGTACTACTGTCCTAAAGGAGTGGAACTGCCTGGAAATCCTTCAAAATTAGGTCTTAATTGATTATCTCCATAAGCTTATCGACTGACTATGGGCCAACATCTGCTTCAAATCCAAAACAGGCTGTAGGATAGGACCCAGAGCAGTAGCCTGTAGTTTCCTGCATGTATATGATGGTATAAGTTGCCACTTCCAATGGGCCAAGCACGGAAAAGTTTCAGCATGGCCTCCTTGAAGGCATTTACTTGCTGCAGAGTCAAGAAGTTTGGTAACACGAGGTGTGCCAGGACCAGCCTGCGGGTAGGGTCCAAGTCAGACTAGGGCAGCAGAGTTGGTTCCTTCGAATGCTGACTGTGTGACTTCTTCTTAGAGCACAATTAACAGGATTGGGAAGTGTCCCTCTTGAACTTCTTGTCTTTATAGCTTATAGATTTCTCATTCAAATTATTTGACATCTGTGACTTTAAGGGGGACCAGGATCTGGAACGGTAAGGAACCTGCTTTTGGGCGTAGCAGTGAGTCTGTGGTTCGAAGTGCAACCTGCCCTTTTACTTGTGCTTGGATTATGTATAGTTTCGGCTTCCGCTCCCTCATGGCCTTTAAGTACATCAGGAATCATTTGTAACAGACTTTGAGTCCTGCTTAGACCCTAGACAACACATGCAGATGTAGTGCAGATCCGTAGCCAACATCTGCTGTCCGCAGGCATGGTTTGAATCCTGTGGTCTTCGGGGGGTAGACGTTTTTCCTAACATTCTGTCTTGAGATATTTGGATTTGGTAAAACACGGACTAAGAGTTTGAGGTGGAGCTCTTACTCAATGTTGAATGGCGTAAAGAGGAACTGATGTTAGTGTGCAAGGGTGGGGCTATATACAAGTCTGTGCTGTCACTTCCATAGGTGGTGTGATGGTGCCACCTATTGTTGGCCCGAAACAATTGCTTTAAAATGTCTGGATCCAATATGGCACCTGTGGGCAATTTAGAAGGTGAGGAATCTGCGGATAGATCCATCAGAAACAATGGTTTGCTGTGCAAACTTAGGGCAGCAAGTATGTTTCTAGAAGAAACCACAGTACTCAATAAAAGCATCAGCCGCCATGGTTTATAGTACGATATGAGGATTCTTCCTAGATTTAGTCTCGAGTCACAAATGAGAACACTCTACTGTTTGTAGAAATTGTGGGTGTTGGCAGATTCTTAGTCCTTTATTACTGCTGAGAGTTTTTGTTTCTGGTCAGTGATAAGTGTGTTTATTTAGTCCCAAAGCAATGAATGTTGGTAATTATGTTGGCTCATATCTATGCTGAAAAGGCTTACATTTTCCCTGCTTTTTTTTATTAGGGCCAGAGCATCTCCGAGACTGCCCACGTCCTGATCATCCTGGGCCATCTTCTCCCAATGACCCTGATTCTCCTGGAAGTGAGCGCACTGCATCTTTGCAGGGAATGGACACTACATCCTTACCACCCCGAAAGCGACCCTGGCATGATGGACCTGGGACCCCCGACAGCAGAGATGCAGAAACCCCTGGGTGTTCAGCTGAGGAGAGAGGGAAAGGTAAAATACCAATGGCACAAACTGTCTGAAGATAATGCTGAAATGTCCTTGTGTGATACCTATAAAATTATAATTTGTGTCAAGAATTGATGTAGTGTAATGTGTAGGCACTTATCAACTGAAGCATGCTAATCCCTTTTTTTCCTTATTATTTTTTATCAGGTCGAGGAACCACAGTTTCTTCACAAAGAGTGAGGAAGTCCAGTCGCTCTGGGTCTCAAGATAGTGATCCCCTTCGCGAGGAACGATTTGGGGGACCTGCAGGCAACACCAACCCATCCCGAGGAGGAAGAAGTGGAAACTGGAGAGGAGGCAGCAACATGAGCTCAGGCCCCACTCGGCGAGGGGCTGCTAGGGGGTCTACACGTGGAGGTGGCAGGGGTCGATAAAAGTTGAGATCCCTGGGTGAACTGCTTAGTTCATTCTTCACAGTATTTGAATAGATACTTTGTGTGAACTCATAATGAGAAAACATGCCCTTGAGAACCTAAAGGTGCTGCAGAGCCACAAAATCCCAGATGAAGGGAAAAGGCTTCAGGGCAAAATCACTTCCTAGATCGTGCAATGATCTCTTAGATCAAGAGAACTGAAAAGCAAGAACAACCCCACAGTGACTCATCTTTGCCTCTTGAATTTGCTTAATCTGTCTTGCTCCACCTTCCTCATGCAATGTGGGGTACTTTTCCAGCCCTTACAATTATTCACTCTGTTCGTCATCTCTTGACTCACCATGTCATGTTTGTGGACATAATTCCAAATTTAAATTTGTTTTATCATGATGAGTTTTGGGGTCCTCTTTTATTTCCTCCCCCTCTGCTTCATCATCATCAAGGAGAAATGGAGTTCTTTCCTTATCGCACTCCATTTCCAATGATGTCACCTCTCATCACAGAGAAAGTAAATTTTCCTCTGTACAGATTATCAGATGTTAAGTTGTTTTTTGTATGAAATACATAACGTAATTTGCGCAAGAATTGAGAAAAAGAAATCTGTTTGGTCTAAGTTATTGTCTATGTTTTGGAATGATATGCCAAATGTTATAAACTAGAATATTCTAGGGTACATAATCGCCCCAAACTTTTTGCCATTCGCGCTGCGACTTACACCTTAAGGAAAAGTTAAATGCCTGCAACCTAGCTGACTCCCATGGTTATGAAGTCATTATCAGAACCTTCCCCTATATACAGGATGCCCAACCCTGTTTCAACAGATGAAAATGTTTATATTTTCTAGAAAATGTGCCTGTACGAGTCAATATTTTCTACCATTTAAAATATATCCACATATGTCCAGGGCTGAAACTATTTAGTTATTCACCTATTCCCCATGGAAAAAGCAGGACATTGTTTGCATAGTTATTACTTCTTAGTCAGTATAAATGTTTCTGATGGATACTTCTAACTGCAGAGTCTACACCTTAGTATACTTCCATGGTGCCAGTCTTGATATGGAAATCTTTCCCCAGTAATGCTATCCTGTGCCACCAGGTGGCGCCATGCAGCTTTGCGTTGATTACATACCGCCTGGAATTGACTGAGTGGAGTCACATAAAACATCCACCCTGAGCCATGAATGTCAGTTCTTTTCTTTCCACACCTTCTGTTGCAGGTCCAGAGCTCTGCTCCCTATGTAGTCAGCATTCTTATGACTCCTGAAAACAGAATGAAATCCAGTGTGCTAGGAACAGTGTCCCCTCTGAAGACTACAGTTTCACACCATGCCACAACTGTAGAAAATCAATGTTAGTCATGGACCAGCACGCAATGTCTTTCTGGTGGTTGGGCTCTGGGCATGTCTGACAAGTGTGTCCTAATGTTCCCAAAGATGATCTGGGGCCTAGAATCAAAGCAGTACATCAATGAATACAAGAAGGATCATTTGTCCCTTTTTCACCCACTTCCCCTCCAAGTCGAGTGTCTGAACTCAATTCCATTTCTGTGGTCGCTCTCACAAGAGGTCAACTTTGCAGTCGAAGTCCTCCAGTAAGTTAAAATCGAAGTCCACATGCAAACACAAGAACGCGAAGCAGGACTCTGCCCCACCCCTGATGCACTCTATCCAAAGGTAAGGTGCATCGGTGTCACAATGTTAGTCTGTCGTCTTCCGGATCTCCAAATACGAACGGGATTCCCCAGTTGGTCCTGGTGTGCCACAATTTCTCCAAGCCATCAGCACTACTGCAGCAAATTGATGCCTTTAAAGAGGTGATGCTGAAGGTATTTAGTGTTCTTCCGCTCCCTCTAGTGTGACTTTGAGCCCTAAGGATCCACAGGAACCCTCAGTGATGATACTGCAGACAGATACGCCTTCTGGGCCGTCTGAGCCCTTTGACCGATTCTAAGCTCCAGACCGACTCCAGTACAGATTACCACTGTGTCTCCTCAAACTTCATCGGTCTCTCCCAAGTTGACGCTGGTACCAACACCACCAGCACCCATAGAGGATCTGGTGCTTGTTTCTGACTTTGGACCAACTCAAGCCTAATCCCATCTGATGTTGCACCACAAAGTTTCTAAAGAGCTACCAGTCGCCATACAGCCTGACTCTGAACATATGCGTCCACTAGGGAAGACGTGCCATCAGATTCTACATTCTTTTTGGCTTCAATTCTGACCAAAGCTTGTCACTACCCAGAGAGGCTAACAATTTTTGCATGGGCTTTATACCTCCCCCGATACAGGGTTGAACTTGCCATTTGGATGACCAGAGTGAAGACTGTGCACCACTTACACTGGTAATCAGACTAGCAGCTGAGGTCTTGGACCTACAGCTGTCCTGTATTAAGATTCAGACACACAGCCTTACAGAAATCTTACAGCCTGTACCAGCCTCATTTGAGCCCTTGCTCCATTTTTAATGAGACCCTCACTGATCTCTTAATGGGCTTTCAATCAGAGCCCTCTTCTTGCCCCCCGGTTAGTAGGCAGGTGGCCAGATTTCGGACTCCCTCAAGGTGATCATGATTTTCTCACTGAACAACCTACTCCAGAGAGTATGATTATTCAGGCTTCAACCAACAATTTGAACCCTAATTTATTCCCTACGACCCCTCAGATAAGAAATCTTGAGAAGACTGGGGCATTTGGAAAACACATTTCCTTTGGCTAGACTAGCTTCCATATCAGTCAAAATAGTCTGCTAATTGGACAACATGCCCTCTGAGACATGGCCAGCAGTTTCGGAAGACCTTACAGCCTCACTGTCTCAAACCATTCAGGGTTGTCAAGATGCAGCCAAATAGATAATTTGTGCTAGCCTTGATACTGCTGTTTGTCTGGGAAGGGTGATTGACACCAATGTGATGCTTTCCTGCTATGAGTGGATGTTCTCCACAGGGTTTTCTAAAGACGTACCTCTCTCTTGGATATGCCTTTCGATGGTTGACCCCTGTTTGGAGCAATAGCCAATTCCGCCTTAGAACATTTCAACAAAGGTAGAGCCACAGTACACTCTCTGGGTCTTTTGACCCCTGCCTAACTGTTTATTCACCAGTTATAACATTGAGGCCATTCTAGGGGGCTGACTTGTAAGTAACATCAGTTTCCACAGCCACTGCTCCAATCACCACAGTTCTTTTAAGGCCAGAGATGTGGGCCTCGCAGGCGATGTGCAGGCATACAAGGGCATCAGTTCTCCCAGACCCCTTCACCCTGCGGCAGCAGCCACCAAGCTGCTTTAGCTTTCCATTAGTAGAACACAACCACCCTATAGGAGGCAGGACCCCACATTTTCTTTCAGGGCGGCGATCTATCATGTCCGATCAATGGGTCCTTCAAATCGCTCCCCTACCTTTATTATTGCTCTGCCCAACCTACCACCCCCACATCAGAGTGAATCTCAGCAGAACACCTGTCCATTCTGTTGTAAGAGGTGTTATTTTTACGTTTCAAAGGAGCTATTGAGAGGATTCCAGACTCAGGAGGGGATTGCAACTTTCACTATTTCATCATATAAAATAAGGATGTGGGCCTTCTGCCCATTTTAGACCTTTACCTCTAAATTACTTGCCTAGGGAGGGCAAATTAAGAATGCTCATGCTGACCCAGCTTCTGTATTCCCTGCGCCAGAGAGATTAAATGGTGTCCTTGGACCTTCAGGATGCATATTTTCATATAACAATCTTGCAGCCCCACAGGCATAACCTGCAGTTTATGGTAGACCAGGAGCATTTTCAGTCTGCCTCATTAGTGCCCCTCAGGTGTTTCTGAAAGTGATGGCAGTAGACTTGAGGCATCTTTGAGGTTGAGCATACCAGTCTTTCCCTACCTTGACGACTGGCTGTGGAAGGTAAGCTCACCGCAGTCAGTCGTAGACCACCTGTAGACAATGGTAAACCTAACATCTTTTGGGGTTCTCGATCAACATGCTGCAGTCACACCGGACTCCTTCAAAGAGGCTACCATTCATCGATGCCATTCTGGATACAGCACAGTTTCGGACCTTCGTTCCAGGTCAGTGAGTCTAGGACATGCAAGTTATGTTCCTGATATTTCTACCACCATCCTGGATTTTGGTGACAGTGGGTCTAAGACTTCTTGACCTACTGAATTCTGCTTTTCAACCACGCCAGGTGGCATCTGTGGGCTGTGCAGTGGGATCAAAAGTCTCAGTGAGCTAAGCACCAATGGAAACCATCAGATGCCATCTAAGTTTCAGAGAAGACTGCAAGAGACCTACAGTGCTAGCTGCTCAACTGCAATTGGATAGGTGCCAGACTCCTCTCCCTATCCTACCCAGAGCTAACTGTGGTGATACTCATTACTGCGGAGTTGGGTAGGTCATCTGGGAGGGGTGGAGATTAGAAGATGCTGGTCTCGGATGAAGACCCGGCTCCACATCACCCTTTTGGAGTTGCAAGCCAATCACTTGTCAATGAAGCCCTTCCTACCATCCATCAAAGGGAGGCTGATTCAGGAGATTGGGGATGCCAGTTTTCTCCTACCTCAATGGTTTACTGTTGAAGGCAGGCTCCCCCCCCCCCCCCCCCCCCCCAATTGTTGACCACCTCCTGATCATGCTTAACCTCATGACATTGTAGGGTTTCACAATCAATGAGCCAAAGTCACATCTGACTCCTTAGCAGATGCTTTCATTGGAGCTCTCCTGGGTACGATCCAGTTTAAGACGTTACCTCCACCCAGGACATTTTGGTTATGCTCCCATATTTTACATTGGTAGTGGCACTTGGTGAGAGAGGTTCTGATGCTTCTTGGCCTTCTGCAGACTCCTTGTTAACTGCACTAGATGACAATTCCAGGTTTTGCACTGGAATTTAAAGTTCCTGTGGCACAGCACCAAGGAAGCCTGTCTGGGACCATTCAGATCTCGAAGGATACTACATACGATCTGCAGAAGTGGCTACTTTACTGCAGTTGGACCACTGGCAGGCCCCTCTCCCTTCTACTCTCTGAGCTGACAGTGGTGACTGACATGTCACTGTGGACATTAGGACTCTGGTCTCCAATGGAAGCTCGACTCCATATCTACTTGCAGTAGTTACAGCCATTCTCTTGGCCTTGAAGACCATCCTATAAATCTTCAAAGGGATACTGGTAAAGATTCTTATGGACAACACCACTGCCATGTGTTGTTGCAACAAATGGGAGAGTTGTGTCCTGGGCCCTGTAACTAGAATAACCTATTTTTCTTCCCACTTTTATTTCAATCGGACAAAAGTCACTGACCCCATATATTTCTACATGTATTTAGTTAATTTTATAGTATTTTTATAAAATGTTCATTTAAAGTGCATTGCTTGTTAACAACATTGATAATTGAATCATCTAAAGTGCATGGTTACATCCTAGTGTCAAAACTTCCATATTTCTCTAATTACATTACAAAACATATTACAGACAGAATAAAAAGCAATACTTTATTATCACAAACCCCTCTCATCAAACACTTCCCATACAAACTATTAAATCACACTCAAACAGCCTCAGACACAACAGTCCACAAATCATGTCCTTCTTGATCCACCACAGCAGTAGTTATTCCTTCTATTGCTGTTGCATCAGTCAACAGATGGTCATAGCCAATGCACGCTTCAGTGGTGAAAATGGTTTACAACCACCTTCCTCGGGGCCTAATACAGATTATCTTCCTTCCAGAAATATTTAGGGGCTTTGCTCTTCACTACAGATACCCTAGAGCCACCACCCTTAGGAACAATTGTCCAATGTTGACTAAACGTTGTATCTAATTATACACTTTCAGCAAAGAACATAGGAGGTTAGTCCGATATCTCCAACAAGACTAACTCTTCAGAGGTTTTACTGATATGGTGACGTATGCATATTATTCAGCCATCGTCAGTAACCTGTCCTCTCCACAGTTCCATTTATTTACTCTTTCCAGATCCTGGGTCCAAAACTTTCCTGGTAAATTCTTATTCATATACATAAAGCCTTGCAAAGTCACTAGAAAGGTAGAGAAGGGTCATTGTTAAAACATCATTTTAAAGTGAATGACAGAGAAGAACAGAGCATTGTAGATGGATGGCCTGGAGCTGTGTTAGAATTACAATGGACAACGTGCCCAAAAGAGCATCAAGCCTTCCAGTGTCCCATCATGCCCTGCTGTAGGTGGCAGTTAACTCCGTTATTGTTTCTGACTCCTGCTGACAAGAGTCTTGGAGCATGGATCTAGGCTATTTTACTCACAAAACTGTTCAGAGCCTCTTTAAAATTGGTTCACTTTACTTCCTTTAGTTTTTCTCTTTTTTCTTGACTGAAATGCCATCTCTGTTTGTGAAAAGCTTAGAATGATGCAGAAAAATGGCTCATACAGATCTCCACCGGGTCTTTATCCTATACCTGCCAGAATCTCATAATCCCCAAAGATATAATCACTGCAGCTACCCCTCTAGACACATCTTGAGAGAGTATAAGGAGATTCGCCTGCATGACCAGCAAGACAGGTGAAACTTGCAAGAATTCCTTTTTGGGGAAAGATATGAGTGACGAGGAGAGTCTGCTCCCTCCACAAGTGCTTCAGTCTCATTCTCTAAGAACTCTAGGAGGGGAAGATCCAAAATAAGAAATTAAGGTGAAAAACGACATCCCTGTTAAACGACCATTGACACCAAGACATTCTTATGCTGTGTTAGAGAAAATGGCATAGTGGCTTTCAGGAACTAAGAGACACAGCCTTCTCTGTAAGTCAGACTGAGTATTCCAGTGCACATTCACCCTCCAGCCTGCCTTCTCCAGTCCCCATACTGTCTCTCCGCCATCAGTGCCATCTCCTCCAACCCCACAGGCACCTATGATGACTCCACCACCGCCTCCACTAGTAGTCCCTTCAAACTTCTTCACCGACAGCTCCTCCCAGGGTTTCACAAGGCACTCAACCTGCGTCTGCTCCTGTGGGAACCCCCGCAAAGATGTTCCAGAACTCCCTCATGGCATTGCAGATCATGTCATACATAGGTTACAATCGAGATCTCACCGTTGCCCATATTGTACCAGATCAACCAGATGTTCAGATGCATTTCCACATTATGATCGCATTCATCAAGGAATGAGCACTTGTCCACATCTACACAAAGTTACTCTTCTACACTAACTCAATGTACGAGGATATCTCCAGTGGATGATAATAACAACTTTCCAGGAAATCTTTATAATATGGGCCAACATACTAAATATCCCTCTTCCAGCTACAACATTCCCAGCATCTGTTATTTGTGAAACATTGCACCAACGTCTGATCGAGACATCTAGCTGCAGATTCCTTACCTTTGAACTTCCAGATGTAAGGCTAGAACCGGAAATATTTTGATAGCGGTACCCCTGCGCACTGGTAGATGGTGTCAGTTGACTCCATGTGACGTCGTCCGCATCGTGTTCTTTGTGACGTCCGAGTCGTCAATCTAACCGCAGACTCACCAGGTAAAGCAATTTCCTCAACAGTGGCCATAAGGCGCCACGCCTGGCTGAGGACATCTAGATTTTCTGGGCATCTCAGGCTAATCTTATGGACATGCCTTTGATGGCTCCTGTCTCTTTGGAGACAAAGCAGACGCAGCACTTAAGCGTTTTAAGGACTCGCGGGCTTCGGCCAAGACCTGGGGCCTCACCACAGCACCCTGGTCTGCGTGTACTGTTCGCTCCTCTCGTGGCTATGGAAGGGGCTTCTAACCGTGCCAACACTAGTCTAGCCAGAGAGCCCCACAAGTTCAGCAACCTCTGTGGGGTCATGGACGCGGTTCAGTCCAACCCCAAGGTTCGGGCAGCCAGAAGTTGAGTCAAGCCACCATCCTCTCTTCCACTGCAAAACCTTCCTAGTCCGATCACCCTTGATCACCCACGCCCAGTTAATGGCATGATACGCCTTCACCTCCAATACTGGCGCGACATTACCTTGGACAGGTGGGTGTTGCAAATAGTCTGAAGGGGCAACTCCCTCCCCTTCATGACTACCCCCTATCCATGCCTCCAGTGTGCAATCAGCTGATGGAGGTTCACCTGGCCCTAGTCCGTGAGGAAATTAAGGCTCTCTTGACCAAGAGAGCTTATAGAGAGGGTTTCCGACCCATTAATAGGCTGTTTGTTATTCCCACTATTTTTTGGTCCCAAAGTACAGTGGCCTTTGTCCTATCCTAAACCTCAGGGCCCTCAACTAATTCCTCGAATAGTAGAAGTTCAGATGTTCACCCTTCCTGAGGTCCTGTCTGCTCTGGACCCAGGAGACATAATGGTAGCGTTGGACTTGTAGGACGCCAATTTCCATATTCCCGTCTTGCCTGCCCTTCGGTACTACCTACTGTTTACGGTGGGCCAAAGGCACTTTCAGTTTACTGTGCTCCCCTTCGGCCTCGCCAGTCCCCCTCGGGTGTTCACAAAGGTGATGGCGGTGGTCGCAGCTCATCTGCAGAGATCAAGGGTTCCAGTCTTCTCCTATCTCGATGACTGGTTGTTGAAGACAGGCTTGTCCCAAGCAGTCATCTCCCACCTACAGACTGCTGCAAACCTCCTGCACTTGCTGGGGTTCACTATCAATGTGCCAAAGTCACACCTGACTCCTTCTTAAATGCTCCCTTTTATCAGAGCGATTCTGGACAGGGTGCAGTTTCAGGCTTATTCTCCCGAATAGCGAGTCCAGGATATTCAGGCTATGATACCGATGTTTCAGCCTCTGTACTGGATTTCGATGAGAATGACTCTAAGGCTGTTGGGCCTTATGGCCTCCTGCATCCTGCTTGTGGACCATGCCAGATGGCACATGCGGGCTCTGCAGTGGGACCTGAAGTTCCATTGGGTACAAGATCGTGGAAATCTCACTGACCTGGTTCAGATATCGGAGGGCACTGCTGAAGACTGACAGTGGTGATATCCTGAGCTTCTGGCAATGAGCATCGATCATTCGATCAGGTTGCCCCTTCGAGAGGATCTTCTGTCGCAGCATCAGGGGAGGGTTCTCATCTGAAACTGTCCACTCTGCCTCCTTGCGTGGGGATTGAACGGGGACAGTTGACAGCTTTTATGGTTTAAATCTTTTTATTCATTTTTCCATCTTGTAGGATAAATGCCATTTAGTATACAAAGTTTCATCAAATCTATAAGGTGC
Source organism: Triturus cristatus (assembly GCF_964204655.1). Lineage (NCBI taxonomy): Eukaryota > Metazoa > Chordata > Amphibia > Caudata > Salamandridae > Triturus > Triturus cristatus. The sequence continues at coordinate 930,033,440 of NC_140594.1, read as the reverse complement.
GGCTTTTGTGAATAATAGAAAAATGAAAACACTTCCCCCCCCATTCTCCCCACCCACTTCCAGCGCTCAGATGACTCCATAACTATATTCTTCACAACTCTATGCACATTTATGATTCTGTTCCTAAGTGAGTTCCAAAAGCCTCCATATTCAGAGGTATCTGATAAAGCCTTCTAGCTGCAGATTCCTTACCTCTGAATTTCCCAGGCGTCAGGATCCGAAAACGTTTGCTGAGCAATACCCCTTGCGCGAGACGTCTGGTGGCTCCATTTGGCTCGGTGTGACAGCGTCGGTTATGATGTCGCAGTGACTATATAGGCGCCACTAGGTGCGCGGAAGTCTGTTCTTTTCTTTCTGCACCAGTTAAGCGCCGATCCATTAAGAGCTACCCCTCTGCCGCTTATGGGCAGTTTATGTTCTCGACTTTTGTCGAATTCGAAAAGAATTCCACTTGTGTGTCAGGGATGTCTTCGAAGGAAGACAGGTTTCAAGCAGTGCGGGCCTGCCACTGCATGATGTCGGTCACCGATCCACACCTCGTCTCTCTCTGGTGTCTCGAGGGCGACCACAACTCTAAGTCATGCTCAGACTGGTGGGCCATGGCTCTGAAGGCCTTGAGGGTGCGAGGGATGAAGCTCCTCACGGCCCGGCAGTCAACACGGTCCAGCGAGACTCCGCGAAGGTCCCTGACCCGATCGAAGAGGAGGAGGTTGTGGGACCGCTTCCGGAGGCGTAAGTCCTCTTCTTCCCACTGGAGGTCCTTGGGACACTCTGGTAAGGGGCATAAGAAGTCATCGTCCAAACAGACTTCAACTTCACCTCGGCTGTTGTCAAGAGAGGTAAGGAGCACCGATGTTCTAGGCACGGTTCCCCAGAGCCGGAGCCAAGTTCAACTTCGCTCCTCCCTCCCTTTCCTGGGACCCGGAGCGACTCCCGCTCAAATAAAAGAATTTTACGAGGCCATGAGCTGCGTATTTGAGCCCTCGGGCCTCGCGGAGTCGGAAGGGGCCCCATCTGATTCAACATGGTTGGCTCCGACCACAGCGCCGGTAGGGCCTTAAGGATCTGATCTCGGATCCGAGGGGACGCCGGTCATGCCATCGTGACCTCCCCTGGCGTCGGTGCGTGTGGTGCCGCTGGTGCCCATCGGCGGCACCAGACCCATCCTCATCCCTGATGACACGGAGCTGAAACGACGAAGCTCAACACCGATTCCAACATCAATTGAACCCAGGGTTTCTATGTTGTCGCCTGGGCACTTTGAAGATGTGCGAGGCTCAGGAGCGGAATGGGAGGTGTCTCTGGACCCTCTGGAAAACCAGGATTTCTCTGTGGAGAACTTGGACTAGTATGGGGAACTTGGGGAAGCCTGTGGACTAGACACTTCCCCGATACTGGCATGCTTTCTCCTCCAACAGTGGCTATAGAGGAAGGGGCATCCTATGCCATGGTGGTAAAGAGGGCAGCTGAAGTCCTTGGACTAGAGTTACCCTCAGTGCAGGTCAGGACTAATCTGACCGAGGTGCTTCAACCAGGGGCTTCCACTCCTGAACCTCTTTTGCACCTAAATGAGGCACTTACGGACATCCTTCTAGGCATGTGGTCTAAGCCTAGCACAGGGGCACCTGTGAATAGGACTATTGCACGCCACCATAGTCCAGCTCCAGCGACCCAAAGCTCAGCTAACACCCCACCCCAGAAAGTTTGGTGGTGCAGGCCTCTACGTCTGAGTATGTTCACTTCTGCCCCTCCGGATAGGGAATCCAAGAGGCTGGACTTGTTTGGAAAGAAGTTGTTTTCTTCCTTCAGCCTGGCATTGCGGTCAATGAATACTGCATGCTTATTGGGCCCTTTCTCCCATTCCCTTTGGGAGACTGTTGCACAAGTGCTGCCACAGGTCCCATAGGAGGCCCGGGCTGTCCTTTCCCAAGCAGTCAAGGATTGGAGAGATGCAGCAAAATTCACCATACTGTGTGGCCTAGATACAACAGTTTCACAGGGCAGATCGATTTAAACAACAGTGGCCTTCAAGCACCAAGCCTGGCTTAGAACAACTGACTTCTCGGGGGTTGTCCAAGCTAATCTGATGGACATGCCCTTTGATGGAACCAGTCTTTTTGGGGAAAAGGCAGACTGCCCTGGTCGGGTTCAAGGACTCTCGAGTTAGGGCCAGATCTTTGGGTCACTCCTCGTTGCCAGGCTGCCTTTTGCGGCAACGGAAAGGGTTTCTAACTGCATCAGCTCTGTTCCAGCCACCGTCCTGCACAGACTGCCCAAGCCATGCAAGGATGTGGACGCGGTGCATTCTGATCAGGAATGGAAGCCAGAAGTCGTCGGACACACTGCCCCCAGCAGCCGCAGCCTCCAGGCACTCCTAGGCTGACTCTGCAGGACCACACTACTCCAGTTGGTGGGAGAACTTGTCATCTCCCCCCACTGGAGATCCACAACATCGGACAAGTGGGTCTTGCAGATTGTTCACGAGGGCTATTCTCTGCCTTTCCTCTTTTCCTCCTCTCATTCTGCCAAATAAGAAACGGCTGACCGAGGATCATTTAAGGTTACTCCAAGAGGAAGTTACAGCTCTCTTGGCCAAGGGAGCTATAGAAAGGGTCCCGGTTTCAGAAGTAGACAGTGGTTGTTATTCCCGCTACTTTTCTAATTCAAAAGAAGAACAAAGGTGCGGCCCATTTTGGATCTTCGAACCGTCAATCTCTTCCTCAAGAAGAAGTTCAAGATGCTCACTATGGCTCAGGTCTTGTCTGCCCTAGACCTCGAAGACTGGATGGTAGATTTGGACCTGCAGGACGCGTATTTTCACATTCCCCATCCTCCCAGGCCACAGGCATTACCTGCGGTTCGAGGTAGGCCGCAAACACTTTCAGTTTACTGTGCTCCTCTTAGGCCTTAATAGTGCCCCTTGGGTGTTCACTAAGGTGAAGGCGGTGGTCACAGCTCATCTGCGCAGGTTAGGGTTTTCCGTCTTTCCCTACCTCAACGACTGGCTGTTGAAGGCGTCCTTGCCCCAGGCAGTGGCCTCCCACCTTCAGACTACGGCGAACTTCCTGCATTTGCTGGGGTTCTCTATAAACGTGCCAAAGTCACACCTGACTCATTCTCAGATGCTCCCTTTCTTTGGAGCTGTTCTTGACACAGTGCAGTTTCAGGCCTATCCTCCTGAGCAGCGATTCCAGTATATTCAGGTTATGATTCTGATGTTCCTGGATTTCGGTGAGACTGACTCTGAGGCTGTTGGGCCTCATGGCCACCTGTATCCTGTTGGTAAAGCATGCAAGGTGGCGTATGCGGGCTCTGCAGTGGGACCTGAAGTTCTAGTGGGCACAACATTGAGGAAATCTCACTGACATGGTCCAGATCTCGGAAGGAACTGCAAGAGATCTGCAGTGGTGGTTGACAAACCGAGATTGGGATAATGGCAGACCCCTCCCCCCAACCAGATTTCACAGTCGTGACGGATGCGTCACTTCTGAAATGGTACGGCCATCTGGGAGAGGTAGAGATCAGGAGACACTGGTCTCCGGCGGAGACTGGGCTCTGATTCGACTGGCTTTGAAAGCATTCCTTCCCTCTGTCAAGGGGAAGTTAGTGCAGGTGTTCACGGACAACACCACCTCCATGCGGTACTGCAACAAGCAGGGCGGGGTGGAGTCGTGGACCCTTTTTCGGGCAGGCCATGTATCTCTGGACAGGGTTGGAACAGCATAGAATAAACCTGGTAGTACGTCATCTGGCAGGTGCTCTGAACTCCAGGGCGGATTAACTCAGCCGTTGATGCCTAGCGGAATATGAAAGGTGTCTCCAGTCCGAGGTGGCACAAGGTCTCTTTCAGCAATGGGGAGAACCTTGGTTAGATTTGTTCACCTCCGAAGAGAACGTGCAGTGTCAGTATTGCTGCAGTATCCCAGGCACCTATTGCTCGGCGATGCCTTTCGGTGCAAGTGGAATTCAGGCCTGCTATATGCCTTTCGGCCCATACGACTCCTGCCCAGGGTTCTGAAGAAGATCAGGAGCGACTGGGCCCAAGTCATCCTTGTGACTCCAGATTGGGCAAGGAGAGTCTGGTATCCAGACCTCTGAGAATAAGCATTGATCCTCCAATCAGGCTGCCCCTTCGGGAGGCTCTTCTGTCGCAGCAGGAGAGGGTTCTTCACCCTAACCTGTTAACTCTGCGGCTCCGTGCATGGAGATTGAGCAGCGACAGTTGATAGCTTTTGACCTTCCTCCCAAAGTCTGTAGCCTTATTCTGGCAGCCCTCCACTAAGACAGTATACGCCTACCGTTGGCAGAAGTTTGTATTATACTGTGCAGAAAGGTCTATTGACCCTCTTTCTGCATATCTTTCTACTGTCTTTTTTTTCATTCTGGCTCTGCTTTGGGAACTCTCAAGAGTTACCTTTCTTCTCTGTCTGCTTTTATGCGGCTGCCAGACCAACCCTCTATCTTCTAAAAGAACTGACGTCAGCGTGCCGTCGTGTCGGTTATCTTGCCGATGCAGACGTCACGACGATGCTGACGTCACGCAGAGTCGACTGACACCATCTACCGGCCCGCAGGGGTATCGCTGTCAAAAATATTCCGGATCCAGCCTGACGCCTGGAAGTTAAAAGGTAAGGTATATGCAGCTAGATGTCTCTATTAGATAGTATCCATTTTACATAATTTCTGAAAGGGCTGGCTCACCTGTTTCCACCTACGCCTTTTGTTATGCCAGAGTGGGACCTTAATTTGGTCCTGACCTATTTGATGTGCGTTTCCTTTGAGCCTTTACACAGTTGTTCCCTCCGGCTGTTGACCATCAAAGCAGCCTTGGTGGCGATTACATCGGCCTGGAAGGTGAGTGAGCTGCAGGCGTTATCTTGCTCACCTTCTTATCTTATGTCCTTTCATGACAAGGTGGTGCTTTACACCCGGGCATTCTTTTTACCAAAGATTGTGAGTCCTTTCCATCTGGGTCAGTCCATCACGTTGGCCACCTTCTTTGCTCCCCCGCATCCTTCTAAAGAAGAGAAGCGTCTCCACCAACTGGACCCAAAAAGAGCGTCGTCGTTCTACCTTGATCACACAAAATAGTTCCGGGTGGACAACCGACTCTTTGTGGGGTACGTGGGACCGAAGAAGGGAAGGGCAGAAAAAGGCCATCTCTCGCTGGGTCGTTCTCTGCATCAAGATCTGCTATGCCCTGGCAAAAAAGCATCCCCCTGAGGGACTAAGGGCCCATTCCACCAGGGGAAAGGCTAGGACTACTGCCTTGGCTCGGGGTGTCCCAATACAAGACATCTGTCAGGCGGCAACTTGGGCATCATTGCACACGTTTGCAAAACACTATTGCCTGGATGGTCAGATCTGCAGAGACGGGCATTTTGCCGGCTCGGTCCTACAGGACTTTCTAGTTTAAGTTATTGGTCCGCACCCACCGCTGGAATGGTATGGCTTGGGTATCTAATTAAAATGTAAGGAATCTGCAGCTAGAAGTCTCTATCAGATGAGAAGTTACTTACCTTCGGTAACGCATTATCTGGTAGAGACTAGCTGCAGATTTCTTACAGCCTCACCCATGCCCCACCACTTTGCATACTAATGTTGTGGGCTAGGGTTATTTCCCTTTCAGGGCCCTAGTTTTGCATACGACTAAGTCAGTTACTTCGTGGCTCTGCGCTTCTAGCGTGGAAAAAACAAAGTACTGACACCCGCACATCTGGGAGGCACCTATATAGGCACCGCGACGTCCTAACCGTCGCTGCCGACGTCACGCGGAGCTGAATGGAGTCTCCTGATGCTGCGCTCAAGGGGGATTGCTCAGAAAAAGTTTACGGATCCAGCCTGACGCCTGAGAAATTCAAAGGTAAGGCATCTGCAGCTAGATAGTCTCTACCAGATAATGCGTTACCGAAGGTAAGTAACTTGTTTATATAGGACAAGCCAGTTCCCAGAATTCTTGAGATACTAGAGATAGGTATGGCTTCCAGAGGACCCAATGGGTAAAGCGTAGTTATTTGCAGTGGAGAGTATAATTTTTCCATCCCGAGAACATACCGCAGGTGGTGGAGCCATCCCAGATGAGTTTGTGTGTGTAAGTTTTTTTTTGTATAGCGGCCCCCAGGGCAATTCCAAGTTGTCGACCCAGTAATGATTTTAGGGGATAAGTGAGAGGGTTAGGTAGAACTAATGAAATATACGAGGGGAATCTGGGAAGCGGAGTATCTAGATGGCGCTCTGTCGTCTAGTGTTTGTGTCCAGTATGTTTGTATCTATGGACATTGCCAGAGAAGGTGCACCAAGGACCCGACTCTTGCACACCACCTCAAGCAATCTGGGCTTTTGGTGAGATCAATCTTGTGTAACCGCCGTGGGGTAAGGTACCAATATGTCTCCACATTAGTAAATGTTTCAGTGAGGGCCATGTGACGAGTGGTGTGGTAAGCCCTGTAATAGATGTTCTCCCAATCCTTGGTAGACAGTTGGCTCCCCAGTTCCTTCTCCCACCGTGTTTGGATAGGCTTATGTGTATATCTCATGGGCTGAATCAAAAAGGCGTACAGTTCAGAGATCAATCTTTTGTCTGAGGTTTTCGTGATCAGCCAATTTTCATTGGCAGTGAGATGTCTCTGGATGGTGGTCTTATTGTCTGGGTGAAGTAGCCAGTGTCAGATTTGCAAGTACTGTAATCGTTCTGTCTCACGAAGGTCGAAGTCCACCCATAGTTGTGGAAATGGAATTACCCCCCTCATCTATCATATGTCCCATGGAGCGGCATTTAGTCTGGGGATACTTAGGGAAAGCCCAGTGGTAATACCCGGGCTTAAAGTCCGGACTGTCAAAGGTGTAAGTGTTGAGGGACAGGACGACATCCCGCAGAGAGTGCTGCACCAGTCCCATGTGTTCATGGTCATCTTGGTAATAGGTATAAGCTCGAGGTCTGTGTGACCTCTTTAGGAAGGGGATCTACCATAGAAAGGTTTCTGCTACTGCTCTGTCTTGAAAGAGCCAATGTCGCTCTGATTCTTCTTTGTGCCATGCGACCAGATATCGTAGTTGGGCAGACTGGGAATAGAGTTGGAAGTTCAGGACACCCAATCTCCCAGCGTTTGGCGGGAGATAGCTTAATTCTGTCTGCATTCGAGGTTTCTTCCCAGCTCACACAAAGCGATGAAGTTTGGTTTGTAACCTATGTATCATCCCTGCCGGGGGCGTCAGGGGAAGCGTTTGAAATAAGTAGAGGATTTTGGGTAAAATAGTTATTTTGATGCCCACAACTCTTCCAAGCACCAATCTTGGGAAGCGCCCCCACCCCACCAGTTCTAGTTTGGCATGTCTGTATAGAGATCGGTAATTGATAGCAGTCTAATGTAGAGAGGGGGCTAAACGAATCACCAGATAGGGGACTGTGTCTTTCAACCATTGTATTATGTATTGAGTAGCGAGGTGGGAAACTAACTCGGGGGGTAGAGAAAGACTCGGAGCCTGGGACTTAGCAACATTTATTCAGAAGCTCGAGGTGAGGCCAAACGCCTCCATCTCGGAAAGGCAAGCTGGTAGGGCTGAGATCGGTTTGTCCGGGGTCATAAGCACATAGTCAGCGTATAGGCTGATCGGATGTTGTTCTTCGCGGAATGTGGTGCTAGTGATCGCAGGATTGTCCCCAACTCTCTGGGCAAGGGGTTCCATATATACAGCGAACAGAAGTGGGCAACCGGGCACCCCTGTCGTGTGCCTCTATTAATGGGTAAGGGAGTGAATATATGGCCATTCACCCTCACCAATGCCGAGGTAAGATAATTCAAAACCCAAGTGCAAAATCTCTCGGACACCCCAAAGTGGGATAGCACTTGTTATAGAAAGGGCCAATAGACCCTATCGAAGGCTTTCTCCGCATCAATGGTAAGTGCATGAACTCGTCCGACATACAAGAAGCCTTATCTATAGTATGGAGAACCCGTTTTGTATTATCGCTTGTTTGGCGCTGGGAGATAAAGCCTGTTTGGTCCAGGTCTACAATAGATGGCATATGTGGGCCTAATCTAGCTGCTAAAATATTAGTGAAAAGCTTGAGATTCGCATTTAAAAGGGATATATTTTGCAATATGAGCTGCATTGCTGTTCATCTTTACAGGGCTTGAGGCTAACCGTTACCAGGGCTGTCAGCATCGAGGGAGGGATCGTTCCCAGAGCCGAGAAGGAGTTGTATAGTTAAGTGAAGGTCAGCGCAAGCTGTCAACAGATCGCTGAAATGACCTCCTCTAATCTAATGTCTTGCTCCAGAGCCCCTGACTGGTTTAGAGTGAGAGCTATGTAAGACGAACTGGCTTCCGAATCTAGCTGCTGGATAGAGTATAAGTCTGCATAGAAGTCTCTAAATGATTCAGCGACGGAATGATTCAGCGACTGAGACATAGTCAGTAATGTTCGCCCCGTTAAAGTCCTGGAGTGAGTGTACTCCCAGGTTATGTTGTCTCTTCCACAGTTTATTGGCTAGAATCCGAGAACCCTTATCTTCTCCTACGAAAAAGAGATGGCGCAACCAACGCGATGCGTGCGTGGCTCTGTCCAGAGTTGTGCTTGCTAACTGTGCTCATGCAGCTGTCGTCACAACCTTGGTGCCCGTTTGCGTTTGTGGATGCCCTCCAGTTCTTTCATCTGTCTAGTCAAGAGGTCCCTCTTTGCTGTGCAAGCTTTATTGTCTGCTGCTGAGATGGCAATGAATTCTCCTCGAATGACTGCCTTTAAAGCCTCCCAGAGAGTTGCTGTTTAGACTTTGGGGGTGTCATTCAGTTCCAAATAGTCAGAGATAGCCTGTCCAATCTGTTTCACCACCTCGGGGCGCTGCAGTTGCGTGTCCCGCAGCCGCCCGGGCCATGCAGGGCATTGTGTGGGTGGGAGGCTAAATGTCTGTAGGACTGCTAAATGGTCTGACAATGCGGCCGGAAGAATCTGCATCTGAGGTGAGGTCAAGATTAGCCTTTGTACCTAAGAAAAGATCCAGTTGAGCATGTTTTGTGTGCATGCGAAAGGTAAGAGTATTTGCGGGCTTGAGGGTGACTTGTTCTCCAGATGTCTTGGAGGCCCATATCTCCATGTCCCCCATGTCTCTCGCTTGACAATGCTCCTCCCTGCCCATATCTGGATGTGGACCTATCGAGGTTGTTGTCAAGGACCATGTTTAAGTCTCCACCTATAAGGATCCGTTGTTCTTGGTAAGACAATGCCTCTGCAAGAGTGGTCTGTATAAATGCCTCGTTCCCCTCGTTCGAAACATAGATGTCACCACCGAGTGCGGTCTGTATGAATGCCTCTTGCCCCTTGTTCCAAACATAGATAGATGCCACCACCAAAGACCAAGGGTCAGGTTGAATGCAAGGAGACGACCCTTCACCTCTGCCACTTTAGAGCCAATATTCCTTTTAAAGGTATGTGAAAAGAGGAGTGCCACTCCTGCTGTCTTGGTATGTGCGGACGAGAAAAATTGGTATGGGAATATATGCGATCGAAGCCTGTGATAATCTTGTGAAAGGAGGTGTCTTCACTAAAGTAAGCAGATGTCAGCCCCTTTGCTTTCCAAGTATGAAAATACTACTCTGCGTTTGATTGGGTTGTTGAGGCCCTTGGCATTTAGAGTAATGACCTTTAGTGGGTTACACATCTAGAGTATTCTGAGATAGCTGTGCCCTTCCTGACATTATTGCGACAGAGCCTATTTTCGAGATCTACGACGTGTGCTTGTAAGTCTAGTTGCTGATCAGAGCCGTAATATTTCTTGCTGTAGCGCCTCAACGTCTTCTGTGTAGCCTTTGCCGTGATCCTCCCGCAATGGAGACTGTCTCCCAGCGAGTCCTTATCTCTCCTAAAGTTCCCGTATGTCGCTAGATAGATTTTTCCTAACTTCCTGCAGATCATCTCTAAGGGCTGTGAACAAGGACTCTAGAAACGTGCAGGTCACCAGTTCTTTTGATCCTCCTGCGTGTGTTGTGTGACTGGTACCGGGGGCCGGTCCCCAGGTGGGCAACCTGTCGGCCTGGAAAGCATTTCTTTGAAGTTATGATCTTTTTTGGCTCTAGCCGTAGTCATCTCGGTGGATTCGTATCGATGTCCCACAAGGCTGTGTTCCATAGAACACACTCAAAGTTCCGACAGTGGGAGGTCTGGTCCGCTTCTAGCAAGGGGGGGGGGGGGCAAGGTGCCTGCTCCGAAATATCCTGCTTTCTCCGGGGTCTCTGCCGCCCCTGGGGTTGAGTGTCCAGGACAGGAGTCTCTTCCAGGCTCCGCTTCAAGATTAATATCCCCCACTCAATTGAATTCTACACTGGAACCCAGACCTAGTGGGACCTGGAAGGCTGGTATGGGCCGGCGTGCATTGGCTTCAGTGGGGGTCCTTCGGCTTAGTTGCTGAGGATAAGGTGTCTGGTCACCTCTGTTCCTCCCATTTATGCAAATGCGTCTCCGGTGTGTCGCATGAGATGAGAAATCCTGCTTGTGCCAACTCGTTTTCCAGGGATGGGTGCAGGCCCAGCCGCAAACAAGCTCTATCCCTGATAATCTGGCTTTTTGCGCGCCGATGGGCCAGTGTCAATATTCACATTGCCTGTTGAGGGTGGAGAGTCCAGCCTCTTCTCTCCCCTCTCCCGAGCTCCACTGGTGCTAAAGTGGTGTACCCCGTGCAAAGGGGGCCCCCTGGAATCCTCTGCGCTTCTAGGTGCAAAGGTTGGGCCCAGGAGCGTGTGGGTCCCAGTGTACTCCGGCAGGGCCTTCTCTGGTGTGTGCTTCGGCTCCCTTCTATTGCTGTGGCACTACAGAGCCCCCATCACGTTTTGGCCTCACCTCTCGTTTGGGCTGTGTGCACCCAGATCCAGTACCGCCTCGGGAGCTCCACCGGCTGATGTTGGTCCCGCAGGGATTGCCTCTCTGGAACGCTGCTCCGGCCTGAGTGCAACAGTGCATCAGGTCTTGGGACCGCGTCCTCCACAGCCTCCCTTCAGCACCGCTCCCAGAGTCCCGATGCCAGGACTCCTCTTAGCCAATGCTGACATCGCCACCTGGACTTTTGCTCAACACTGTGGTGGCGTCGGAGCTATAAGTCCCAGGCAGGTTTGTAGTGTACTTCCTATATTCCTGATTGGCTCTGCGCATTGGAATAACATACACTATAGTTTTGACATAGGACTGAGGTCAGTATGTCTCTATCGAGTACATTAAACTTCATTACTTGTGTGTGCCAGCCAACTCAGAGGTCACTAGAAACTTCTCGAATAAACAAGAAGAAATTAGTTTCTGACAACCGCATAAACATGACAACTTTGTTTCCCTTAGAATTGGAACAATCTCAGAACCGTGGAAACAATAGATAAGTTTCACTCAGTCAATTGTGCATGCTTCGTTTCTACAGAGTTACACAGAAATAGATAGACTGGCTTTTCAATAAAAAGGGTTTATTGAACAGTCTTAATTCTCGTGCAAGAGATATGAACTGCTACAATCGTAAGACAGAATGCCAAGTGTAATACGTACAGCGTTAGCAGTAAGATAAAATAATACTGCAATAACATGGTTTATAGCTATGACAGATATTCATAAAAATACATAAATAACATAGGCTAAAATGTTAATAATCATCTGATGCTTCTAGCTAGTTCTACCTCAGTGCCCCTAACCTAAGTGCAGTACGAGGTAAGAAGTAGGTGCTGTTTGTCTATAGTCTAGTTTAGCTATAGTTGCCAAGATTTGCCAAAAGTCCCTCTAGGTTCTAGTCCGCTCCATACCTTTAGAATGAGTGAGCTTGAAATCTCTTTCCGCGTCTCGATCTCTAACACCCCACAAGGGGAGTCAGAAACACTGGAGCAGGATTCTCTGCGAGGATGACAGCGTCTGGTCAGCGCGTCAGGCGGGGACTTGACTTCCTTCCGAACTTACCGTGGCGAGCCGCGTCGTGCAAGTAGGCAGCCGAACCGTGGTTTACCATGGTAAGTGAAGGTATATTTATACCTTGAAGGTGTTTAGGAATGCCAGTATTGACGTAAAAGTCTGGCAGAAGAACGTCATGAATGAACCCCTAAGGAATAGATGTTAATGCATAATAAATGAGTTCTTGGAGAAATCAATATCCAAGCAAGGGGAAGTCCTAAAGGCTTAAGAGTCTGGTTTTCCAAGAATTCGTTGTGATGTAGTTGAACGGATGTAGGTGGCCATGCCTGTATTTGGTTAGCATGGATAATGCCTAAATAAGGGTAGGATTGCTATGCCTAAATATGGGCAATGCGAATTGTGCCTCTATAAGGACATAAATCGGGAAACCTATATACGGTATCTAAATCGACACACAACAGGTTCCTCTCTGCCGTTTTCCAGTCAACACGGGTGTGCACTGCTGCAACGGGACAGCCTGCAGGTCTGGACCGCTCCAGTGCAACTTGCCTCCACCTCCAAGGTAATCGGCCTCCAGGTGCCCGTCCGAGCATGGAATACAGGCCCAGGGCTTGGTGTGCTGATCCCCGGTCTCTGATAGTTGTAGGGAAGCGATGGGCAGGCAGATAAGCATGATATGGCGGCGAAATTCGGTGGCGGTGCCAGAGAAACTAGGAGAGACGTGTCTCTCTGTCGCCATCTTGGCCACGCCCCTCAGTTGACAGCTTTTAACCTACCTGCCATAGTCTGAGAAGATATTCTGGCAGTCAGGCGTCCCTCCACAAAGTCAGTTTATGCCTGCTGATGGAACACATTTTGTAAATATTGTGCAGAAAGGCCTATTGACCCCTTATTTGCCTCACTGTCAGATGTCCTTCTGTTTATTCTTTCCTTGGCCCAGCAGGGCTCTGCTCTGGGCACACTGAAGGGCTACCTTTCGGCCCCATCTGCTTTTCTTCGGCTGCCAAATCAGCCTTCACTTTTTAAATCCCCTCTTGTGCAGAGATTTTTGAAGGGGTTACCCCTTTGTTTTCCCCTTCCCCTTTTATTATGCCACAGTAGGACCTTAATTTGGTACTCAACCTTCTTAATGTGGGTACCGTTTGAGCTGCTCAAAACAGCCTTTTTGGTGGCAATTAACTCTGCCAGGAGGGTGAGCGAACTGCAGGCTCTGTCTTCACAGCCTCCTTACCTGACAGTCTTCCTTGATAAAGTAGCACTCCGGACTAGAGAATTTTTTTCTGCCTAAGGTGGTAATACATTCCCATCTGGGACAGTCTGTTACTCTTCCCACTTTCTATGCCCCTACGCAACCTTATAAGGAAGAGGAACATCTCCACGGTCTGGACCCAAAAATGTGTTATTGTTCTACTTTGGTCACACCAAAGAGTTCCGGGTAGATGACCAACTCTTTATAGGGTACGTGGGAGTAAAGAAGAGATGTCTTGTCCGAAGAGGACCATATCACGTGGAGCTATCCTATGTATCAAAATATGCTATGCCTTACCAAAGAAACAGCCTTCTTTAGGCCCATTCCACCAGATTCCTTACTGAGCCTCCCCACACTGCGGAATTCATTTTGTGTCGGGGTTGTTCTCCTTCAAGTCCCTCGTTCTCTTTCTTAACAAACCATGGTCAGTCACTTCATGGCTCCGCGCTTCTGGCGTGGAAAGTCGTGAAAAGTACGGACGTGAGGACGCCGGAGTGGCAGTTACACTGCGGGTCTCAATGTTTAGTAGTCAAATATGTCTGAGGTTTAGGTCTCTCTCTTGTATTGTTCTAGGGATTCCTATTATTTTCTAGTAACAGAAACAAGCATTGGCATAGCCAATAGGTCTCGCCTTTGGGACCTTATAAGTATTTAATTATGCAGCACAATATCCTTGGTGCAACATCAACTGTTGCATGCTTAACACTTATAATGTCCCAAAGGTGAGACCTATTGGCTATGCCAATGATTGTTTAGACTTTCTTGTGTGTATATCTTTCTTGTGTGTATATGCTTCTTGAGGGCATATGTTTTCAGGTAACAGAAATTCAAAGCCAATAGTCCCTTTTCTTTTCTCCATCAAGAATCCCATTTTCCTTAAATGTGCTGTAAAACTAAAAAGGGGTTTTATACCTGTTCCAAGTGCACCTTGGTGGTCCCCAGAAGTCAAAACGTTAAGAACTGCTAACTTGTAGCATACCGGTGCCATCGCAACGTAACAGAATATTTCTTATATTGCTTTTTTGTATGTCTTTGCATTATGGCAGTTGTTGGTAAAATTCAGTTAATCTACCACCTAAGAAAACGTAATTCCACAACTGAACAGCCAGAGATTAAAATGAAATATGCCGTAACGTGACATTGAGCTAGAGTTCACCTTTCCACCTAATATGAAACACCACATATATTAGCTTCTGTTACACAAATGAAACCCACACAAAAGGGCTGACAGCCACATTATGATCCTGCCATTAAAGTGTTTGAGTTTATGATTGGGGCATAATTCAAAGTGCACAACATACAAGTGACGTAGTCAGAGAGCATGGGCCGAGGTGATTCCCACCATTCCAAACCACCAGTCTAACTTCCGGGAAACGATCTGTGGGCGGTAACTTAATAGAACCACGGGACATGTGACCTGAGAAAGACAAAGACGTCTCCACACGCCGAGGAAAGCAGCCGTCCGTCCAGTCACGTTCCCGCTCGACAGGTTGTATTCCCGTTACCTTTAAAACTGCATGCATAGATAACCATAACATGTATTTCAACGCCTCGTCTGGGTAGTAAGCGCTATATTCATGTAATTTCAATGTTTGTAAAGTGTACGTTCACCCCGCAGGTCTTATCTTGTGGCTGAACAATAGGTGGTTATTTTATCAACTCAATGGTACTCATTTTATCGCTCTCGGAAGGATGAAATGCTGAGTAAGCCCGCTAACTTTGAAACGGAGACCATGGGGTCGGCCACTGGAAGAGATGCACAAGGCCATTGAGCCAACGGATGCGTCATTAAACACTAACTGATGTTTGATACTGTTTAGCGAAATACGCTAAACTTAAACGGTTCGAATAGCTGCAACTTAGACCAGGATTCGAACATTTACAGTTCACGAATTGGAAAAAATAGAAAAGAAATGGAACGAGAAGAAGAAAATGGGGACATAAGAAAGGGATAAAAATGCAAAATAGCCAGTAAAAGCTATCGACTGAAACATGGGAAAAGATGAAAGGGAAAAAAGGACCTTAACAGAGACAAATTGTAAAAGAAAGGCAATATATAGCATGAGGAAAAGAGGCAGGCATGGATGGAAAAAATGAAAGTTGGATAAAATACAAGCGCGGTTGTGCGGCCCCAAAAGTGAAAGCATTTGTAACATGAGCCACAACAGATTGCATCCAGAATTTAAGAAATGCAGCAGGCACAATGCGGGGCCACTGCTCGCTCCCTAGGCCAGGGGAGAGAGAAGGCGGGACATGCACCCGCCTTTGGCCAATTGCGTGCTGTCTTTCTCAGAAAGACACACACAAAGGCTAATAGCGTGTGAGCAAAAATAAAAGCACAAGCATGTGGTCCGAGTTGGAAGTCCAGGCGAGACCTAAAAAGGGCCAAAAAACAAATTCTGATCTATTCAAGACGAGAAAAAAGTGGCTTTAAAAAGAATGGTTCATGGTTTTGACTGTGCATCTGATCTGCCCTCATCTCCAACAGTGGGATTGGCTATGCTATATAGATCTTCAAGATGCCTATTTTCATATACCAATAGCCAAAATAAAATAAAAACAATTTTGGAGGTTTATAGCAAGAAGCAACCATTACCAGTAGAAAGTCCTACATTTTGGCCTGAAGTCTGTCTCCAGGACCTTTTAAAAAATGCATGGCAGTCATTGCAGTAATCTCTAGAAGTTGAAGATTTTAGTGTATCCCACCTAGACAATTGCCAGATCAAGGCTTCAACATATCAGCAAGCGTGCCATCATCACGAGATTGCTGTCATCACCCCCAACCGATTGGGCTTTCATGTCAATCATGAATAATCATTTTCCACCCTATGACAATCCCTTCATTACCAGGGTGCAGTTTTGGATAATGTAAACACAAAAGTATTTCTTTCAGAAGGGAGACGTTTATCTATCCTTCAGAAATGGTGCAATCAAAAGAAAACAGCCTATCTAACAAAGGACAAAGAAACTCAACTCCTAGAATCATTACTGCACCAGTCGCCTATGGCCCGAGTCCAAGTGGCATACCTCTCCCAGTGAGGTTCCACAGTGCTCCAGAGTCTGAGTCCACAGTGGTTTGCCCCTCCAGGATTCCCCGACTTTGCCTGCAGCCTCAGCAATGTGACACTCCCCCCCGCGAGTGGCCCGTTAAGGTGATAACCGACCTCAAAATGCACCCCTGTATCCGGCCACCCTGCACCCTGGGGAAGAGAACCTGAGGTGCACCTAAGTCGCGAGCCCTGCAACTTACTTGCCCTTCCAGGACACTTCCTGCATCCAACAACAGCAACCTACATAGGATTGCATTGGGCTCCCGACCCCTCCTCAGCACCCTACACCCGGCCGCCCTTGCGCCACTGGTGGTGTGGACTTGGTGCCAACTTGGGACCTCCTGTGCCCTGACCTTAACCCTAGAAGTTTGCCTCCCGAGACCGAGTGGTCTGCCCGTGAGCAGCTCCCAACTGAGGGGCCTCTTAGCCTCATCGGCTAACATTGGCATCCTGCACTCTGCACCCAGCCACCCTAGAGCCACTGGTGGTGCAATTTGAGTGCCTACCTGGACCTTGGGGAACCTTGGCCCTAACCCCCCTAAATGCCCGCTTGTAAGTCATGTACTTACCTGAGAAACCGCAAGCACTTTTACTCCCATAGGCACCCATGTTAAGAGATTTTGGCCCAAAATGCTCTAAATGTTGAACTGATATTTGTATGGAAAAAGGAGAACTAAACCTCAACGTATAAAAAGTCCTATTTACCTTGTATTGTGAGATCCTAAAATGTGGTATCTAGGCATATCACCCCCAGTACTCAAAGTAATCCAAAAGTAACTAAAAATGAATCTGAAAGTAATTACTCTGTCATTCAAACTGCATTTTAAAGTGATACAAACCTGTAGCAATTGCAAATTCACCCTCAATTGCATTTGTGTGAAGGTCTACAGTTGAAAGTATATTTTACCTACCTGTAACAAGTCCTGCTTGGTTCTAGAAATAAAAAAAAAGTATATCTTTTTTATTCTTAACCAATTGGTCTGGATTCAGTCTCTGAGTGTGTGCATCAGTCTTGATTGAGTGAATACAATAAATGCTTAATACACTGTAAGAATCTAGGCTCTTTCTAGCATGGTAACCCCCCCCCCCTTTCCCTTAGTGTCAGTGTGTTTTGAACTAGTCTGACTGGGATCCTGCTAATCAGGACCCCGGTTTATGGGCTTTCTCCCTATATTTGACAGTGGTAAGTACTTTGGTAACTTCCTAATTGGCTACTGGTGTACACTTGTAGATCCTACTATATGGTACTAAGGTACCCAGTGCATAGGTACACCAGGGTTCTCCCATGGGCTGCAGCAGGTATTATGCCACCCATGAGAGACCACTCAAACTGTGAGTACAGGCCTGCCATTGCAACCTGTGAGAGCTGGTGCAACACCACTCACAACATATATAAGTTTCCTTATATCTGAGGTCACTGCACTTAAAACTTATAACTCACTTCTAAGGCAGGACTTTCAATCCTAAAGGCAGGGTGCTTGTTTATGAGTGTGAGAGTGCTCTGCATGAGCAGGGCACACCCTACAAACCCAGGAGTAGGTTCTCATGGCTTTGTAATTGCGGTCAGCCATGTTATACATATAGTGGACGTCAAGTCAATTACGAGATGTCTAACTATATACTGGCTGAACCAAAACCGGTCATGTTTGGTATCAAACATGTTGGAATCTTACCCCAACACCGATTCCAATGTTGAATATAGGATCCCCAGTACTGAGGGTCTCCCCTAGGGAGCCCTTTTTATTCCCGGTACCAACCTTTCAGGATCTAACAGCAAGTTAGTGCTGCTGCCGCCGACCACAGACCGAATTCTAGGTACCCAGTGCATAGGTACACCAGGGGTCTACTATGGGCTGAAGCATGTAATATCCCACCTATGAGAGCCCACTCAATTTGTGACTACAGGCCTGCCATTGCAGCCTGTGTAAGCTGGTATTAACACCACTTACGATAGTAAGTTTCCTTTTATCTGAGGTCAATGATCTTAAAACCTTTAAGTCACCCTTAAGGAAGGCCTTTTAATCCTGAAGGCAGGGTACTTGGTTCTAACTGTGAGGGTGCCCCTGAATGAGCAGGACACCTCTACAACCTTGGGAGTCAATTTTCTTGGGTTGTATGTGCATCAGCCATTAAGATAGATAGGGGGGGCCATGCGTTGTTATGCAACGACCATCTCTAAACTAGCTGTAACAAACCCTGTCGTGTTTGGTATCAAACATGTTGGAATCATACCCACACACCGTAAACCGTGTGAGAGATATGATTCCAAGCACTGTAAAGCTCCTCCTTGAGGCCTCAGTGCTCCCGCTACCAGTCGTCTACATCCGGACAGCAAACTATGGCTGCTGCTGACCAGAGGCACGATTCTGCTCTCCTGCTGCTGAGCCAAGCTCGAGCAGGGGAAGGTAGAACAATAGGTATCCTGTCACAGAGAGGTATGACCGATCACCTTCCAGACATGACTTAGTGAAATTGGGACAGTGTGGGGGTGCTTGCCAGCCCCACTCAGGCTGCTTGAAGCACACATTTGGTGCCTTCCTTGCATACTCCAGTCCAAACCAGCGCTCTGGTGTGAAATTGGACAAAGGACATGGGAGTATCCTCCTCTGGGTGGGACCCCTGAATCGCCCCAACCTTTTCCTTAGGTTGCTTACGGGGTTCTCCACTATTTATTTTTTTTGAAAATTTTTATTGTGCAGAAAGAAGGTTACAAGCACGGGCCTACAACCACCTGGGCCGGCCGCTAGTAGGTAAGAGTTCAAACAGTGCAAACACAATGACTGGCCCACCGGGGCTCCGCACCCTACAGAAGATCAGACTGCACATAAAGGAAATCAGGATACACCCTTTTAACATAAATAACAACTTAAAACAAAAGCGAGGCAAGAAAACATGAGATGGGCGTCGGGCCACAGCAGGGGCACTTCCATATCCGACCACCCGATGGCAGTCAAGAAGAAGGGGAACAAAGAGGTAGGGGGGGGGGGGGGGAGAAACGGGAATACCAAAACTATACTCAGATGTGCCAGATAAGTAAGGAACCATCAAGGATCAGGGGGACAAGGCTACCTCAATGGGTTCTCCACTATTGAATCTTTTATAGATTCACATGCTTGAATCTTCCCCATCGTCCTGGTGGGAGTCCCACTGTAATAAAAGTAATAGCAGTAACACAAAATCTCCAGAGACCTCCATAGAACAGAAAACTCAGCCTCATTTTAAAACATCCAAACTTCAGCCAATCACAGCTGAGACCTCCCAGTTCCCTTCCTCACAGAGCCACCACACCACAGATATCTTACCACATGTGTGATAGGAAGAAACATTAGTTAGTTAGATTCCTCACCTTAGAATATCCCCAGGCGTCAGACTGGATCCGGAAAATTTTTCGTCAGCAATACCCCTTGCGCGTCACTAGGCGTCGTCTGCGGCTCCGCGTCCGTCGTCGTGCGCCGGAATGACGTCGTCGGAGTACTTAGACGCCGCCCTCGCGCGCTGACGTCAGTTCTTCTTTTTTCCGCGCCAGTAAGCGCAGATCCGGGAGAGCTACCCCTTTAGTCAATTTTTGACTAACTTTTTCGATCCTTTTTGATCTTGTCAATCGACTCCGGTGCCGGTAGGATGCCTGGTTTTAAAGCCTGTGCTGACTGTAGCCGCCTGATGTCGGTTACGGACCGTCACCGCCGGTGCCTTTACTGCTTGGGCCTCGATCACGACGCGGAGTCGTGTTCCGACTGCAAGGCCCTGACCTCGAAGGCTAGACGGGAGCGGTCCCGTAAGCTTCTCGAGATTCGCCACTCGGCTCCGCGCGCCTCTCGATCCCGGTCCAGGAGGAGGTCCAAGGATCGGTCGCGGAGCCGCAGCCGACGTCACCATCGGTCGTCTGGA
This sequence comes from Triturus cristatus, assembly GCF_964204655.1. Classification (NCBI taxonomy): domain Eukaryota; kingdom Metazoa; phylum Chordata; class Amphibia; order Caudata; family Salamandridae; genus Triturus; species Triturus cristatus. The sequence goes on along the minus strand of NC_140594.1, from coordinate 930,013,379 downwards.
TCCAAGTCTTCGGGTAAGTCGAAGCATTCCAAGAAGTCCAAGAGGTGACACCGCTCTTCGGACTCCCCTCCCCTCGCCGGTCGCGCGACTCCGCCGAGGGTCAGGGTGGTTCCACCCCCGCGGCTCCGGCGGAGCCGCAGGCGCCACGCACGTCCCCATACCCTCCGGTCCCTGGGACTGACGCGACGCCGGCGGAAGTCAGTGCCTTCCTCTCAGCCATGAGGAATCTGGCTCCGCCGTCGGCGCCCGCTGGTGCGCCTTCGGGCCCCGCAGACCCGACTGGGCTGCCTTGCCTGCCAGTGGCTCCGGCCCCGGCGCCGTTGACGGCTCCGGCCTCGACGCCGCAAGCGCCCGTGGGACCCGTTCTCGAGTCCCCGCCGACGCCGGTCGACCTCGTCACGCCTCCTCCGCCGGCGTCGACACCGGTACCACCCCCGACGCCGACGTCGACTCCGCTCGACGTCGAGCCCCGGTTCAGTCCCACTCCGGGCCCGGCGCCGGTACGGCGTCGATGGACGCCGCGATCGGCGCCGCTAGAGACACATTATGTCTACCGCCCGGCTCCGTTACTTTCTCCTCTATACCAGGAGTCGGATGATGGGGACAACTGGGAGGGATCCGAGGATCCTATGGCCGTTCAGGCTCAACTGTCCCAGGACTGGGCAGATGAACTGAGGGAGGCCAGTGGCCTGGATACCTCTCCAGACACTGGATTTGACTCTCCTACGACTGTGGCTTCGGAGGAGGGCGCTGCTTTCTCTGTGGTGCTGCGCAAGGCGGCCGCAGCCCTTGGGCTCGAGCTGCCTGCCGTGGCTGTGAGGACTAACGTCCTTACTGAGGTGCTTCAGTCTGCAGCAAGCTCCACTGAGCCTCTGCTGCAATTCAATGAGGCCCTCATTGACGTTCTGCAGGGCACCTGGTCCAAGCCCTCCACAGTTCCTCCTGTGGACAGGAACGTCGCCAGGCGCCACCGCCCTGCTCCGGGCGACCCCAGTTTTCTGTCCCAACACCCTACCCCTGAGAGCCTGGTTATCCAGGCTTCCATCTCCCAATCCTCTTTCCCTACCGCCCCGCCGGACTGGGATTCCAAGAGACTAGAACAGTTTGGCAAGAAGCTGTTCTCCTCCCTTAGTTTGGGCCTGCGGTCTTTGAACACCGCTTGTCTCTTGGACCGTTATTCCCACTCTGTGGGATGCGGTGGAGGACGCGCTGCCCCTGTGTCCGGAGGAGGTCCGGACACGACTTACCCAGGCTCTGGCCGATGGGAGGGATGCCGCGCGACATGCTATACGATGTGGGCTTGACACCACGGACTCGCTGGGTAGGGCCATTTCTACCACAGTGGAGCTTAGACGTCACGCCTGGCTGCGGTCCACGTCATTTTCGGGCGATGTCCAGAGCACTCTCATGGACATGCCCTTTGATGGCACTCGCCTTTTTGGCGAGAAAGCGGACAGTGCGCTGAATCGCTTTAAGGACTCCCGGGCTACGGCCAAGTCCTTGGGCCTCTCGGCCCCGCGGTCGCAAACTTCCGCCTTTCGCCCCTTTCGTGGCCAAGGAAGGGGTGCCTCCTCACGTGCACCTAGCCACCAGCCGCAGAACCAACCTGCGCGCGGTCGCGGACGTGGTTTCCGCCGAGGCGGTTCTGGAGGACGACGAGGTCAGCCCACATCCACCCCGGCAGCATCCGCCTCAAAGCCTTCCTAGTCCGAGCTTTCAGGCCCATTCCACGCCAGTGGGCGGCAGAGTTCGCCATCACCTGCTCCACTGGCGGTCCATCACATCGGACAGGTGGGTGCTGCAAATCGTCCGAAGGGGCTACTCCCTCCCCTTCGAGACGACCCCTCCAGCCATGCCACCGCAGCACCACCGTATCTCGGGGGATCATTTGAATCTTCTCCACGAGGAAGTTTCGGCCCTCTTGGCCAAGGGGGCCGTCGAGCGCGTTCCGAGCCCAGAAGTAGGTCGTGGTTGTTATTCCCACTACTTTCTGGTTCCCAAGAAGGGCAAAGGGGGCCTACGCCCTATCTTGGACCTCCGGAACGTCAATACCTTCCTCCGGAAGGAAAGGTTCAAGATGTTAACTTTGGCTCAGGTTCTAGCTGCCCTAGACCCCGGAGACTGGATGGTAGCGTTGGACTTGCAGGACGCATATTTCCACATCCCCGGCCCACCGGCGTTACCTGCGGTTCACGGTGGGCCCAGAGCACTTTCAGTTTACCGTGCTCCCCTTCGGCCTCACCAGTGCCCCTCGGGTGTTCACGAAAGTGATGGCGGTGGTCGCAGCTCATCTGCGCAGATCAGGGGTTCCAGTCTTCCCCTATCTCGACGACTGGTTGTTGAAGGCGGGCTCGCCCCAGGCAGTCGTCTCCCACCTCCAGACTACGGCGGATCTCCTGCATTTGCTGGGATTTTCCATCAAGGTGCCGAAGTCACACCTGAGCCCCTCTCAGAAGCTCCTCTTCATCGGAGCGGTTCTCGATTCGGCGCAGTTCCGGGTCCATCCACCGGAACAGCGGGTCCGGGATATACAGGCCCTGATTCCCATCTTTCGGCCTCTATCCTGGGTTTCGGTCAGGCTAGTGTTGCGGCTTCTGGGGCTGATGGCCTCCTGCATCCTACTAGTGCATCACGCCAGGCGGCGCATGCGGGCTCTGCAGTGGGACCTGAAGTTTCAGTGGGCCCAGCATCACGGCAACCTGTCCGACCATGTCTTGATCTCGGAGGGCACTGCACAGCAGTTGCAGTGGTGGCTCACGGACCGCGATTGGGTCATGGGCAGAAGCCTCTCCCTTCCCCAACCGGAGCATGTCGTAGTGACGGATGCGTCCCTCCTGGGATGGGGTGGCCATATGGGAGAGGCGGAGATCAGAGGCCTCTGGTCTCCAGCGGAGTCTCGTCGCCACATCAACCTGTTGGAGTTGAGAGCGATCCGGCTTGCACTGAAAGCCTTCCTTCCCTCTGTCAGGGGCAGTGTCGTGCAGGTGTTCACGGACAACACCACCGCCATGTGGTATTGCAACAAACAGGGCGGGGTGGGGTCGTGGACCCTTTGTCAGGAGGCTCTGCGCCTCTGGACGTGGCTGGAACACCAGGGCGTCACCCTAGTGGTTCAACATCTGGCGGGCTCTCTGAACGCCAGAGCAGACTAACTCAGCCGCCGGTGCATGATGGATCACGAATGGGATCTGAACTCCGAAGTGGCGCAAGGTCTCTTTCAGCAGTGGGGAGAGCCTTGGTTAGATCTATTCGCCACCGAAGAGAACGCGCAATGTCAGCAGTTCTGCGCGTTGGAATTTCCAAGGCGGCACTCGCTCGGCAACGCTTTTCGTCACGAGTGGAGTTGTGGTCTGTTGTACGCCTTTCCGCCTATACCACTTCTGCCCAGAGTGCTGAAGAAGATCAGGCACGACCGGGCCCAAGTCATCTTGGTGGCTCCGGATTGGGCACGAAGGTACTGGTATCCCGAGCTACTCAGTATGTTGACCGATCCTCCGATACGTCTGCCCCTTCGGGAGGATCTTCTGTCGCAGCAGCAGGGGACGGTCCTCCACCCGAACCTGTCCAGCCTCCACCTCCATGCGTGGAGATTGAGCGGCGGCAGTTGATGCCATTTGACTTGCCTCCTGAAGTCTGTGATATCATTCTGGCAGCCAGGCGTCCCTCCACAAAGACTGTATACGCCTGCCGGTGGAAACAAATTTGTGGCATGGTGCACAGCAAAGGCTGTGGATCCCCTTTCCGCCCCTCTTTCTGAGGTTCTACTGTTTCTTCTTTCTTTGGCTCGGCAGGGCTTTGCCCTGGGCACCCTGAAAGGTTATCTTGCTGCCATCTCTGCCTTCTTGCGGCTTCCTGATCAGCCTTCTCTTTTCAAGTCCCCTGTAGTTACACGCTTTCTAAAAGGCATTACTCACACGTTCCCTCCTGTTCCTTTTGTAATGCCTCAGTGGGACTTGAATCTGGTCTTGACATTCCTGATGTGCGCTCCCTTCGAGCCTCTTCACAATTGTCCTCTTCGCCTTCTGACTCTTAAGACTACTTTTCTGGTAGCCATCACCTCGGCTAGACGGGTGAGTGAGCTCCAGGCTTTATCTTCAAAGCCCCCTTTTCTGTCTGTTCATCCGGACAAGGTTGTCCTTCGGCCTCGTCCCTCCTTTCTTCCGAAAGTGGTGACTCCATTTCATCTTGGGCAGTCTGTCACCTTGCCCACCTTCTTTCCGCCTCCGCATCCTTCCAAAGAGGAAGAGAGGCTCCACCGTCTGGACCCAAAACGTGCGCTCTCCTTTTATTTGGACCGCACAAAGCAGTTCCGGGTGGACGACCAACTTTTCGTTGGATACGTGGGTGCTAAGAAGGGGAAAGCGGTGCACAAACGGACCATCTCTCGGTGGGTCGTTTTGTGCATCAAAATTTGTTACTCTTTGGCAAAAAAGGACCCTCCTGTTGGGCTGCGCGCCCATTCTACTCGGTCCACGGCGGCTACTACTGCTTTGGGACGAGGTGTTCCTTTGCAGGACATCTGTCAGGCGGCAACGTGGGCCTCGCTACACACGTTTGCCAGGCATTATTGCCTTGACAGCCAAGTCCGGAGGGATGGCTTCTTTGGCCGTTCTGTCCTCCAGGACTTTCTGGTGTGATCTTGGTTCGCAGACCCACCACCGGGGATGGTATTGCTTGGGTATCTATTCTAAGGTGAGGAATCTAACTAACGTGTTTCTTTCAGATGAACAAGTTACTTACCTTCGGTAACGATGTATCTGTAAGAAACATTAGTTAGTTAGATTCCTCACCGACCCACCCATCCTCCCCGTTCTGCGAACTGACATCTAGGGTTAAGGTTATCCTTTTCAGGCCCCTAGATTTTATTTTTGGCACCAGTGTCGGTCTTTGCATGGCTCTGCGTTCCTGGCGCGGAAAGCTATGTACAAGAACTGACGTCAGCGCGCGAGGGCGGCGTCTAAGTACTCCGACATCATTCCGGCGCACGGCGCCGACGACGGACGCGGAGTCGCAGACGACGCCTAGCAACGCGCAAGGGGTATTGCTGACGAAAAATCTTCCGGATCCAGTCTGACGCCTGGGGATATTCTAAGGTGAGGAATCTAACTAACTAATGTTTCTTACAGATACATCGTTACCGAAGGTAAGTAACTTGTTCTTCTCAACTTTTGACCTCCAATCTCTGCTTTAGCTACTCTCAAGGTATTTCTTAGGCTTTATACTTTTGACCTTGTTTTTGAGATGCCAGAGCCTAAAAAGGGCTGTTTAGGCCCTGTAAGACCTGTGGGAACATATTGGCTATTCTCTGAGGACCCCCACAAATCGTGCCTATATTTCTTCTAGGCTATTCTCTGAGGACCCCCACGAAACAGTGCCTATATTGCTTCTACCCTGACTACAAACCCATGGAATGCAAGTATTGTTGCACTTTTTCAGCTAAAACCCGCAAAGATAGAGAGGGTAGGCTGTTACTCTGGCTACAGAAGAGAAAGACTGCTTCAGATTTGGAGTCTGAACCAGAGGAAAAGGCCCATTCTTCCTCAAAGAAAAGAAAGGAGGGCATTCCCTCTCCACAACATGGGGACTCCAAGAGATCTAAGTCCCAGGATAAATCTGAGCCTAAACACCCCAAGAAACCTCAGTCAGAGGTTCAAAACCCTGTGTCTGCTTCTCTCACTCCTCGGAGACCAAACTTCTCAACTGCGTCGTCAAAGATTCCATTCTCCGCAAGAAAACCAAAGGTTCCTGCACCGCCGACTGCTTCCTTGTCGGTGACGACGACTACGACGACGAAGGTCAAGGTGGCAGCAAAGGCGGCGGGAGCTTCGATGACAGTAACATCGTTGACGAGGCCTTCACCGTCGACCACAGGTACTTCAACGGTTCAGCGGCGACGTCCTCGCAGACTAAGGCCATCCACGCACCGTCGACGTTACCACAGACAATCACATCGGCAGGTGCACCGTCGAGTCCATCGGCAGAGGGAAAAATCAGTCTCCTTCAACCCAGGCAACTTCAGGATTTCTCAAAACTATCTCCTTTGCCTCCTGCTTACCTTCCGGACTTCCAAGAGTCAGAGGATGAAGGTATGTTTGACCCTGCATACAGTCCATTGTAGTAAAGGGTCAAGTGCCAAGATTCTGATGATGAGGACATTGAGGGCAATGATCCATCTTATCAGGCAGGGGTATTTTCTTTGCGTAAAGAGACACATCTTTCATGCAGAGGCAGGATTCCTTCCAGGAATGTTATCCATACGATGACAGAGGAGAAGTATCATCAGTTCAGGGAAGCATCAATGAACGTTCGTGTCTCTGGTGTCTGATCTCTGGCACATGCTTAATTACTATTACAGGCGTTTTCTGAACGCAAATACTCCTCAGAGGCCTTTACCTCCCCAAGAGGTACCCACAATTGTTCTGGTTCAAAGTCCAAATCCACAAGGGACAAGACCCTTCCTCCTCCTATAGTCATCACAGAGGATACTCTGGATGCTCAGACAGGAGAAGGTGAGATAGAAGACACAGATGCCCATGATGAATGGGATGACTACATAGTGAAAAAACCATTACAACGCATATGTTCCAACGCGTTGCCATTACAGCGCGGTTGTTACAACACAACTACCATTACATCGCAATGCCATTACAAGGCCTGGCATTATAATGCATATGCTGTTACCATGCATGCCTTTACAATAAATTTTGTTGAAAAGGCATGAATGGTAAAGGCATATGTGATTTACATGTAAGTATAGGGTTTAGGGTGGGTTGGGGTATAGGTTTTGTGGTACAAATGTTAATATTAGGGTTCAGGGTGGGTTTGGGTTTTAGGGTGCTAGGGGTAATTTTAGGGTTCAGGGTGGGTTTGGATTTTGGGATGCCAAGGGTAATTTTAGGGTTCGGGTTGTGTTTTGGGGTGCCATGGGTAATGTTAGAGTTCAGGGTGGGTATGAGTTTGAGATGCCAGGGGTAATATTAGGGTTCGGGGTGGGTTTGGGGTTCCTGGGGCAATTTTGTGGTTTAGGGTGGGTATGGGGTTTTGGGTTGTCAGGGGTAATTTCGGGGTTCAGGGTGGGTATGGGGTTTAGGGTGGGTATGGGGTTTTGGGGTGCCAGGGGTAATTTTGGGGTTCAGGGTGGGTATAGGGTTTGGGGTGCCAAGTGTAATTTTAGGGATCAGGGTGGGTTTGGGTTTTGGGTAGCCAGGGGTGATTTTAGGGTTCAGGGTGAGTATGGGTTTTGGGGTGCCAAGGGTAGTTATATGGTTCAGGGTGAGTTTGGGGTACCAGGGGTAATTTAAGGGTTCAGGGTGGATATGGAGTTTGGGGTAGAAAGGGTAATTGTAGGGCTTAGGGGTATGGGTATTAGGGGGGTAAGGGTAAAATTAGGAATGTTAGGGGGATATGGTTACTGGAGTAGTAGGGGTAATTTTAGGGTTTTAGGGGGTATGGGTATTGGGGTAGTAAGGATAATTTTAGTGTTTTGGGGAGAAAAAAAATATATATATATTTACTTGCCTTAAGCACTTTTACCAAGTGTATGCCTTTACCATGCATGCTTTTGCATTGTAATGGCATGTGTGGTAAAATGTTGCGACAACACTTGTGTTGTTACAACCGCGTTGTAGTTGCATGCGATGTAATGTCATGCGATGTAGTGTCATATATTTGACTACATAGCCCCTATGGCATCATCTCCTAACCCTCCTGCTGCAGATATCTGGAGACTTCATGATCTTCTAGAGCGTACCTCCAAACGTTTTGATTTGCCAATGCCAACTAAACAGACTGAGTAATTTCTATATGATTTTAAACCAGACACTCAAAGTTCAGTAAGAGCAATTCTATTAATTTACTTTCTATGGCAAGAAGGGCTAAAGTTAATGAAAACACATGTCTCCGTTCCGGCTGTTATTAAAAAACTGGACAAAAAATACAAGCCTCCTGATGAGTCGCCTGCATGCCCCATGGGTCACCCGAGGACGGACTCTGTGGTCATGCAAGCAGCACAGCGTAGAGCCAAGAATCCAGCATCTCCCTGCACTGCCCCACTGGACAAGGAGGGTCGTCGCCTCAATAATATTGGAAAGAGGTTCTCTGCTCTGGCGGCTACCCCCATTAGAGCTTCTAATGCCATGGCCATTATGGGGAGTTATGACCAGTAGATATAGTCGGACATCTCTACTCTGTTGGAGTATCTCTCAGAGGATGAAAAGAAAGAGGCAAAAGATATTCTTTTGGAGGGAGGCAGAGCATCTTCGGGGCTCATTGAGATAGCTACGGATGTTTCATCCACTGCGTTTCAACAGATGGCTAGAGTGGTGGTTCTGCATCGCCAGGGATGGCTAAAAGCAACCACCTTTCATCTAGAGGTCCAAGCCAAGGTTTTAGACATGCCTTTTGGTGACGTGTGCTTGTTTGGTAAGCACATATACAAGTAGCTGCAATTTATCAAGAAGGACACGGATACAGTCAAAGCCTTAGGAAATGCGCCACTTTCAGGCTAGAGGTTGGGGGCAATTCTTATCCCGTCCGCAGTTATTAGAAGCGGTACCAGCCATACAACCAGTCCTTCCAGTCTAACACCACTCAGACTTATTCAAGACAAGCAGAACGCAAGAGGCAGAAATCTGCTGGAAAGTCCCAAGACTCCAATAGGAGACAATAAAGCTTATCAGGCCCCTGCTACCATTCCCACAGCACGATCATATCTTCTCAGCATCCTTTCAGAAATGGAACTCCATTTCTTGAGACAGATGGGTTCTAGATATCTTCCAACATGGCCACACGCTAGAATCCATTCAGCATCCTCCAAATGTTCCACCGCGCAAAATTCTCCTCCCTCACCTACCAGACCTCAAGAAGGAAATACATTTGCTTCTTCTCAAGCAGGCTATAGAGGAAGTACCCCTCAATCAGTAAAACCGGGGTTTTATTCCCACTTCTTCTGCATCAAAAAGAAAAATGGGAAATAGAGGCAGGTCATGGACCTCAGAATGCTGAACAAGTTCATCAAGAGTCAATCTTTCAGGATGCTATCTCTTCAGGAGATCCTTCTTCTTATGGAACAGGGGATTTTATGGCTTCTGTCGATCTTCTTGATGCCTATTTTCATATTCCCATTCACCCGCAACATCAAAAATATCTCAGGTTCAAGGTGGCAGGGCGCCATTACTAATTCAAAGTGCTTCTTTTTAGTGTTAAGTCAGCTCCCAGGGTGTTCACAAAATGTATGGCAGCTATAGCAGCCTTCATAAGGCGTTCAGGTCACCATGTGTTCCCATACCTGGACGATTGCCTCTCAGAGGTTCAACTTTTCAAGCAGCATAAATTTCAACAAGAGCCTGTCTGGTTCTCTTCCAGTCTCCAGGTCTTTGCATCAATCTGGAAAAATCGTCCATTATCCCGGCCAAATTGTTGATTGCTCTGGGTGCACGTCTTGACACAGAGCTGGGCAAAGCCTTTCCCACTCAGGATTATGGATACGACAACGCTTCTTTCAACAAAAAGGTTAGTTTCTGTGAGGCAGTATAAGTCCATGCTAGGGATGATGTCCTCTTGCATCCCGCTCAGTCCCAATTGCCGACTTGGCATGCGACCGCTGCAGTAACAGCTCGATGGGCAGTGGGTTCAGTTTCAAGGCTCATTCAACGACAAGGTTTGCATTTCATCATCAATGATGGCCGCTATGGCCTGGTGGATGGTCAAGGACAACCTGTCGCAAGGTCTCTCATTCACTCTGTACCACAACTGGTGATGACCTCGGATGGGTCAATGTACGAATGGGGGGCTCACCTTCAAGAATTACAGGTTCACTGCAAGTGGTCAAAACAGAAATTGGAGTGTCATATAAACATTCTGGAGCTCAGAGCATTGTTTTTAGGTCTGAAGGCATTCCTGCCTCGGATCAAAGGTGTGTCAGTGCTCGTCAAGATGGACAATACTCAGACTATGTTTTACCTCCAAAAGCAAGGCAAATCGTGATCTTGAGCGCTTTTCCTTCTTGCTCAGCAGATATGGGAATGGCACCTTGTCAGCCACATCTGTGAAGCACGTGCCAGGGGTTCAACGAGAAAGCTGACTGTCAACAGGGCCTCCAAACAGTGCCATGAATGGGAACTCAACGACCAACATTTGAAAGCGGTTTTTCAATCCTGGGGATACCCAACATTAGATCTGTTTGCTACGTTCCTCAACAAAAAGTGTCCTCTATCTGCAAACAGACATCTTTATCAAAATTCATGGGGAGATGCCTTCCAGTTTTCTTGGACGGGGATGTTCGCCTGCGCTTTCCCCCGTTCCCACGTATCCCTCGAGTATTTCAAAAAATGAAGCAAGAACCTTGTCAGATCATTCTCATTGCTCCAGGTTGGGTAAGACAGTTCTGGTACATGGAGCTGCATCACCTATGAGAGCATGCTCCGATTCTCTTCCCTCCAAAGGAGGATCTTCTCTACATAAACCAGGGCCAAGTGGTTCAGCCACCAATTCCCTCTCTTCATTTGTCAGCTTGTCTCCTCACCACGCTGAATTTGGGGATTTGAGGATTGCCAAGGAGTGTACTGAGATACTATAGAAGTCTCGAGCTCCGTCTACATTGAAATGTTACACCACTAAATGGAAGATATTCTGTGTTTGGTGTATCTCGGAAGCATTGCATCCATTTTCTTCATCTCTGGAGCAGGTGCTGCATTATCTCTTGCATTTAGCAAAATCAGGACTTTCTCGCTCTTCCATTAGAGTGCACCTTGCTTAAATTTCTAGGTATAGAAGATGCTCAAATCAAACTTCTCTGTGGTCTAACCAACTTGTCAAACAATTTATGATGGGACTATTTAGAGCTTTTCCACCTGTTAAGCCTCCTACAGTTTTGTGGCAATTAAACACAGTTCTATCACAACTGATGCATCATTCCTTTGAGCCAATACACGCAATAAAGTTCCTTTCCTGGAAAGTGGCTTTCCTCTTGGCCATAACGTCAGCCTGACGTTTCAGTGAAATCCAGACTCTCACTATAAAGGAAGCGTAGCTGCAGTTTTTGCCGGACAGGGTTATTCTATGCACTCACCCTTCTTTTATACCTAAGGTGCCTTCAACTTACCACCTCAATGACCAATTGTTTTACCAACGTTCTTTCCTAATCCATCCTCAGCAGTAGAAAGGATGTTGCATTCTCTGTACATTAAATGATGTTTAAAGTTTTATCTGCAAAGAACAGAGACCTACCGTAAATCCTCTCAGCTACTGATCTCTTTCTCAGCAGCCAGGAAAGGACAAGCCTTTAGCCTTCTATGTTCTTTACATGCTGTTTGTAAATTTGTATGCTCATTATTCTCTTCTTGGTTTTCTGATGCTACAAGTTTACGTCATTGTGGGTTGGTTCGCCTACCCACCACCTCTCCTTTTCTCTTATAGTGTTTTTTTACTGCTTACTAGTCAGATTCAAGTATGTGAATCTATAAAAGATTCAATACTGGAGAAAAAACAAGTTACTTACCTGTACACTCTGGTTCTCCAATATTGATATCTTTTATAGATTCACCTGCGACCCTCCCTCCTCCCCAATTAAGCTCACCAATTACCTAAGAGTTTGTGTATACCTATACACTTGTGCTTGAAATCTGAGGTATGATGGCTCTGTGGGTAAGGGAACTCTGAGGTCTCAGCTGTGAATGGCTGAAGTTTGGATGTTTTAAAATGAGGCTGAAAAGTTACTTAAGTGAGTTTTCTGTTCTATGGAAGTCTTTAGTGATGTTGTGTTACTGCTATTTCTTATGTTACCGTGGTACTCCCACCATGAGAATGGGGAGGATTCAAGCATGTGAATTTATAAAAGATATCAATACTGAAGAACCACAGTCTACAGGTAAGTAGCTTGTTTTTTACCTGTGGTTGGGGCCCCTAGATTCGTCGTGAGACAAGATTCTGATCTCATACCATTTCAACTTCAACCATCTGGGCACTCTGGACTTCACGTTGGAAACCAAGACTGCAACTGGGAAGGTACCTACGGCTCCTGGTCTCGCCGCTCTGCAAGTTTGCTGCAGCATCTGTGCCTGTGCTCTTTACAGCTTCTTCACAAGGCATGTGTACATCCAAGACACCTGAAGCAATCTCCCTTGGAGTGAAGGAGTCACTCTCCTGCATCTACAGGCACTGCAATGCAGCTGACCGGTCTGCTGATCCTGGGCTCCCATATGCTCCAAAAGGCTCAGCAAAAGAGGTGGTGGTCCTGCAGTTCCCTCCAGGCCTGCGCAGTCTTCACACGGAGTTTGAGGTCAGTATCTCCCGTCGGAACTGCTGTAACAGAAACCCTGTGCATTGCTTCGACTTGCCATAGCCAAGGCTTGTTGACTCTCTCCTCCAGAGATCTTCGGGCTCCAAGAAGCTCCAACCTCAAGCATCTCCTGCAGCCAAGATCTTCGCCTGCATTGCATCCTTTGCACCATGGGCCTGCATCCTTAGGTGAGCTGCTCGAGGTCCTTTTGCAACTCCTGTGCTGCCTTTGGCTCCAGTGGGCTCCTCTGCTTGCTCTGACTTACCTGCTCGTGGTGAGTCACTTGGACCTTTCTGGTCCCGACACTGCACCTTTTTCTTCACCTACATTGGTTGGCGTTGCCAAGGCTTGCTGTTGCCCCTGACAAGACACTGACCCCTTGGCTCTTGACATCAGACGTGGGACAGCTCATGCAATGGCTCCTGGTCCTTCTCTGCATCACCTGGTAGGTACAGCTGAAACTTCAAAGGCACCGTCCACTCTCCTGCATTTCTGATATCGGTGGGCATTCGTCTTCAATGCCTCCTGGTCACTTCTGAGTGGCATAGACTCTTTCACCTTCTTCACCAGCTGCATTCTCCCAAAGTCCTCCATTGTGATATATGGCGGTTTCCAACGTCACTTCACACCTATGCACCCGGCTTCCCTGGTATAGGTATCCTGGTTCCTGGGGTATCCACGGGTGGGTTGACTCTCCAATCTTACATCTTTCACAGGGTTTCTCTGGGGTCTGCTGGGAGGGGTCCTTCTTCTTTAGAATTGCAACTGCGACTTACCGATTGACTAACATTGAGCGCATGGTCGTGTTTAACCCTGGGCGTAGTACTATGCTACGCTCACGTAGCGTGCGTAGTTTGCACTACTACGCGAATTGCACGTAGCACAGTGCAAAAATGCGTAGCGTAGCGGGCATTTTTTACTTGCTCGCGGTCCTCAACGTAAAGTTAAGGACCGCGAGCGAGCAAAATCAACATCCCAGCGAGACTTTTTCCTCGTTCGCGATCAGCAACATCAAGTTGCCGATCGCGAGTGTTGAAAATGAACCTCCCGGCGAGATTCTCAACGTGGGGAGGTCAGGTTTCTCATTGCGAGTGGTCGTGTATGCTCGCGACCGCTCGCGATGAGAAACTACCAGTCTGCGTTGAGAAAGCTCCTGCTCGAGTACAAATCTACTTGAGCGGCAGAAAATTACCACTTGCACTGTGCAAGATGCCGTTTGCAATGATTGCACAGTGCCGGATGCTTGTACACACTGTGCAATCAGTGCAAACAGCATTTCCCTACTGCACTACGTAGTTCGCGTAGCGTGCGTAGTATGAAGTGCACTTCGCGTAGCTACGCGTAGCGCTACTATGCCCAGGGTGTTCCCACTCGGCACATGACCTCTGTGGGGTTCCTAGATAGTCACCTTTGGTGGTTCCTTGGGTTCCCGGCTCTTCAAAGTCTTCTGGGTCCATTCTCGACTTAGGTTGTGGTTCGCATTCCACTATTTTAGTGTATGGTTTGGTCTCCCCCTGGGAACCACTGTGTATTCTGTGCTATTTACAAATTCTATTGACAAAGTATTGTGTGTTTTGTATTGTGTCTCCGGGTAGAAGATTATACAGTGTGTTAGTGAGTGTTACTGATAAATACACATTTTTATAACTACACTGTTTGGTTTGTTTTCACTTAACCTACGCCATTAAATTAAGTACTGGTTAAACAAGCTGCTTTACACTCCTGGACTTAGCCTGAAGGCTGCTCTCCACAGCTACCACTTAGAAAGCTTTCTAAGGTTGTCTAAGACCACTAAAATCATCATAAGGGTTGTCTGAATTAGTGCAGGGTGCTACGCTTACATATGTGAGCACCATATTCTAAGCCAGCCTCTCACAGGAGTATCCTCCCCTCTGTTCAGCCCCTCCTCTGGGAGGGACCCCTGAATCGTCCCGACCCTTTCCTTTGGGTACTTAAGGTCTTACCTATGGGTGGCTCTTCAGTTTCATCGTGAAAAAAGATTCAGATCTGAAACCACTTGTACTTAAACCAGCTGGGCACTTTGGACTTTGTTGCACTTTGCTTTGGGAACTGAGACTACATCTGAAAGACTCTTGCAGTGTCTGGTCATATCGTCCTGCCAGTCTTCTGCGTAGTCTGTGCTCTATCCAGGTTCTTTTCCAGGCTTGTGGGCATCAAAGACACCAGAAGGAATCTCCCTTGGAGTAAAGGAATCACTCCTCTGCATCTGCAGGCACCGCTACCCAGCTGATCGGTCTGCTGCTCCTGATGTCCTCTGGACTTCGCAAGGCCCAGCAACACAGGTGGTGGTTTGGCAACTCCCTTGTGGTCTGCACTGTCTCCTCACTGAGTTTGAGGTTAGTATCCACTAGAACAGCATCCCTGGGCACCGTGTTGATTTGCCGTTGCCAGGACTTGTTGACTCTTCTCCTGAGATCTTCAGGCTCCAAGAAGCTCCAGCCTCCACGTCTTGTGCTCTCAAGTTCTTCATCCTCACCCCATCCTCTGCACTGTGGGCCTGCATCATTGGTGAGCTCCTCTGCCTTCGGCCTATGGGTCTTCTTGAGGGTCTTCTTCGGCTTCAGTGGGCTCCCCTGATTGCTCAGGGCCTGCTCTGATTCTCCTGCACTTTGTGAGTCCCTTGGAACTTGCTGGCCCTGACAATGGCCCTGACAATGCCCCTGACAATGCCCCTTCTTCATTTTCCACATCTATTGCTGCTGTAGTCTTGTTGGTGCCCCCGCCGGACACCGACCCCCTGGTTCTTGACCTCTGACGTGGGACAGCTTGTGAACGGCTCCTGGTCTTTCACAGCATCACCTGGTCCTCACAGCTGCAGCGACAAGGACACCGTCAACTCTCCTGCATCTTCTGTCATCATGGTCATTAATCTTCCGTACCTCCTGGTCACTCCTGAGGGGCATATACTCTGTCCCCTCTGCTTGCAGGTACTCCTCTTCAAGAATTCACCCTTGGATTCCATTGGACTCTTTCACCTTCTTCGACAGCGGCATCTTCACTGAAGTCCTCCATTGTGGTCTATGGCAGTTTCCGACGTCACTTTGCACCTATGCACCTGGCTTCTCTGATGTGAGTACTCTGGTTCCTGGGGTGTCCATGGGTGACTGTCAAACTTCCATCTTCCATGGGGTTTCTTCAGGGTCCTCTGAGAAGTGTCTTTCTTCTGCAAAACTGCAACCACAACTTCCCCATTTACTTGCATTGAGAACGTGCCTGTGTTTCTACTCTGCACACAGCCTCCGTGGGGTTTCTGGGTACTTACCTTGGGTCCCCAGCTCTTTTAAGTCTTCTTAGTCGAGTCTCGACTTCGGTCGCGGTTCGCTTTCCACTTTAGTAGTATATGGTTTGGTCTCCCGCTGGAGACCACTGTGTATTTGTGTTACTTACCTGTTCTCCTTTTAAAATATTGTGTTTATACCTCCGGGTAGGAGATATACCAATGTTAGCGATTGTGTATAAAAAATATTACTATCTTTATAACTACACTGTGATAAGAACTGGTAAAACAAGCTGCTTAACACTCCTTCTGGACTAAGCCTGAAGGCTGCTCTCCACAGCTACCACTTAGAGAGCTATCTAAGGTTGTGTAAGACCACTATAATCACCATAAGGGTTGCCTGGATTGGTGCAGGGTGCTTCACTTAAATAAGTGTGCACCATATACCAAGGCAGCCTCCTACACACACCCTCTGGTTAAGCCTAACTGTTCGCTCACACTACCACAAAAAGAGCTTTTAGTACTTACCTAATTTAGCCTCTGCCATACCTCTGGGGACTCCCTGGACTCTGTGCAAACTATACCTTTTTTTTTTTTTTTAGATTTGTCTCCGGATCCTTCACATAGAGAGTCATGTCATCCGCGTAAAGCGAAATAAGGATGGGCCGCATAGGGCAGATAAGCGCCTTGTCCCGGTGATACTGTCGCACCCGTGCCGCCAATGGTTCGACCGCCAACGCGAATAGCAGAGGCGACAGCGGGCAGCCCTGCCTGGTGCCCTCAGAAAGCGCAATGGCGGCAGAGGTGTGGCCATTCACCATCACCCTGGCCACCGGCTCGGTATATAGCAGTCGAATCAATGTCGAGAAACCCACCGGGAACCCCATATTACGTAAAACCGCGTGAAGATAATCCCACTCAATCGAGTCTAACGCCTTTGTGGCGTCCAAGAATATGTCGGCCAATGGAAGATGCGGCGCCACCTGATGCATGATAGAGAAGAGAGTGCGGAGATTGTGGGATGTCGCCCTCCCAGGGATGAACCCCGCCTGGTCTGGCAAAACCAGCTTCTCCATGAGGAGATTTAATCTATTCGCTATCATTTTAGTTAAGATTTTGATATCCACATTGATAAGCGACAGGGGCCTATAAGAATCGCACCTGTCAGGGGGCTTACTGGGCTTTAACAGGGAAATAATAAGGGCCTCCCGCATCGTGGCGGGCAATTCCTGCGCCTCCAGCGCCTCAGCGTAGACTTCTAGCAGCACAGGCGCTAGGGATTCCCCATATACTTTGTAGAAGTCAGCCGGTAGGCCATCGGATCCGGGCGCCTTCCCCGCCTGCAGCTGGGCAATGGCCTCCCTAGGTAGCTAGGAACTCCCTCTGACGCTCGCTGAGATACCCCAAGGTAATGTCCCCAAAGAATGCGGCAAAGTCACTGGTATTAACCCCTTTGGAAGAGTATAAGGATTCGTAGAAGGTGGTAAAAGTATTCAAGATCTCTAAGCCCTCCCTATGTCTACCCCCCTGAGCATCCTCAATTTCAAGTACGTAATTCGTGTAACGCGGTCTCCTGATGTCGCGAGCCAGAGCACTCCCCGGCCTGCCTCCCTCCCCATATCGTCGCGCAGTCGCATATTTCCCTCGCCTCCCTGTCAGCCGTGGAAGTATAATCAGTGATGGTATCCTGGAGTTTAGCCCTCCCCTCACCCGAGTCACAACGCCAAAGGTCTGTCTCCAGAACCTTAAGTTGTTCCTCAAGCATGCGAAGGCGGCGCCGCAAGTCCCGCAACACTCCGAAGCTCTTTGCAATACAGGTGCCACGGATGGTGACCTTTAGGGCCTCCCACAGCGTGCCCACGCGCGCCACCGTCCCCCTGTTGCGTTCAATAAAGTCCACTATCTCTTCCCCCAGCTCAGTTTTAAAGACTTCCTCAAGGAGAGCCTCAGGAACCAATCGCCATTGTCTAGGAGTGGCAACAAGGCTCGGTATATCCAGCGTGAAGCACACAGGCGAGTGGTCCGAAAACGTGCGGGCGAGGTGTTCCACAGCACAAACCCAGTGATAAAACCCCCTGGACCCCAGCCAGTAATCCAGCCTCGACCAGGCCGAGTGTACTGACGAGTAATACGTACCCTCCCTAACAGTCGGGTGAGCATATCTCCAGAGGTCAGTGAGCCCCTCATGCGCGAGGAGTTCGGCCAGCGCCACCTGACTACAGGTGTAATGATGCGGAAGAGCCCCTGATCTGTCTCTTTGGGGGTCACTGACCGTATTAAAATCCCCCGCCCATAACACGTGTGGTACCCACCTCCACAATCTGTCCCCAGAGGGAGTGTAAAAAGTCAGGGTCATCAACGTTAGGGCCATAGCAATTTACTAGCACGACCGACTGCGTGCCCAGCGTGCCCCACAACATACAACTGCGCCCATCCAGACCCCTCTTATGTCCAGCACATATAAACGGAGTACCCCACTTAATGAGGATCACCGTGCCCCTAGCATACGTGGAATAGGACAAGAACACTCGTTCCGAGGCCCATTTACTCCCAAACGTTGGGTTAACCTCCGGAGCAATATGTGTTTCCTGGAGGAGCGCTATATTGATATGATGCCTATCAACGTATGCGAGGATCTGGTGCCGTTTGCGGGGTTCCCCTAATCCTTCCAGGTCTACAATTTCAGTTTAGTTAGAGCTGGGCGTGCGTGCGCATTGTACCTGGCATGCCCGATGAATGACAGCCTTGCGGCCAACTCCCATGTGCCTTCCCCACTCCATATGCATTTGTGCCATGAGCTGTGTGAACCTCACCACGCGCATGTATCTGGGCGGTGTCAACCATCTCCCTCCTCCCCTCCCTCTCCCCAACAAGCCGAACACATCACACATTTCACCTCCCACCACAGCACCCCAATCGTGCTGGGATCAATACTTCCCTCCCCGCCCTCTCCCACTAGCGACCTCAACAAGCGGGTCAACGGGATTACAAAAATATCACTTCCCTGTAGGGGACCACCCATGGTGGGGGCGCCTGTGGACCCAGATTACCCTCCCCTGTGCCTCTCTTCCTTGCTGGTCTGCTACCAACCCATAGGGCAGGAGCACGGAGAGGGAACCTAATAGGGAGGGGGCCTGGCCGTACCCCAAAGAAAGAAAAATTTGCACGTGTCCCCTGTCTCGTCTAGTGCACAAGTGTGCCAAATCCCGGGCAGCATCCCAAGCCGGTAACAAGTATGTTTACATTCTACCACCCCTCCCATCTGCGCCACGGTAGCGGTGGCAGACCATAATTAGACAGTATAGAGTTCACAATTCCACCCCCGTGGCGCCCCCTCACCTCCATCCTTCTTGTCCCAGACAGTTCAACGGCACAGGCCACGCCAATGCACGGTCCCAGGAGAGCTCACTCCCCTCCCCCCGCCGCAAGTGCCGGCGAGGGGGGTCGCGAGCCCCCGTCAGCCACCGCATGGCTAGGTGACCGGCGGCGCAGAGTCTTGAGGAAGTCCTCAGCCTGTTGAGGGGTCGCGCACAGCACCGTGCGACCCTGATGTCTAAAGCGCAATTTCGCCGGATATAGAAGAGCGTAGTCAATGCCGGCTGTCTGCAGTTTGTGTTTAACAGCCACAAATTTACGTCGCGCCTCCTGCACAGCAAGTGTGAAGTCTGGGAATATGGAGAACGGCGTGCCTTCAAACTGCAAATTTTGTTTCTCTCGTGCCTGTCTCAAAGCCACATCACGGTCTCTATAGTTAAGTATGTGCGCTACTATGGGCCGAGGCGGACCACCCGGCGGCGGCCGAGGACCATGCGATCTATGGGCTCGCTCCACAATTAAATGCGGTGAGAATACTTCAGCCCCAAACGTCGTCAGGAGGAGTTTCTCAACATAATCCTCCATCCGCCCAGTGTTGGCACTTTCCGGAATCCCAGTAAGGCGTATGTTGTTCCGGCGGCTGCGGGCCTCTAAATCCTCATTCTTTGCCGCTATCACCTTCAGGAGGCGGTCCATCTGCGTCAATTGTTTATCCATGGTGCTTGTACGATCTTCGTTATCGGAAATGCGCTGCTCCACTTCCTTCAATTGTTCGTCATGTTTGTCAACCTTTAGTACCAGGAAGTCGAGCCTGTTATTCATAGAGTCCATTTTCCCCGACAGTCCATTCATACTCTGCTGTAGCGCTTGCAGCATCTCTTTTACCTCATTATCCGGGCTCCCCACCAGACCGGGCGGCGCCTCCCTCTCCTGCCCGGGGGGTTCCTCAGCCACCGAGCGGGCACCCGCTTTCTTGGCCTCAAAGTGCAATCTCTGTTGCCTACCATCTGATTTCCCCATCTCCGCAGGCCAGACGTGGGCCGTGCGCGCCTCCTACACGACAGGGGTGCCTTGTGACAATTATCCTCGTCCCTCAGGTGCAGTGTCAAGTAGCGGCAGTACCTCACCACCTGCGATCAATCCCCAGCGCGGCCTCCACCAGCTCCACCACGCCAGCCGCGCGATCCGCCTCACGCCTGTCGGAGGTTCAGCATCTTCAACCACTTCTCAGAGCCCATCCGCTAATTTCACGACGGCCACCAGCCAGCGAATGGAGTGCCAGTCAGAGAGCACCCCGGGACCTCAGGGGAACCACACAGCTCAGCCACGCCCGCTCAGCGATGTCGCCAGCGTCCCCAGGAGGCAAGGGCCGCTCCAGCAGCGCAAGGGGCACGCATGCAAGCGCTCCTAGGCCCCCCAGGCGCCCTCAAGTGGACCTCAATCAGCTTAGGGTCCCTCGAGTAACAAGAGGCGTCAGTGGCCACTCACTGGGCAGGAAGGCTCCACGATCCACATCTAAGCACCACATAACATATGTCCCTCCGCCGACTGTGTAACCAGGAGCACAGGAGGTACGGAGGATGACTCCCGATGTTCAGCGCCAGGAGCGGGGGCACGTCGCTGAAGCCCCAGCAGGCGAGGATCAGAGCAGCTCCGCTCTCCTCCAGCACTCGCGCCACTCTCGGACCGCGGCCTCACCCCTCGTGGCCGCACCGGTCTCGCCCAGCAGCAGCGCACGGCACAGAGCTCCAGGACACTTGGCAGTCCGCCTTCGCGCCGATCATCCGAGGTCACAGCACCTCCGTCTCACCCGCAATACGGCTGAGAGTCGCCCCAAGGATGGCCGTCGTCTTGCCCCGTCCACGCAGATCGATATATCGCACGGGGAACGTGCGAATCAGCGAATAATTTCCGGATAACCGGGCCAGGTTACCAGAGCCTCACAGCGGTGCGGCCATCTTGGTCTGGCGCCACCTAGCGCCCCCCGTGCAAACTATACCTTACTTTGGTATTGTATACACAGAGCCAGATTCCTACAGTTTCATCACTACACACCATAGTAATGGATGCCTCCCTGTCAGGCTGGGGTCCTCACATGCATCATCTTCAGATTCAATTCAGTTGGTCTCCAAATGAACAGACCTATCACAGAAACATCTTGTATTGAGAGTGGTGCATTTATTAATGAAGGATTATCTTCTATGTTCCAAGACAAACTCCCGAGTTGTCCAGATGAAAAATATAGTCACCAAGTGTTATCTGATTAAGCAGGAAGCGACTAGATCCAAAACCTTGTCCCTGAAGGCTCAAACATTCCGGAAAGGCCTAATATCCATAAATCTCAGGTTAAAGGCTGTTAATTTGACAGGTATTTAGAAGATTCAAATAGACTCTCTAAGCAGAACCATTCTCAAGAATCTATAAGGGGTCTTAAAATGCGCTCTTTTGAAAGACGAATTTTCAGGTTGGCGAGAAGGCCAGAATGATTCTTATTGCTCCTAAGTGGCCTTGTCAGTGGTGTTTCACAGATCTTCTCCATCTACCAGAATGACTCCATAGGCGGCTGCCTGGCTCCTGATTTCATAATATATCACTTTTATCTTCCTCAGGAGATCATAAATGTATTGAAGGAAGCCAGAAGGGCATCTGCAAGAGTTACCCACTCCTTTAAATTGAGAGGAGAGTGCGCTTCCACATCGACTTCATTTGACCAAAGTTAAGCTACAATTTTCCTCTGTTAGAATCCACTGTGCTGCAATTATTGCCTACAGAAAATTTCCTTCACACATTTCCATCAGCATCACTCGCTGGAATCAGGGACAGGTAAGTCTAGGCGCCATAAAAAATCGAAGAAGCGAAGTCGCTCTTCCTCTACCCCTCACTGGTTGCGGGATGCAATGGAGGGGGCAGGCGGTCACTCCCCCGCAGCACCTTTGGAGCTTCCGTTGATGCCTGTGGCCTACCCACCCTTTCCGGGACTGCACATGACTTCGGACGAGGTGCAGGCATTCGTGTTGGCCTTGCGCCATTTGTTTGCCCCATAGGATCCCTCCAGAATGCCTTCGGGCCCAGCGTATCCGTCGGGAGGGTCTGCCTCCGTGCCGCAGCCTTTGGCCTTAGCTACGCCGGCATCATACCCTTCGGCTCCGGCCTCGGTGCCGGTGTGGTGGCTCACGGACCAGCGTTTGGTCAGCGGCAGATCCCTCTTCCTTCCCCAACCAGAGCACACAGTAGTGACGGACGCGTCCCTCCTGGGAGGGGGCGGCCACATGGGAGAGGTGGAGATCAGAGGCCTCTGGTCTCCGGTGGAGTCCAAGCTCCATATCAACGTTTTGGAGCTCAGAGTGATCCTTCTTGCACTGAAAGCATTCCTTCCCTGTCAAGGGGAGAGTAGTGCAGGTGTTCACAGATGACACCACCGCCATGTGGTACTGCAACAAGCAGGGCGAGGTGGGGTCGTGGACCCTATGTCAGCAGGCTCTACGTCTCTGGAAGTGGCTGGAACATCAAGGCATTTCCTTGGTGGTTCAACACCTGGCAGATACCCTGAATGCCAGGGCGGCAGACTCAGCGGCAGGTGCATGTTGGATCACGAATGGCGTCTTCACTCAGAGGTGGCACAAAGTATCTTTCAACACTGGGGAGAACCTTGGTTAGATATATTCGCCACCGAAGAGAACTCGCAATGTCAGCAGTTCTGTGTGTTGGAGTTTACAACTTTTCGTTGCGAGTGGAGTCTGTTGTACGCCTTTCCGCCTATACCACTTCTGCCCAGAGTGCTGAAGAAGATCAGGCGCGACCGGGCCCAAGTCATTCTTGTGGCACAAGACTGGGCTCGAAGAGTTTGATATCCCGAGCTACTCAGTATGAGCGTGGATCCCCCGATCCGACTGCCACTTCGGGAGGATCTCCTGTCGCAGCAACCGGGGACGGTCCTCCACCCAAACCTGTCCAGCCTCCACCTCCTTGCGTGGAGATTAAGCGGCAACAGCTGATTCCATTTGACTTGCTTCCCGAAGTCTGTAATGTGATTCTGGCAGCAAGGCGTCACTCCACTGAAACGGTATACGCTTGCCGGTGGAAAAAAATTGTGGCATGGTGCACAGCGAAACCTGTAGATCCTCTTGCTGCCCCTTTTTCTGAGGTCCTTTTATTCCTTCTCTCTTTGGCCCAGCAGGGCTCTGCTCTGGGCACTATCAAAGGCTACCTTTCAGGCTGCCTGATCAGCCCTCTCTTTTCAAGTCCCCAGTTGTCAATAGATTTCTCAAAGGCATTACTCACTTTTTCCCTCCTGTTCCTTTTGTGATGCCTCAATAGGACTTGAACCTGATTCTCACATACTTGCTGTGTGCTCCCTTTGAGCCTCTTCATAACTGTCCTTTGCGGTTATTAACTTTGAAAACTGTCTTCCTGGTGGCCATCACCTCCGCTCGGTGAGTGAGTGAGCTCCAAGCTCTTTCCTGCAAACCTCCTTTTCTGGCGATTCATCCAGGTTGTGCTTCGACCTCGCCCATCCTTTCTACCAAAAGTAGTCTCTGCCTTTCATCTCGGTCAAACTGTCACTCTGTCCGCCTTCTTTCCGCACCCTTCCAGAGAAGAAGAGAGGCTCCACCGTCTGGACCCAAATGTGCGCTTTCGTTCTATCTCAACCGCACACAACTGTTCCGGGTGGATGACCAGCTCTTTGTTGGCTACGTGGGCGCCAAGAAAGGCCGGGCTGTGCACAAGTCAACTACCTCCCGATGGGTTGTCTTGTGCATTAAAACCTGTTAACTCTCCGGCTAAAAAGGAACCTCTGGTTGGGCTGCGCACTCATTCTACAAGGGTGACAGCAGCTACTACAGCATTAGGACGCGGTGCCCCCCTGCAAGACATCTGTCAGGCAGCCACTTGGGCCTCATTGCATACTTTCACTAAGCACTATTGTCTTGACAGTCAGGTGCTGAGAGACGGCTTCTTTGACCGTTCAGTTCTCCGTGACTTTCTGGTGTAATTTCACTTCGCAAGACCCACCACCAGGTTTGGTATTGCTTTGGTATGTATTCTAAGGTAAGAAATCTATCACTAACGTGTCTCTTTCAGATGCACAAGTTACTTGTGTAACGATATATCTGTAAGAGACATTAGTTAGTGATAGATTCCTTACCGCCCGCCCATCCTCCCCTTTCTGCGAACTGTTCTCTAGGGTTCAGGTCATCCCTTTCAGGGCCCTAGTTCTATTGCACCAGTAGTCAGTCTTTGGCATGGCTCTGCGCTCCTGGTGCGGAAAAGTTGTGTACAAAACTGACGTCCGCGCGCGTGGGTGCGTCTAGTAGCTCCGATGACGTCATCTCAGCAGCTACGTGCCAGCGACGTATGCGGAGCCGTATGACAACACCTACCGACGCGCAGGGGTCCTGCTGATAAAAACTTTCTGGATCCAGTCTGACGCCTGGGGATATTCTAAGGTAAGGAATCTATCACTAACTAATATCTCTTACAGATATATCGTTACACAAGTAAGTAACTTGTGCATCAATGTCAAGTCAAATCCTTAATTTTATAATGAAAAAAGTATTTTTTTATTTTTAACTCTATGCATCAAAAGTAATGTTACTGCATATATAAAGATTAACACATTTTCCTGGGAGGTCTAAGCTCTAGTGTCTCGCTGGCAAATCCCTGTCCCACCTACTCTTCATAATGTGGTTGGGGTTATTCCCCATTCCCCGGTGGTCGCATCCAGGGAATGTTCACTGGTAGACCTTGATTCAAGAGTCCACTCTGACTCTTAGAAAGACAGTCAAAAGTCTTGTGGCGCTGCAGCATTCTAAGCAGCAAGCCACTCAGGCCTGATAGGCCTGTAACTAGTCTTACCTGTTCCAGGAGCAAGGATGCTTGCATACTCTTGGCGGGTGCCCTGTTCACAGGCACTCTCAATGCTCAGTTACTATTCCTGAGAGTTGGCTGCATTCAGGATGCACAGCAGCAAAAGGCAAGTGGACTCTCCTCTGAGTTTAGGTGGAAGGCTCCAACATCTTTTAGGAGGTGCTCCGATGCTCTTTCTGCATGGTAAGGTTTGCGTTCCCCAATAAGTGGAGGGCTGGGTTGGATTCTGATGCTCCCAGTTGGGGAACCAGTGATGTGGCGATGCACCCACTGTGGCGTCCTCAGTTCACAGGGGCAATTAGGGTACAATTAGGGTACAATCCTTCATGCTGCCTTCTGACCTACAGGTCACTCGACTTTACAGTTCGTGGGCGACGGGCCAATCCTCACAGCAATCTTGGTCCCGGCAGTCCATACTGGCACACGGGATTATGGCAACACAACCAAACAAGGCACCGGTCCTCATTGCATGATCGTCAGTACCATGGCGTCACCTTCTGGCATATGGGGTCACCACTAGGTTCTGCACCGGCTTCAGCCCCTCGATATCCAGCAATGTCTTTTACGGCGGCCCCTCTTGGCAAACGTGATTGCCCCACAGGCATTACTCGGCCTACAAAGCACTCTGTTCACAACTATCTTCACAGCTGCCCTCTCCTGGCATACAAGGGTTGCCAACTTGAACATGCAAATGATTAGTGCTGAAGCTGTCTCCTCACTCTTCGCACTGGGAGTCCACTCGGCTGGACCTTGATCCTTCTAACCCGCTTTGGTCTTGGCAAGCACTGGCACTCCAGAGCATGTGGTCTTGGTTTCCTTGGGTGATGCTCCTCACCCAGCAGAGAGAATATCAGCCCCCCTAGTCCTGGTCACAGGCAGAAGTCTTGCAAAACTGCCCCTCCTCACAGCGGTCTGGCTGTTCGGCATATGGCAAATTTTGGGGGTCTCAACCTCCCTTTATAATCTATTTCCAGACGCAAAATATGATTTAGGGTCTGAGTCTTTTGAAGTTTTATGTTAGGGTTGTGTTTCTTTTGATGTACACCCTTCCCTCCCTCTAGAAAGACTGTCTATCACAGCAGGCGAGACTCCAAAGCTGATAGTCCCACAACTCAGGATCTGGGAGTGACTAGAATTCACACTTGTGTGTCAGCTACAGTGCTATTTACATCAAAAGGTTTATCTCTGGCACTTAGCCCCACTCTTTAAGATTCGTTATTAGGCGCATCGCCTTCCTGAGATGTGTCCAGTTCTCTTCCTAGTGATCTCTCACTGATTCAAAGAGCACCTTTTGAAGTGTACATTGATAGGGAGTCTCTCCTTTCTCCAGTGCGTCCCACCCAGCTCACATTAATGCAACTATACACACATCTGTCTGGGGATGATTCCTCTACCGCCTTCAAGTCTTTACCATGCAGGCCTATGCTTCCCAAGATGGAACCCAGTGTCCTCCATGTAAGGTACCATTACAGACACACTTGAACTCAGTGTATGCACACAGTGCACCCACTGACCAGTACTGTTATCTCCATGTATTGTGCCAAACCAGGCACACATACATTCAGCACACACATTCAACCTGTGTGCACTGCTAAGTACTGTAACCTCTCTGTACTGTGCCATTGAGAACCACTTGCAAGCACATACACTTCCAGCACACACTTACAATGTGTATGTTGCACGACTACACCCTTTATGTATTGCAGTACTTGTATTTACCACACACGCATGGCACAGCACTCTCTCTTAATGTACACCTCAAAGGTATACACACCTAGTAAATGCACTCACCATGCATGCACTGCATAGCTCTGCTCTATCTCTGTATTATTCCCTTCCAAGGCCCACACAAACAACCAGCGCAGAGTCACTACTCCTGCATCGCACAGCACTTAACATCTAACTGATGTAGGCCAAGGGTAAGTTAAGAACACAGCAGCACAAATGTAAAAAGATGAGTAAGGTGGAAGGCCTCACTCCACTGACACAGGTTGAAAAAGACACATTTGTTTCTACTGATCACTACCCGGTATGCTGCCACCACTGCACTCATGCTTCTTAACTCCGCGTGAACGCACTAGCCTTCCACTACTTCGAGGGTAGCGCTTTGGGTGCCCTCCCAGTCCGACAAGACCTCCATCTGTAAGACAGGCCTATGTCATCACTCGCACAGTTAAATGTATTTGCCTATGACAACAAAAACCAGCATTAAAGATGCACAGTTAGGCACTTAGGGCAGGGTTATACGTCTATTACTCCAGTATTGGAACTTTCATAGATTCACATGCTTGGATCCTTCCTCGTTGTCGGTGGAAGTCCCCCTGTACCTTAATAAAGCAATATACTGATCGGTATAGACTAGAAAAGGCCTAGGCCTCTTACTTTAGTGCCCTTTCATAGTCATTTTAAAAAAGAGACCAAACGTTAGGTTTTAACCAATCAGAATGAATCACCCTTTAGAACACTCCTGTGAGAAGATCCAGGCCCCAAGACTGTCTACCACACGCCGTGCTAGGGAGTCTCCACTAAGCTCTGCTCAGTTTTTCCTGTTCTACACTTATTCACAGTAAATGTTTCAAGGATTGGTATGTGTGTATGTATATATTTATATAATATATATACACACACACATAGATAGCACAATCTCTGAAGAGAGCCTTTTTTGCCTTCTCTGACATGATTGTCATATTTAGTGGCAAGACAAAAGTTCATATATACAGGTGGAAGATATATCTGGAAATATATATTACCGCTTGGCGGTCGCCAGTAGGTAGTTATAGTTAAGATCTAGTTTCCATAGGAAAAGCGTTTTTTCTTTTGCCAATATCTTTGGCACCATTTGACAAATCTCTGCGAAATTTTCAAAACTAATTGTTCACTCAGATCAGCTCCTGTCTTGAATGTTTTGGGGTTATTCGTCAAGCGGGGGCCGAGGAAAAAGGGGGGTCCCAAAATGTGTTTTCTCCATGTTAATTTCCATAGGAAACTTTAAACACGGCTACAGCCCGAACTCCCAAACGGAAGTACACCAAATTTGGCAGAGAGATAGCTCTTGGTCCAGAAAGCATGCTTTCTTTAAATGGTGTAAATCCATTCAGTAGTTTTTGAGATATTTAAAGATTTACAGATATCGATATGTGAGATCTAATTGGTTGAGCCGTTCCGAGCACGAGCTTGCCTGTGTTTGGCTGCCAACACTTCAGACTAGGAAGAGTTGGCAGCCATCTTGTGACTCGGTTGAAACGAGTAGGCTAGAACACTGTACGCTCCCTAGGGTGCTCAGGGGTGGCACAGGGAGTCCGAAGGTAAAAAAAACATTTTTTATATGTTTTCGGTGGGATTTGCCTAGGACCTGGAAATCACGGCGGGAAAAAGAAAAACGAACCGCGGTGTTGTGCGCTTCATTTAATTAAGCCCACAGGTGGGCAAGTTCCCAGGAGGAATGTTTAGTTATGATGCGGGGTTTACTTCTGTCACGGGAACCGCTACTTCCTCAGAGCAAATATAATGATATGAAGGGGGTACGCGTCTTCCCTTCCCCTCCTCTGCGAAGAGGAGCACATCTTTGGAGGTATACGTAAAATGTAAGTGTGGTGGTGTGAAGCTTCCCCCATACTGTCTTGGGGCAAACTTTCCCGGGTATTTATGAATTAAAATGTGGGGGGGTGTTGTGGACTGCCGGCTCCGGGGAGTACATTCCCGGGCCTTTATTAAATTGAATGGAGGCGTATCGTCTAATTTCCCTAGAGGAGCTTTCCATGGCCCTGGGTATCGTTATCTCCAAGGGCCGGCTTCAAAAATGACCCTTGATGGCTAACCCTGGGACATTGTAGTTTGCTATGGCAGGGCGGGATCTATGCAGAGTTCCTGCTCTGTCATAGCAAACTTCTGCTTTGCTTTGTGGAAGCGAGAGGAGGTAATTTGCTCTTGCTTTTATGAAGCAAAGCAGATTTGCTTTTGGGCAAAGGGAGCAGCTGGCTTTGTTCAAAAGGAATGCCGACTGCCACAGGAGGTGGGGAGGTGGCAGGGAGTGCGGGGGATTGGGGCTCCTTGTGCAGTTTCCAAACATTGTGGCCAGGCTCCGGGGGATACGGTTCCTTGGGCTTAAAATGGCCCGGCTGAGTTTTTAGTTATAGGGTGGCTCTAAAAAGAGCCCTTCTTTTCATTATGAGTTTGTTGGAGCTACATGTAAGTGCGGATGCACAGCTTCAGGTTCTTGAGAAAAACTCTATTTCCTTGATCTGTGAAATTAACTCCATCACTTCTGTATATGTCATCCATATCAAAACGCAGATTGTTGTTGTAGATGGACCCCATCTGAGGTATGCAGACACAGCTTTATTGACATTCTTCCTAGCTTTCTCAATCTGAGGACAGAATTGATTTGACCATTTCCACTTCTGTCTTTGGCATATATTGGAGTATACAAATACAGTTTGAGGCAAAAGCAGCATCAATTTGTGCAAAGGTATTCCTCATGAGCATTTCTAGATCTACCCCAGTCAATGTGCCTAAGTCATTGTCACCACAGTGCACAAGCATGAAGTCAGGGTGTTAGAGATGCAAAGAGGTTTTAACCAATGGCAACAATTGGTGCCACTTTAATCCTCTTTGTGCAAACCAATTAATGTCCACATTTTGTAAACCTAGGTCTTTGTCATTACGTCTGTGTTCAGCATACCTTTTGCACCAGAAAACATAGCTGTGTCCTATGATCCATACTAGCATTTTGAAGGTATGGCTGGGAGGAATCAAAAGATCTCTGTAGCTCATGTAGTCCATTTGTAGAATGAGAGATATGTTGAAAGGTGGAGAAGAAGCTTTTTTTTGTTGAAAAAACGATAACTGATTGGCTGATGAAGAACATTGTGCAGTGAAAACTAGGGTGCATGTTAGTTTCCTGAAAAGGTATGGTTCTGATTTGTTAATAAAAAATGTTTGAAAGGTACACTACATAGGATACGATCAGACATGCAGAAGTCAACCACACCTGCTACTTGCAGGTACTTTTCTGAACTTAAAAAAAATGTGAACTTGTGACTTGCACCTGCCGTTGAATCTTGCAAAAACTGTTGGGATGAAATATGGTGAACTTGTGACCTGCACCTCTCGTTGAATGTTGCAGAAACTGTTGGTATGGAAACTGGCAATAAGGTGATTGGTGGAGGAGTAGAAATAACTGTGGTATTAAAATATGGAATGCAAAATTAATTAAAACTGATAAGCTATTAGAGTTGGGTTGTCAAAATGAGTAGTATGTTTAGAAGAAGTGTGTCGTTCAAAATTTGCAGTAGTATTATTAGAAAGAGGCTTCTGAATTGTGGTAAGGGTTCGGGGCTGTATGGCGATGCGGCAGTGTGGGGGAGTCTCCAAACCACAAAATAAAAGCACCAGTTTGGGGCTTTTTAGAAGAGTGTTAGAGAGGGTTAGTATGAGTAACCAATAGAAATTTTTTTGCACTGTGAAATAATGAAGGAAGGATTTTGATTTGCTATTTACATCTATTTCTGTGCGGAAAGAAAGGGACATTTTGCCATTACTGGTACTATTCTTGATGAGTCTTGAATTACATTTATTGTGTGAGAAAGAAAATATTGCATGCGTTTGTGAAATCTGAAATCTACATACCAACTACAGAGGTGAGTTACAAATTATTAAGGTGTGTTATATGTTGTGTAGTAGTGGTTAAGTCTTTGAGGCAATATTTTTAAGTTTGAAAATATTATTTTTAAAATAATAGTGTTGCCGAAGTGTGCTGTTTAACATTTTTTACAAAATGTGCATAGAGTGTGAGTAGTTGCTGAACAAGTTCTCCATATGTATTTAGGTGTCTTCGAGAAAGAAGTGTAGTTTGTCATGTTCAAAGGTGTGTATGGTTTTGAAAGTGTAGTACAGGGTTAATTTGGGTTCCAAAATCGACCCGGGCAACATACTGGGGGGGGGGGGGGGGGGGGGGTTAGAAGAGGCATTAAAAATGACCATTTCTGACCATCTGGAGAAAGATCGACAAGTCCAGCGTCATTGTTTTCTATCAGCAAATTGATATTTTGGAATGTAGAAAAAATTATTCAAAATGCCAATTGGATTTTGCGCCATGTTGAATAACCACTTTTTAATGCCTAACTGTGACCAAAATCGACATTTTTACAGACTTTTCCTCCTACTCAGAAGCTTCTATTTCGACGAAGAGAAAGATCGACAGGTCCAGCGTCATCGTTTTTTTTATCAGAAAATTGATATTTTGGACTGTAGAAAAAATGGTTCAAAATGTCAATTGGAATTTGAGTCATTTAGAATAACTACTTATTAAAGCCTCACAGTGACCAAAATTGCCATTTTTACTGTCTTTTCCTCCCACTCAGAAGCTTCTATTTAGACCAATTTCGGGCAGGAAAATGACTCTAGACACAGTTATTTTAGTTCCAAAAGTGATAATTCACATGCAATAGTCATTTACAGTCAAAACATTAAACATTAAAAAATTACCATTTT
The DNA here is from genome assembly GCF_964204655.1 of Triturus cristatus. Classification (NCBI taxonomy): domain Eukaryota; kingdom Metazoa; phylum Chordata; class Amphibia; order Caudata; family Salamandridae; genus Triturus; species Triturus cristatus. The sequence goes on along the minus strand of NC_140594.1, from coordinate 929,982,189 downwards.
TGACCGTCTGGAGAAAGTACGACAGGTCACAGGTCATCGTTTTTCATCAGAAAATTGATTTTTGGGACTGTAGAAAAAATCATTCAAAATGTCATTTCGATTGTGCCTCATGTTGAATAACCACATTTTTAAAGTCTCACAGTGACCAAAATTGCCATTTTTACAGACTTTTCCTCCATCTCAGAAGCTTTTATTTTCACCAATTCCGGGCAGGAAAATGACTCTAAACACACTTATTTTAATTTCAAAAGTGATAATTCACATGCAATAGTCATTTACAGTCAAAAGATTAAACATTAAACAATGACCATTTCTGACCGTCTGGAGAAAGTACGACAGGTCACAGGTCATCGTTTTTCATCAGAAAATTGATTTTTGGGACTGTAGAAAAAATCATTCAAAATGTCATTTCGATTGTGCCTCATGTTGAATAACCACATTTTTAAAGTCTCACAGTGACCAAAATTGCCATTTTTACAGACTTTTCCTCCATCTCAGAAGCTATTATTTTCACCAATTCCAGGCAGGAAAATGACTCTAAACACACTTATTTTAGTTTCAAAAGTGATAATTCACATGCAATAGTCACTCACAGTCAAAAGATTAAACATTAAAAAAGTGACCATTTCCTGATAACCTCTGAGGTGCACTCAGTAATTTGTTAATTCGGCTGGGCCCCAGGGGGCTTGTTGCTGCCTTGATGTTGTTGACCATGTACATATTAGCGGCCGGCCCTGGTGGTTGTAGGCCCATTTTTGTATTGATTTCTATGTACAATAAAGGTTTTCGCAAAAAAAAAAAAAAAAAAGTGACCGTTTCTGACCATCTGGAGAAAGCTCGACAGGTCCGGAGTCATCGTTTTTCATCAGAAAATTGATTTTTGGGATTGTAAAAAACAATTATTCAAAATGTCAATTGGATTGTGTCTCATGTTGAATAACCACTTTTTAAAGCCTCACAGTGACCAAAATTGCCATTTTTACAGACTTTTCCTCCATCTCAGAAGCTTTTATTTTCACCAATTCCGGGCAGGAAAATGACTCTAAACACACTTATTTTAATTTCAAAAGTGATAATTCACATGCAATGGTCATTTACAGTCAAAAGATTAAACATTAAAAAATGACCATTCCTTACCATTTGGAGAAAGTTTGACAGGTCGGGGGTCATCGTTTCTCATCAGAAAATTGATTTTTGGGATTGTAAAAAAATGATTCAAAATGTCAATTGGATTGTGCCTCGTGTTGAATAACCACTTTTTGAAGCCTCACAGTGACCAAAATAGCCATTTTTACAGACTTTTCCTCCATCTCAGAAGCTTTTATTTTCACCAATTTCGGGCAGGAAAATGACTCTAAACACAGTTATTTTAGTTTCAAAAGTGATAATTCACATGCAATAGTCATTTACAGTCAAAAGATTAAACATTAAAACATGACCAATCGTGACCATCTGGAGAAAGATCGACAGGTCGAGCGTCATAGTTTATCAGAAAATTGATATTTTGGACTGTAGAAAAAATTATTCAAAATTTCAATTGGATTCTGCCTCTTGTTGAATAACCACTTTTTAAAGCCTCACAGTGACCAAACTCGCAATTTTTACAGACTTTTGCTTCTAATCAGAATCTTCTATTTCGACCAATTCCGGGCATGAAAATGACTCTAAACACACTTATTTTAGTTCCAAAAGTGATAAGTCACATGCAATAGTCATTTACAGTCAAATGATTAAACATTAAGAAATTACCATTTCTGACCATTTGGAGAAAGATCGACAGGTCCAGCGTCTAGTTTTTTTATCGTGAAAATTGATATTTTGGATTGTGAAAAAACTGATTCAAAATGTCAATTGGATTGTGCATCATGTTGAATAACCACTTTTTAAAGCCTCACAGTGACCAAAATTGCCATTTTTACAGACTTTTCCTCCATCTCAGAAGCTTTTATTTTCACCAATTCCGGGCAGGAAAATGACTCTAAACACACTTATTTTAATTTCAAAAGTGATAATTCACATGCAATTGTCATTTACAGTCAAAAGATTAAACATTGAAAAATGACCATTCCTTACCATGTGGAGAAAGATCGACAGGTCGCGCGTCATATTTTTTTTATCAGAAAATTGATATTTTGGACTGTGGAAAAAATGATTCAAAATGTCAATTGAATTGTGCCTCATGTTTAAAAAGCACTTTTTAAATCCTTACAGTGACCAAAATTGCCATTTTTACTGTCTTTTCCTCCCACTCAGAAGCTTCTATTTAGACCAATTTCGGGCAGGAAAATATCTCTAGACACAGTTATTTTAGTTCCAAAAGTGATCTCACATGCAATAGTCATTTCCAGTCAAAAGATTAAACATAAAAAAAGGACAATTTCTGACCATCTGGAGAAAGTTCGAAAGGTCCAGGGTCATCGTTTTTCATCAGAAAATTGATTTTTGGGACTGTAAAAAAAACTTATTCAAAATTTCAATTGGATTGTGCCTCATGTTGAATAACCACTTTTTAAAGCCTCACAGTGACCAAAATTGCCATTTTTACAGACTTTTCCTCCATCTCAGAAGCTTTTATTTTCACCAATTCCGGGCAGGAAAATGACTCTAAACACACTTATTTTAATTTCAAAAGTGATAATTCACATGCAATAGTCACTCACAGTCAAAAGATTAAACATTGAAAAATGACCAATCATGACCATCTGGAGAAAGATCGACAGGTCGAGCGTCATAGTTTATCAGAAAATTGATATTTTGGACTGTAGAAAAAATTATTCAAAATTTCAATTGAATTCTGCCTCTTGTTGAATAACCACTTTTTAAAGCCTCACATTGACCAAAATTGCCATTTTTACAGACTTTTCCTCCATCTCAGAAGCTATTATTTTCACCAATTTTGGGCAGGAAAATGACTCTAAACACACTTATTTTAGTTTCAAAAGTGATAATTCAAATGCAATAGTCATTTACAGTCAAATGATTAAACATTAAAAAAGTGACCATGTCTGACCATCTGGAGAAAGCTCGACAGGTCCGGAGTCATCGTTTTTCATCAGAAAATTGATTTTTGGGACTGTAAAAAAATTATTCAAAATGTCATTTGGATTGTGCCTCATGTTGAATAACCACATTTTTAAAGCCTCACAGTGACCAAAATCGCAATTTTTACAGACTTTTGCTTCTAATCAGAATCTTCTATTTCAACCAATTCCGGGCAGGAAAATACTCCAAACACACTTATTTTAGTTCCAAATGTGATAATTCACATGCAATAGTCATTTACAGTCAAAAGATTAAACATTAAAAAACTGACCATTCCTTACCATGTGGAGAAAGATTGACAGGTCGGGGTCATCGTTTTTCATTAGAAAATTGATTGATTTTTAGGACTGGTAGAAAATGATTCAAAATGTCAATTGGATTGTGCCTCATGTTGAATAACCACTTTTTAAAGCCTCACAGTGACCAAAATTGCCTTTTTTACAGACTTTTCCTCCATCTCAGAAGCTTTTATTTTCACCAATTCCGGGCAGGAAAATGACTCTAAAGACACTTATTTTAATTTCAAAAGTGATAATTCACATGCAATAGTCACTTACAGTCAAAAGATTAAACATTGAAAAATGACCATTTCTAACCATCTGGAGAAAGATCAACCGATCGAGCGTCATCGTTTTTCAGAAAATTGATCTTTTGGACTGTAGAAAAAATGATTCAAAATTTCAATTGGATTCTGCCTCTTGTTGAATAACCACTTTTTAAAGCCTCACAATGACCAAAATCGCAATTTTCACAGACTTTTGCTTCTAATCAGTATCTTCTATTTCGACCCATTCCGGGCAGGAAAATGACTTTAAACACACTTATTTTAGTTCCAAAAGTGATAATTCACATGCAATAGTCATTTCCAGTCAAAAGATTAAACATAAAAAAATGACCATTTCTGACCATCTGGAGAAAGTTCGACAGGTCGAATGTCATCGTTTTTTCATCAGAAAATTGATATTTTGGACTGTAGAAAAAAATGATTCAAAATGTCAATTGAATTGTGCCTCATGTTTAAAAAGCACTTTTTAAAGCCTCACAGTGACCAAAATTGCCATTTTTACTGTCTTTTCCTCCCACTCAGAAGCTTCTATTTAGACCAATTTCGGCCAGGAAAATGTCTCTAGACGCAGTTATTTTAGTTCCAAAAGTGATAACTCACATGCAATAGTCATTTCCAGTCAAAAGACTAAACACTAAAAAATGACAATTTCTGACCATCTGGAGAAAGTTCGAAAGGTCCGGAGTCATCGTTTTTTATCAGAAAAATAATTTTTGGGACTAGAGAAAAAATGATTCAAAATTTCAATTGGATTCTGCCTCTTGTTGAATAACCACTTTTTAAAGCCTCACAGTGACCAAAATTGCCATTTTTACAGACTTTTTCTCCTACTCAGAAGCTTCTATTTCGACCGATTTCAGGCATTAAAATGACTCTAAACACACTTATTTTAGTTCCAAGAGTTCTAATTCACATGCAATAGTCATTTACAGTCAAAATATTAAACATTAAAAAATTACCATTTTTGACCATCTGGAAAAAGTTCGACAGGTCACGAGTCATCGTTTTTCATCAGAAAATTGATTTTTTGGACTGTAGAAAAATTGATTCAAAATGTCATTTGGATTGAGCCTCATGTTGAATACCTACTTTTTAAAGCCTCAATGTGACCAAAATTGCCATTTTTACAGACTTTTCTCCTACTCAGAACCTTCTATTTCAACCAATTTCAGGCATGAAAATGACTCTAAACACACGTATTTTAGTTCCAAAAGTGATAATTCACATGCAATAGTCATTTACAGTCAAAAAATGAAACTTTAAAAAATTGCCATTTTTGACCATCTGGAGAAAGTTCGACAGGTCACAGGTCATCGTTTTTCATCAGAAAATTGATTTTTTGGACTGTAGAAAAAATTATTCAAAATGTCATTTGGATTGAGCCTCATGTTGAATAACTACTTTTTAAAGACTCAATGTGACCAAAATTGCCATTTTTCCAGACTTTTTCTCCTACTCAGAAGCTTCTATTTCGACCAATTTCAGGCATTAAAATGACTCTAAACACACTTATTTTAGTTCCAAGAGTTCTAATTCACATGCAATAGTCATTTACAGTCAAAACATTAAACATTAAAAAATTACCATTTTTGACCATCTGGAGAAAGTTCGACAGGTCACGAGTCATCGTTTTTCATCAGAAAATTGATTTTTTGCACTGTAGAAAAATTGATTCAGAATGTCATTTGGATTGAGCCTCATGTAGAATACCTACTTTTTAAAGCCTCAATGTGACCAAAATTACAATTTTTATAGACTTTTTCTCCTACTCAGAAGCTTCTATTTCAACCAATTTCAGGCATGAAAATGACTCTAAACACACGTATTTTAGTTCCAAAACTGATAATTCACATGCAATAGTCATTTACAGTCAAAAATTGAAACTTTAAAAAATTACCATTTTTGACCATCTGGAGAAAGTTCGACAGGTCACGGGTCATCGTTTTTCATCCGAAAATTAATTTTTTGGACTGCAGAAAAAATTATTCAAAATGTCATTTGGATTGTGCCTCATGTTGAATAACTACTTTTTAAAGCCTCAATGTGACCAAAATAGCAATTTTTACTGACTTTTTCTCTTACTCAGAAGCTTCTATTTGAACTAATTTCAGGCATTAAAATGACTGTAAAAACACGTATTTTAGTTCCAAATGTGATAATTCACATGCAATAGTCATTTACAGTCAAAACATTAAACATTAAAAAATTACCATTTTTGACCATCTGGAGAAAGTTCGACAGGTCACAGGTCATCGTTTTTCATCAGAAAATTGATTTTTTGGACTGTAGAAAAAATGATTCCAAATGTCAATTGGATTGAGCCTCATGTTGAATAACTACTTTTTAAAGCCTCAATGTGACCAAAATTGCCATTTTTCCAGACTTTTTCTCCTACTCAGAAGCTTCTATTTCGACCAATTTCAGGGCTTAAAATGACTCTAAACACAATTATTTTAGTACCAAGAGTTCTAATTCACATGCAATAGTCATTTACAGTCAAAACAATAAAAATTAAAAAATTACCATTTTTGATCATCTGGAGATAGTTCGACAGGTCACGAGTCATCGTTTTTCATCAGAAAATTGATTTTTTGGACTGTAGAAAAATTGATTCAAAATGTCATTTGGATTGAGCCTCATGTTGAATAACTACTTTTTAAAGCCTCAATGTGACCAAAATTGCCATTTTTCCAGACTTTTTCTCCTTCTCAGAAGCTTCTATTTCGACCAATTTCAGGCATTAAAATGACTCTAAACACACGTATTTCAGTTCCAAAAGTGATAATTCACATGCAATAGTCATTTACAGTCAAAAAATTAATCTTTAAAAAATTACCATTTTTGACCATCTGGAGAAAGTTCGACAGGTCACAGGTCATCGTTTTTCATCAGAAAATTGATTTTTTGAACTGTAGAAAAAATTATTCAAAATGTCATTTGGATTGAGCCTCATGTTGAATAACTACTTTTTAAAGCCTCAATGTGACCAAAATTGCCATTTTTCCAGACTTTTTCTCCTACTCAGAAGCTTCTATTTCGACCAATTTCAGGGCTTAAAATGACTCTAAACACAATTATTTTAGTACCAAGAGTTCTAATTCACATGCAATAGTCATTTACAGTCAAAACATTAAAAATTAAAAAATTACCATTTTTGATCATCTGGAGATAGTTCGACAGGTCACGAGTCATCGTTTTTCATCAGAAAATTGATTTTTTGGACTGTAGAAAAATTGATTCAAAATGTCATTTGGATTGAGCCTCATGTTGAATAACTACTTTTTGAAGCCTCAATGTGACCAAAATTGCCATTTTTCCAGACTTTTTCTCCTTCTCAGAAGCTTCTATTTCGACCAATTTCAGGCATGAAAATGACTCTAAACACACTTATTTTAGTTCCAAGAGTTCTAATTCACATGCAATAGTCATTTACAGTCAAAACATTAAACATTAAAAAGTTACCATTTTTGACCATCTGGAGAAAGTTCGACAGGTCACGAGTCATCGTTTTTCATCAGAAAATTGATTTTTTGGACTGTAGAAAAATTGATTCAAAATGTCATTTGGATTGAGCCTCATGTTGAATACCTACTTTTTAAAGCCTCAATGTGACCAAAATTACCATTTTTACAGACTTTTTCTCCTACTCAGAAGCTTCTATTTCAACCAATTTCCTCATGAAAATGACTCTAAACACAAGTATTTTAGTTCCAAAAGTGATAATTCACATGCAATAGTCAATTACAGTCAAAAAATGAAACTTTCAAAAATTACCATTTTTGACCATCTGGAGAAAGTTCGACAGGTCACGGGTCATCGTTTTTCATCAGAAAATTGATTTTTTGGACTGTAGAAAAAATGATTCCAAATGTCAATTGGATTGAGCTTCATGTTGAATAACTACTTTTTAAAGCCTCAATGTGACCAAAATTGCCATTTTTCCAGACTTTTTCTCCTACCCAGAAGCTTCTATTTCGACCAATTTCAGGCATTAAAATGAATCTAAACACACCTATTTTAGTTTCAAAAGTGATAATTCACATGCAATAGTCATTTACAGTCAAAACATTAAAAAATTACCATTTTTGACCATCTGGAGAAAGTTAGACAGGTCACAGGTCATCGTTTTTCATCAGAAGATTGATTTTTTGGACTGTAGAAAAAATTATTCAAAATGTCATTTGAATTGAGCCTCATGTTGAATAACTACTTTTTGAAGCCTCAATGTGACCAAAATTGCCATTTTTCCAGACTTTTTCTCCTACTCAGAAGCTTCTATTTCGACCAATTTCAGGCATTAAAATGACTCTAAACACACTTATTTTAGTTCCAAGAGTTCTAATTCACATGCAATAGTCATTTACAGTCAAAACATTAAACATTAAAAAATTACCATTTTTGACCATCTGGAGAAAGTTCGACAGGTCACAGGTCATCGTTTTTCATCAGAAGATTGATTTTTTGGACTGTAGAAAAAATTATTCAAAATGTCATTTGAATTGAGCCTCATGTTGAATAACTACTTTTTGAAGCCTCAATGTGACCAAAATTGCCATTTTTCCAGACTTTTTCTCCTACTCAGAAGCTTCTATTTCGACCAATTTCAGGCATTAAAATGACTCTAAATACACTTATTTTAGTTCCAAGAGTTCTAATTCACATGCAATAGTCATTTACAGTCAAAAAATTAAACATTAAAAAATTACCATTTTTGACCATCTGGAGAAAGTTCGACAGGTCACGAGTCATCGTTTTTCATCAGAAAATTGATATTTTGGACTGTAGAAAAATTGATTCAAAATGTCATTTGGATTGAGCCTCATGTTGAATACCTACTTTTTAAAGCCTCAATGTTACCAAAATTGCCATTTTTACAGACTTTTTCTCCTACTCAGAAGCTTCTATTTCGACCAATTTCAGGCAGGAAAATGACTCTAAACACACGTATTTTAGTTCCAAAAGTGATAATTCACATGCAATAGTCATTTACAGTCAAAAAATTAATCTTTAAAAAATTACCATTTTTGACCATCTGGAGAAAGTTCGACAGGTCACAGGTCATCGTTTTTCATCAGAAAATTGATTTTTTGGACTGTAGAAAAAATTATTCAAAATGTCATTTGGATTGAGCCTCATGTTGAATAACTACTTTTTAAAGCCTCAATGTGACCAAAATTGCCATTTTTCCAGACTTTTTCTCCTACTCAGAAGCTTCTATTTCGACCAATTTCAGGCATTAAAATGACTCTAAAAACACCTATTTTAGTTCCAAAAGTGATAATTCACATGCAATAGTCATTTACAGTCAAAACATTAAACATTAAAAAATTACCATTTTTGACCATCTGGAGAAAGTTCGACAGGTCACGAGTCCTCGTTTTTCATCAGAAAATAGATTTTTTGGACTGTAGAAAAATTGATTCAAAATGTCATTTGGATTGAGCCTCATGTTGAATACCTACTTTTTAAAGCCTCAATGTGACCAAAATTGCCATTTTTACAGACTTTTTCTCCTCCTCAGAAGCTTCTATATTCGACCAATTTCAGGCATGAAAATGACTCTAAACACACGTATTTTAGTTCCAAAAGTGATAATTCACATGCAATAGTCATTTACAGTCAAAAAACTGAAACTTTAAAAAACTTACCATTTTTGACCATCTGGAGAAAGTTCGACAGGTCACGGGTCATCGTTTTTCATCAGAAAATTGATTTTTTGGACTGTAGAAAAAATGATTCCAAATGTCAATTGGATTGAGCCTCGTGTTGAATAACTACTTTTTAAAGCCTCAATGTGACCAAAATTGCCATTTTTCCAGACTTTTTCTCCTACTCAGAAGCTTCTATTTCGACCAATTTCAGGCCTTAAAATGACTCTAAACACAATTATTTTCGTTCCAAGAGTTCTAATTCACATGCAATAGTCATTTACAGTCAAAACATAAAAAATTAAAAAATTACCATTCTTGATCATCTGGAGATAGTTCGACAGGTCACGAGTCATCGTTTTTCATCAGAATATTGATTTTTTGGACTGTAGAAAAACTGATTCAAAATGTCATTTGGATTGATCCTCATGTTGAATAACTACTTTTTAAAGCCTCAATGTGACCAAAATTGCAGTTTTTCCAGTTTTTTTCTCCTACTCAGAAGCTTCTATTTCGACCAATTTCAAGCATTAAAATTACTCTAAACACACTTATTTTAGTTCCAAAAGTGATAATTCACATGCAATAGTCATTTACAGTCAAAAAATGAAACTTTAAAAAAATACCATTTTTGAACATCTGGAGAAAGTTCGACAGGTCACGGGTCATCGTTTTTCATCAGAAAATTGATTTTTTGGACTGCAGAAAAAATGATTCAAAATGTCATTTGGATTGAGCCTCATGTTGAATACCTACTTTTTAAAGCCTCAATGTGACCAAAATTGCCATTTTTACAGACTTTTTCTCCTCCTCAGAAGCTTCTATATTCGACCAATTTCAGGCATGAAAATGACTCTAAACACACGTATTTTAGTTCCAAAAGTGATAATTCACATGCAATAGTCATTTACAGTCAAAAAACTGAAACTTTAAAAAACTTACCATTTTTGACCATCTGGAGAAAGTTCGACAGGTCACGGGTCATCGTTTTTCATCAGAAAATTGATTTTTTGGACTGTAGAAAAAATGATTCCAAATGTCAATTGGATTGAGCCTCGTGTTGAATAACTACTTTTTAAAGCCTCAATGTGACCAAAATTGCCATTTTTCCAGACTTTTTCTCCTACTCAGAAGCTTCTATTTCGACCAATTTCAGGCCTTAAAATGACTCTAAACACAATTATTTTCGTTCCAAGAGTTCTAATTCACATGCAATAGTCATTTACAGTCAAAACATAAAAAATTAAAAAATTACCATTCTTGATCATCTGGAGATAGTTCGACAGGTCACGAGTCATCGTTTTTCATCAGAATATTGATTTTTTGGACTGTAGAAAAACTGATTCAAAATGTCATTTGGATTGATCCTCATGTTGAATAACTACTTTTTAAAGCCTCAATGTGACCAAAATTGCAGTTTTTCCAGTTTTTTTCTCCTACTCAGAAGCTTCTATTTCGACCAATTTCAAGCATTAAAATTACTCTAAACACACTTATTTTAGTTCCAAAAGTGATAATTCACATGCAATAGTCATTTACAGTCAAAAAATGAAACTTTAAAAAAATACCATTTTTGAACATCTGGAGAAAGTTCGACAGGTCACGGGTCATCGTTTTTCATCAGAAAATTGATTTTTTGGACTGCAGAAAAAATGATTCAAAATGTCATTTGGATTGTGCCTCATGTTGAATAACTACTTTTTAAAGCCTCAATGTGACCAAAATTGCAAGTTTTTACTGACTTTTTCTCCTACTCAGAAGCTTCTATTTGAACTAATTTCAGGCATTAAAATAACTCTAAAAACACTTATTTTAGTTCCAAAAGTGATAATTCACATGCAATAGTCATTTACAGTCAAAAAACTGAAACTTTAAAAAATTACCATTTTTGACCATCTGGAGAAAGTTCGACAGGTCACGGGTCATCGTTTTTCATCAGAAAATGGATTTTTTGGACTGCAGAAAAAATGATTCAAAATGTCATTTGGATTGTGCCTCACGTTGAATAACTACTTTTTAAAGCCTCAATGTGACCAAAATTGCAATTTTTACTGACTTTTTCTCCTACTCAGAAGCTTCTATTTGAACTAATTTCAGGCATTAA